>NC_071639.1:11355001-11681138 GCF_014839835.1 Dryobates pubescens
GGCCGGCGAAGCGTTCCCCCCGCCTGGACAAAGCCTTCCCTCCCCGCCAATGCCTCCTCCAGCCCGGCTCTCGCCCCCGGCCACTCTCCCCGGCTCTTAATGGTTAGACTAATTAACAAAAATCGATGTTTAAACGCCCGAAGCCACACTTCGGGGGGAGGGCTCGGCGCTGCCCATCGCCCTGCGGCGGGACCGGCCCCGTGCATCGTCCGCACTCCGCCCGCCGCTCCGGGACGACCGGCTGCAGCGGGGGCGAAGGGGCTCGGCGGGGACCGGGGTGGGGCCAGGGACACCGCGCCCCTACCCCTTCCCTCCAGTCCTGTACGTCTGCTGACAGCTCCGCTGATCCCTTCCCTTCCCTTCCCTTCCCTTCCCTTCCCTTCCCTTCCCTTCCCTTCCCTTCCCTTCCCTTCCCTTCCCTTCCCTTCCCTTCCCTTCCCTTCCCTTCCCTTCCCTTCCCTTCCCTTCCCTTCCCTTCCCTTCCCTTCCCTTCCCTTCCCTTCCCTTCCCTTCCCTTCCCTTCCCTTCCCTTCCCTTCCCTTCCCTTCCCTTCCCTTCCCTTCCCTTCCCTTCCCTTCCCTTCCCTTCCCTTCCCTTCCCTTCCCTTCCCTTCCCTTCCCTTCCCTTCCCTTCCCTTCCCTTCCCTTCCTCTCCCTCTCGTGTTTTTTCTTTTTTATCTTTTCTCTTTTCTTTTCTTTTTTCTTTTCTTTTCTTTTCTTTTCTTTTCTTTTCTTTTCTTTTCTTTTCTTTTCTTTTCTTTTCTTTTCTTTTCTTTTCTTTTCTTTTCTTTTCTTTTCTTTTCTTTTCTTTTCTTTTCTTTTCTTTTCTTTTCTTTTCTTTTCTCTTTTCTTTCTTCTTCCCTCCACATCTCATACGGACTGTTGCTGCTGCAGGATTTTTCTCCCTCTAAAGATACAATAACTATTTTGATGTAAATGGCGAGCCTTGGGTGGGTCCTTGGGGTAGAGAGTTAATGATTCCTCTTACACCGGGCTGTTCTTTCACTTCTCCTGCGTGCACCACGTTAATAAATTAACGCACCTTTCATTACTCCTACATGCATCAAACCTCAGCTTTTTATTTTGCGGCCTGACCCTCGTTCCTACACTTTTGTGAGCGTGTTGCCCCCATGCTAAGGCTGGGGCACTTTCAAATGCAGTCCCATAGTCCTGCCCAGGTTTGTAATCCATCAAAAAGCCGTTGATTGCTGCAAGCGTTACTTTTCATTAAGAAAACTTAGAAGCAATTTGGAAGAACCCTTCTCAATGAATACATTTACCCCCAAATGCTTTTTATTCTTCGCCTATACTTGATGAGTTTCTCTGGCACAAATCAGTTCTTACAGGCACAGAATGGGCAATCCCCTGATCCCCATCAATTGTCATCCAGAGTTTGGGCCACTTTGACCGCCAATAGTGGGGAAGTCAGAGCTAATCCTCAGAAGGAATCACGGGAAAAGAAAAGCAACAATAACCAAGTCAAGCGTAAAAAATGAAAGAGAAATCTCTATTATCACTCACTACATTTCCCAGCGATGTACTGAAAAAATCAGCTCGTTTGTCATTCGAGTCAGACACCCGGAGAAGAATATGGGGTCGTGGTGGGTTGGTAGACTCACACGACGTAAGGAACAATATTTTAGAGCAAAAGGCCTCTTCATTTGCCAAATCCTCCTCACATCCGCCATAACCATTAAATACAGACTGACTTTATTCTCTATGGGAAGAACAAGGGGAACGGAGCCTTCAGCCACATAGCCAGACAAAAGTCCAAAGAGCCGGGGACCGGGGAGGCAAGGCGGGCGGAGAGCTGCCACCCTCCTCTGCACCGGGCCGAACTCTGGCTCCGGGTGTGCACGGGGGGCCCTGGGCTGGTGGGGGAGGGGAGTTTAGGAAGCGGGATGTCTGTCTGTCTGAGGGAATGTGAGCAGGTGAGCTTGTAGGGAAAGTGGAGGGCATGAGTGTGCTGGGGAATGTGAGGAGGTGCAAGAAGGGTGTGCAGAGGGTGTGTATGGGGGTGGAAGTGTGCAAGAGGGGGCATGCAAAGGTCGCATGGAGGTCCATGTGCGTAGGAAGGGGCGCGCAAAGGGTGTGCGTGGATGCGCACATGTGCAAGAAGGGGCATGCAAAAGGCACTGAGGTGCAAGGCATCTGTGCACCCCAGGCGCTGACACACAAGTGCACACTTGCTCATGGGTGTGCAAGAACCAGAGGGGAGAGGGGGATTCACTCGTGGATATGTGAGCACAGGTTGTGTGCGTAGGAGAGTTAAGGGGGAGGTTGTGTGCCACGAGGGGTGGGAAAGGACGTGCGTGGGAACAGAAAGGTGTGAAGGCGGGAGGAAGGGAGCGGTGGGTGTGAGTGGTGCGTGCAGCAGGGGCACCTGGTCCTGGTCCTGCATGCGTGTGTGTGTGTGCGGGGCAGCGTGTGGCGGGGCTCACCGGGGAGCTGCTGGGGGCCAGGGAGACAGAGAGACTTTTGAGAGGCGGCAAACATTGCCGCTTTCCACGCTGACACCTACAATTAGCCCAAAGAAGGCCGTGAATCCTTTACTCCCGGGCCAAGCGAGGGGCAAAGTTAGCGCTCACAGCCAGCTGCCAAGACTCCCGTGGCTGATGCCTTTCGGGCAAGTAAACAGCTCACAGCTACCAGCCCGCCGCTGCACCCCTGGCTTCTCCGGGGATCTACCCAAAATCCCCACGAGCGTCCTTCCTCCCCTCAGGACTGCCGGCAGCCGAGGGGCTTTGCTTGGGTTTGTGGCAGTCTGTGTGGGTAGGGAGACGATGAGACAAGAGAGGAGAGAAGGGGGAAGACAGCCACGGTGAAAAGAGAAGACACCAGCCCCACTCGTGCTCCTTGGGGAAGGAGGAGTCCGAGTACCCGCAGGCAGCGGGAAGGAGAAGAGGATCTCAGACTTGTCTCCTTGGGGAACGGTGGCCACAGCACGGTGCCTGCAGAGGTGCGAGCTCTGTTTGCAGGCTGCCGACAAAAGCTTTCGCTTAGTTTTTAGCAACACGTAGCTGCCCGCAGTCTTAGTGCAAGGGATATTTTTCATTGCTATGAGGCTCATTTTTTCATGCTTTTTATTGTATTTTATTTTTTTTAACCGTCGAATAAATATTTGCATCTTCCCTCCCCCATTTTCTCTCCCGCCCCCCTTCTTCTTGCCGTGTCCCTCCACCCTGCAGATTCCAGGGCAAGCCCTGCACTTGTCTTGTGTATCCTGCTGATGCCCGGGCTGCTTGGGACAGCCGCATCCCTCAGCCCCCGCAGCGGCCCCGGGGGCCCGGCCCGGCCCCGCTCCGCAATCCCTGCCGGGGAGCAGCACCCCGGTCGCTGTGTCCTGCCCTGGATTTACATAAAAGTGCGGTCTCTTTGCATCATCCCTCATCTCGAAAGGGTGCTTGAAGAACTCGAGACACTCTGCAGTCCTAATTAGTGATTTTTGTCCTCTTGTTACGGGGCTCAGCATCTCATGCAAATGAACTCTTCATCGCCGGCACCATTACCCCTGCGCCAGAATTAACTGACTCTTATCTTTAATGATATGCCGCTGAACTTCTCGGAGCCCGGCTAGCTTTTTATCTTGATTACTCTAATCAATAAGAAATGATAGAGTAGAATTATAAACTCTATTGGCTTTTGAATATTGCCGACAAGCCCTCTAGATGCGCTCCCCTTTCATTGTTATTTATTAAAATGATCTTCAGCTAACAGCGGATGCAAATAGGAAAATGAACCAGCAAGGGGGCCCAGTACAGAAGGATCTCCCCCACCCACCCCCGGGTCCTTTAGGGAGCTCTTCTGTGGATGGGCTCGAATGGGAGTAAGTCGAGCTTTGGAAAAAAACAGCTCTTTTCTACGAGAAGAGCCAGTAGAAAACAAACAAATAAAAAAACAAAACCAAACCTCAAATCAACCAACCAAATATATAGAAAAAAAAAGCCCCAACAACAAACTAAAGTATAAACCCCCAAGTCTCCCTTCGCAGTAAATTAGGACATAACCTTCCCCTTACTCCCCGGCGCCTCCGGACATGCCTCGAGGCGGGGGACAGGCACTGGAGGGAGATGGAGTGTTGGGAGTGTTGCCCCTGGCCCCCGCTTTCCGTGGAGGAAGCACCCGAAGGGCTCGATCCTGGCCGGCCTCTCCCCAACCCGAAGGAGCCCGAGACAAGGGTGCAGGATCCGTCCCGCTTTCCCGCCCCCTCCCCACACACCCGCCAGGCACAAAAAGCCCCCTGCCCGCCGGCTGTGACAGGGGATCAAAACTGAACCCGCAGCAGCCCAGGTCGCCGTGGCCGAGACTTTTCCCCACCCTCATCCGTGCAGTGCTGGCCGGGACCGAGCCCCGCGCTCCGCCGCCCCCTCAAGCCCCCTCGGTTAGCACGAAAACCTCTTTTCTTATCTGTCAGCAGCGATTAGCCACCCCCCGGGTGACAGAGGGATGCACAGCACCGGCACTTTGTCTCCGGGGGGAAGCAATACGCGGCTCCGCGCACAGACGCGCACGGACACCGCCAATTGTACCTCTGCTTTTTTCTTTTTTTCCCTTTACCTCTTTTAATTTTTCTCCCACCCTTCACTCCACTTTAAATTTTTTTCTTTTTTTCTATTTCCCCCCGTTTTTCTTCCTTTTTAACCTCCAGGAACGGAACGGGGCGGGCCGGGCGGCTGCCCGTCGGTGTCGCTCCCCGGGCCCTGCGAAGGAATTCGGACATTTCCCGGTGGCTTTCCCCGCAACAGCTCCCGCTGTTCCGCCCCGCTTCCCTCCTTCCATCCGGGAGCCAGTTTGCTGTCAGTACTGGAGATTTTAGCTAAACGGTTAGGTGGGTGCGAGGAGCGGTTTTTAGATGCAAATTTTCCAGGCTGCCGCAGAGAGAAGGATACATTTAGTTATCTGCATGAAAATGAAACCTCTCTTAAACGAATTTCTGGGGAAGAAGCACGTTGGCTGCAATAGCGGTGGGCTGGGGGCCGTCATTTCATGCCTGTAGGAGAGGCGAATTTCCCAGCATTTCCCAACCGCGGGGCTGAAGTTTTTTCAAATCCCCTGATCTTGGCCATCCCCCACCCCAGAACCTATTTATTCCCTTTCCAAATCTTTAAACCTGTCCGTAGCATAACAACTCCTGCAGCAAATATTTTATTTGATTTGATTTTTTTCCCCTAACAGTTTAATTACTTTTAATACTTTCACTATAAGCCTGTGCTCCTCTCTTAAGGAGGTAATTAATCAGAGCCGAGAAACAGAAACAAGAATCGAGATGAGCTGGACGGGAAAAATAACTTTAGAAATACGTGAGGGATAAAATTGGTTTTCCATCCTTTTATCGAACACGCGGGGTTTTTTTAATATATATTAGGGAGACACACGGGCACATCAAATATGTAATTGGCGTACAATGGAGCAGCACACAGGGTAAGACTAACAAAGTAGTCGCAGGCATGAGAATTGAAGTTGTGTGCCACAAAGGCAGCCCCTTTCATGGGGGAAGGGCTGAACGTGGCAAAATCATGTAAAATCTCCCTTCTCAGTAACATCTCGTTATTAGGAATGATGACTAAACCTCCAGGATTATTCTGGACTGTAAGTTATCAAGAGCCCACTAATTTCACATTAAAACCCATTGACTGCAACAGCGTGATTGAAGGGTTTTTAACAATTAACATAATCAGAAAATGAGCGGAGATAATTTTTATTCAACTCATTACTTTTTAATCATGTATTTCTTTTAATTAATATCTGCTCCGTGAAAATAACAAAAAGCCGAGTCCCAGAGAAGCCCCGGGCAGGGGAGGTGACCCCGACGCCCAGGCAGACCGAGCCGGGCTGGGGGGCCATGGTGGGGGGGAGGAGAGGGAGGGGGCACCGCTCCAGCATCGCTCCCAAAGCCACAGCCGGGGCTGCAAGCACAGCCGCTAACAATTCCTTCCCCGTGCAAAAAAAATCCCGCTACTACCCTCCCACAGCGCTGACCTGGTGGGACACAACTTGTGTCCGGCTCTCAGCCCCCCAGCTCCCCCCCCGGCCCCATTCCCAAGGGGAGCGGGACAGCTTAGGCACATCCACGGCACCCAGCGAGCCCACCCTAGCCTTTCCCTGCGGCCCTGCCTTGCCCAGGACAAGGGAGTAGGGTTTTTTTTGAGGGGGGCGCTAAGCCGCCCTCAGCCCCGGGAATGCTGCCTGGTGCAGCAGTACAGGTGCCAACAGGTTGCTGGTGCCTGCTCTCTGGCTGCGGCCGCTCTGCCCTGCTCCTGGCTCCGGGCACCGCTCCTGGCTCCGGCGGTGGGATGCTCCGGGCTCCCCGCCGGGCTTCATCACCTCTTCTCCTTTCCTCTTCTGAGTTGTTTAAACCTTCCTCTGGGGCAAGATCAAGGGGGATATCTGGCTTGGAAAAATCCCGAAGGGCATCACATCTGGTCTTCAGTTTTCTGTGCTCTAAGGGAAAGAAACGATCACGACAGCTCCCCAAAGGTGTGCGGTGGGAGTGAGGGCACACCTGAAACATGTCTGGGCACTCCCATACCCTCGTCCCCCTCACCTGCGGACTTGCCAGTCTTTCCCCTTCTCTTGCTTTGACCAGGAGTGAAGATGGGGAAAACCTTGTGGGAAATTCTCAGGATCACCCGTTTTTGATTTGTTGTTGTTGTTGTTGCTGTGCTTTTGATTGATTGTTTGCTTGCTTGGTATTTTTGTTGTTGTTTGTGGTTTTGTTTGTTTGTTTGTTTTGTTTGTTGGGGTTTTTTTTAGTCATTTTTGGAGAAGGTTTTACAGGCTCTGGATAGCTGGAAGATGGTGGGACATCACTTACTGTCAGACAGTCCAAGACATTCACAAACCTGTTCCATTGCAGCTGGGAAAGGTAAGAATTTAGAGGTTTGTGCTGAATGAATAACTCCCCTCTTTCAAGCACTCCATACAGTCTAGGAAGAGTGGGAAAATCAAACTTTGTTAATTTTCTAGGCTCTCAGATCCCATCCTAATGGGATGATTTGCTGGGGGTCCTTCACCCCTGGAAGGAGTCAGTGTAACTGTCCCCTTGAACATGGAACAAGGGGAAATCCTGCCAGCCACAGGCTGTGGGGCCATGCTGAGGCCAGGGCAGCTGAGTTGGTTGCTCTGGCTCTGCAGGTAGGCTCATACAGCTCCTACTAACTAACTAACTAACTAACTAACTAACTAACTAACTAACTAACTAACTAACTAACTAACCCAACACTCAGATCAGTTTAAAGATGGTACTACACCAACACCAGATTTTGTCTCATAATTTGGGTGTTTCTGAGCATGGACAGCCATCCACACTTCAGTGAGCTATGACAAGAATATACCTTTCACACTGTTTGTGTTGACCAAGAAGTTATTTGTGGACTGTTACGCTCCTTTTAATGTTTCTGCTGTGTGTTAAACATCATCATCTTCAAAAGTACTACTTGCTCCCTGCACTATTTCAATCTTTTTCTGTACACTAGCTGTCTCATTGGTATCATCCCTTTTCACTCTCAGGAGACATACCCTGTCTAGCAGCTCTTCTTTCATTTCCTAATGCATGGCACAATTAAGACTTAATTAGATGCCTATGAGTAAGGCAATGGCGTGCCACCCTGGACCTTAGATGCAGCACTCTGAGAAGAAAAAAAACCCCACAAAAACACAATTAAAAAATCCCATAAACTTCTCATAAGCTGTACCTCTTTAGACTGCTGTGATTGCTTACTGACAATTAATTGTTTTCTGGTCATGATTCTAGAAAGAGAACATTCTCCTTTCCAGAGCAAAAATTCTGACAGGTGCACGGAAAAGGCATTTCTCTGTGCTGTGGATTCACAGACAATACGATGTGCAGTTTCCAGGTCTAGGCCAAGGTTATCTGGCACTACCTATGGTTTCTCAGACTCTCTCTATATATTGCTATATGCTTACAGAAAAGGAAAGCCTTCATGTGAAGGTATGGGGCTGTTTTCCCTCTTCACAGCTGTGATGGGGAGGAGTAGGAAAGACGGTTAGCTGATGGATGGCCTGTCTTGGTGTTGTCTCTGTATCTGTTTGGAAATGGGGAAATTACTGCTGCCTTTCTGGCTCAACATCCCAGGTCAGTACAGTGTCTTCTGAGATGTTAGCCTCAAGGCAAGACAGTGTCCAGGGCTCCTCCAACCAGCTTGTTCTGGTTGAATTGGCCTGAGTATCCACCAGAGACTGACAGCCATAAGCTTCAGGAGCAGATAGCCATGGAAAAACCTTTTCTATTCTTTGCTACTGTCATGGTTTAACCACGGCTGGCAGCTAAGCCCCACACAGCTACTCATTCACTTCCCTGCAGTGGGTAGAGGGAGAGGATCAGATAGGTGAAAGTGAGAAAACTCATGAGCTGAGGCAAAGACAGATTAATAGCTAAAAGTTTAAATGCTGAGCATGATGTCATATGGTTTGGAATACCCCTCTGGTCTGCTGGGATCAGCTGTCCCAGTTGTGTCCTCTCCCAGCTTCCTGTGCACCCCCAGCCTACTCACTCTTGGGGTGGGGTGAGAAGCAGCAGAGGCCTTGACTCTGTGTAAGCACTGCTCAGCAATAACCAAAACATCCCTGAGCTATCAACACTGTTTGCCACACAAATCAAAACATAGCCCCATACCAGCTGCTACAACAAAAATTAACTCTATCCCAGCCAAAACCGGCACAGCTCCAACAGGACACTGCTAACAGGCATGGTAGCTCAGGCTGGTCAGGAACAGTTCAGCTGGACAAGTGTTTGTCAATCATTTTTAAACAAAGCTCATATAACCTTTTGAAAATAAGAACTGACACATGAAGGAGTCAGCGTTGGCCTTGTGAGTTAGTAAGCATATGAAGGTGTGAGATGGAGATGAGGAAGAAAATCTTTCTGTAAGCAAAGGGTGGCTGTGCAAGGAAGACATAATACGCTCACCTTGAGCTTTGATATCTCTGCAACAAAATTAGTCAAGATTAATAAGACTTCTGCTTCCACAATCCCAGAGACACCTCTCTGTGGACAGCCCTCACACTTCCCTGCTCTTGTCAGCCTCCCTTTCAGATGAAATGCAATTTGTCTCCTGGGCAGCAGTTTTGGATAAGGAGGCAGAGCTTCTTCTCCCTTTCCCTCCTGCTCTCTGAGCCACTGCTTGCCCTGCTCCACCTTCCTGAGCGCTCAGCCTCTCAGTCCTCCCTGACTCCTTTTTCTCTTTACTCCTTATGTTCAGGTTATCACTTAATTTCCTGGCACTGCCTTATCATTTATGGTCTGCCCTTTGGTTAAAAGGCTTTATCCAAGCCATCATCCTTTGAAGACAGCAAGAAAACTTGAAAAAAGGGATCAGTTCTCAACTCAGGGTGGCATAAAGTAGTAGAAAGAGCAGCAGAGGCAAAAGGGAGACAAAGCAAGGGGAAAAAACAAGTTCACAGCTTCAAACTGCTCATTTTCCCTAGTTCACACTGTCCTCTCCACAGATCCAGCAAGATGGGATAGGAAATCAATATTCATTTGCTGTGTTCTGTTTCTGCACAGTTAAGGTAAGCCTCTTTCTTCTGCAGAATGACACACGCTTTCCCCTGCAGCCAGGGTGGGGTTTGAAGTACTTGGATGTGTTTTCAAGAATAATTGGGACTACATAACCACCTGAGATTTCTGATATCCTTACTTATTTCTGAGGTTTGCTGGCCAAGGCCAACTCCTGCTTGCTTTAGTCATGAGTTCAACCACTTTGATGAGACTGAGCAGAAAGGCAATGGCACCACTTGTAGAACACAACTAACCGAGTCTGCTGGGCAGCTGTGTTGTCACTCAGGGTAAATGCCAGTTTCTGCCTGGTAACAAAATTCATCTATTATCACAGAAGAGGCCCCATGCCTTCTTCAAGCCCTTTTTTTCCCCTGAACCACAGATGAAAAAATAAATAAATAGTGACTTTCTAATTATTTGCTTTGCAATGTCACATTTATTACTGATATAAAGGAGAAGTGCCTAATAACCAAATATATTCCTTATGAGTCTGCAGCAATGCATTTACTAATGCCAGGGCCGTTTATATTCCAGTTAAGGCTCAGAGATTTAACCTGAAACTCTTAAACTGAAAAAAAAAAAAAACTCCCCCTCTTTTTTTTTTTTCCCCCCCCCCCCCCCCCCCCCCGTTTTCCGTCCCCTTTCCCTCTTTTTCCTCTCGAATCCCCCACCCCAAGATCAATTTTCCACTAGTAAGAAGAATGCATTCTCTCGCAGGAGAATATTTAAGCCACTGAAGACATGGGAAAACGCATCCCCCGACCCACGAAGACGAACACGCAGCTCTGCCCCACTCAGCCCGTCCTCCCCGGAGCCTGAGGAGACCCACGTCAGGGAGAGCCCCGGTAAGGATGGCGAGCAAGTAGTCTGGGGCTTCTTTCCATCTCTCCTCCCCGGGGACGCCGATGTTGTCCGGGCACTGTGGGACACCGAGGGTCTGCTCGAGCCCCCCGCGGCTCTCGGCGGGGCGATGCGCGGGAGTGCTGCTGCCCTCTCCTGGGGGGATGTGGGCAGGCCACCCGCCCCTGCCCTCCTACCTGCCCCTGCTGCCTGCCTGCTCACCTGCGTGCCCTCCTGCCTGACATCTTTCCTGCGTGTCTGCCTACCTGTCACCGCTGATCACCGCTCGGCCCCGGCCACCCTGTCCCCTGCACCAGCAAACCAGGCTCTCTGGCTGCCAGTTGGGCTAAGGATGGCTTAGGGCGACAAGCATTCCCTATCCCCTTCTCAGGGCTGCAGCTGTTAGCTTGGTGCAGGCAGTGCCACCGCCCCAGAGTTTCTTGTTTAGGCTAATAGTGGACGAAGGAAGAAGGGGCATCCTCTGGCCCTGGAGCCACCTGCTAAGCAGCTTCAGGCTTCCAAATGTGGTGGCCTTGCTGGACACAATCCCCAAACCAGCACCAGTTTGCAAGTACTGGCAATCTGGTACTTTATTCCCCCACACTGGCATTTCTCTGTGCCATACCCATCCCACGTTTTTTTGTCTTAATTAATTAACTGCTTTGAAAGCCTTTTCCTCAGTGTTGAGGTATTCAGCCCACTCAGAAAAAAGTGGTCTTTACTTGCTGCTCTTTGCCTGCCTGACCATTATCGTTACCTCCACTGTCATATTTTTATCCGACAGCACAAATCCATCCTGGACAGTTCCATGCTGTGACCTTTCGGCACAAATGGCACAAGCTAATGTCAGGTGGGCTAGGTGACACGGAGCTGCCTGAGCTGGGTATGGCCCCTTACCCACACCCGGGCCTGAGGACGACGTGCCCCAAGAGACCCCACCAGACCCCCACCGAACGTCGCCACTCGCCCTCCCTGCAGGCACCTCCCGCTCCCGTTCTTGCCCTGAGCCAGCCCCTGCCGCCCGCGACCCACCCCGGCCCCACCTCCTTCCCCGCCCCCTCTCCTCTGTGGCCAATGAGCGGCGGCGCCCGCGGTGGGGGCGGGTCGTTTCCCGGCGCGGCGCTTCCGGTTCCTCAGCGCGGCCGCCATGGCGCCGCTGCGCTGCTTCCTGCAGCTGTTGTCCGCTCTGGTGCTTACCTTCGGCCTCACCGCCGGCGAGATGCGCCAGCCCCTGGCGCTGGAGGCGCTGGGCGAGGCGGTGGAGTTGGCGGAGGAGCTGTGGGGCGCGGGGCTGCCTGGCGATCTCCCCGAGCTGGAGCCGGAGTGCCGCCGCCTCCTCGTTGCCTTCGCGGAAGACAGCGCGGCGTTGATGGACTGCCTGGCCCGCCGCGCCCGCCCGGTGCGGCTCTGCCAGGCCTGCCACCTCTACTATCACCGGCTCCTCGCACAGTATGGCAACATCACCCGTGCCGTCGGGGTGCGTCCGCGGGGCCGGGCGGGTGGGGGGGACCGGTGCGTGGTTAGGGGACCTGGGCTGTTCCCTTGAGGCTTCGAGTTCTGTAAGTTCTGTATCAGAGTGCAGCTGCGCCGCACGCAGGGGGATGTGGCTTGCTGGGGAAGGAGGGCCAGCGCCACCCCGAAGCACTGCTGTTTCACCCTTCCCCGCGGCCTGACAGTCGCTGTCTAGCCCAGCTCTGCACTCTGGGCCAGCGCAGAGGGTGAGGAGAGGCGACTGCCTGTGTTGGGCCATGGCTGAGTGCAGCTGGTGATGTGGTCTGTGACACTAACATGGTGAGTGAGGCACCCATCTTCTGGGTAAGCCTGTCTCCAGCCTGTGAAGGTCAGTTCCCATGCACCCACCAGGTGTGTAAGGCAATTCAGCAGAGGCTGGGAGTGTGTTTGGGAGGCACCGCAGGTAGCGATGGCTGCTGGCTGCTGCCTGGTGGTATGGTCTGTGCAGGCAGCTGCTCTCAGGGTTTTTCTGCAGCTCCATCTGCAGAAAAAAAGCTTTGCTCCTCTGTGCAAGTGGAAAAGTGGAAAAGCCTGAGTTGTTCTTGCTGATGTTGCAATGGCAAAAGCAGTGCCCTGGCTTGCAGGTTGTTGTATAGCACTACTGAGGAGCACTGCCAGAGCTTTGCTGCTTGGCACTTCTTGGAAAATTGATGGTCTCTGTGATATGAGTGATGCAGATCATCTGTGGGGAGCCATGCCACAGTGTTCTTGGCTCCAAAGCTGATGAGAGTGTGTGGCAGCACACCAGAAGTCCTGAGTGCTGTCTGGAGTCTCTGGACCCCACTCAAGGGAAACCTTGACCAAAGCAGGACTTCCTTTTTACATCTTTCTGACTCCTGGTCATCTTGTTTTGTTCATGGCTTAGTGTTGGAGGTGGTTCATGACAAGTTTTGCATGTTCTCATCCTGTTTGTCCATTTGTAAAAGTTAATTCCTGGGTTGCTTAGCCTGGAGAAAAGAAGACTGAGAGGTGATCTTGTCAGTGCTTCTAAAGTGTGGATGTCAAGAGGATGGGGCCAGACTCTTCAGCAGTGCTCAGCAACAGGACTAGGGGCAATGGACACAAAGTAGAACACAGTTCCATCTGAACATAAAGAAAAACTTCTTTACTTAGAGGTTGACAGAGCACTGGACTAGGCTGCCCAAAGAGGCTGTGGAGTTGCCTTCTCTGAAGATAGTCAGAGCCCTCCTGGATGCAATCCTGTACAGCCTGCTGTAGGTGAACTTGCTGTAGCAGGGTGGTTGGACTAAATGATCTCCAGAGCTCCTTTCCACCCCCCACCATTCTTTGATTCTGTGAAATGTCTAGCCAGTGGTCTCTTGTCTTAGTCTGCAAACCTGTAGTCTATTTGTTTCTCATCAGGAAGCTGTTGCACACCAGTGAGTAGGTAATGTGAAAGCAAGAGACAGCAATTCTCTTGGGTATGTCCAACCTGATGTTTTGGCTAGGATTAGGTTGCCAACACATCCCGGTGCTTGAGAGTATGTGTGAACTCATTGCAGCTGCTGTGCTTGGGTACTGGCAGCTTGGGAGGAGTGTCCATTGTGTGGTGTGGGAGACATGTCTGTCTTAGTCTTTGGCTTTTCTTCTGTGTGTGGATTAGCTAACCAAATAAATAAAGGAAGTGACCTCTTACAGCCTCAGGCAGTGTATCAGCTCTTTTGATCTTTACCATCCTACAACAGTTAAGGTGCAGTCTGAACGAAGCAGCTCAGTTAAGTTTTGGATGTGTCTGAAACGTAGAAACTTCCTTGCTGGGCTGATTAAAGAATAAATTGGGCAATCATACTCAAGGAATGATATAGGTCTGCTCAATTCAGATTGGAATTTAAAGGGCTTTTCCCCCTTCACTTAGGAGTCCTGCTGGTGAGGAAGTTCCACAGTTAAAAGGCAACCAGAGAGTTTCCTGCATCAATGACTTTCTGTAACTCAGTAGAAATGGAAGTGGGTGAATGCAGGAGTTGCCAGGTGTGGCAACCTTCAACTTCTGCAGTTGAGTCTCCAAGGGGAACTTGTTTTAATAAAAACCTAAACCTGTTCTGACAGAGAGAAGTGGAAACTGAATCTCTCATAAAGCTCTGTAAGGAACATGGTTCTCGTTAAAGAGATTATTTTCTTGTGTGTCCCACCAAAGAGGGTTTTGGCAGCTTTTGCCATTTTGAGAAGTGCTTAAGTCAGTTTAGCAGCCAGGAGCTAGAAAACAGGAGTCAGCTGACTGGAGCTCATGGTTTTGTATCAGTGATTTGAGGGAGAAAATAAAGCTTTGAAGGAGAACACTGTTGCTCTGAATCCTGATAGGGATGCTTCCTGTTTATTCTGTAACCGCTTTTAGAGTAGCTGTGCATTTTTTTAGGAGGCTGGTCCAGAGAATAAGTTGCTGTAAGAGCTGTGCCAGGGCCTGCTTTAATGATGGGATGTGTTGGGACAGACGAGCTTGGCAGCTGTGAGAGCCCAGTCATGGGTTTGGGGGGAGCAGCCACTTTGCAGAGGACTGCTTTCCTGGTGTGGCTGCACGGTGAGGGAAGCTTGCTGCTGATACAGTATGCTGGTACAGCTGTCTTGGAAGTTGTTTTCTGTTGTTTGGGTTTGTTTTGAGGCCAGTCTGTTGGTTCAGCTGCTTCAAATATTCAGCCTAATGAGAGTGCCCCTGTCCTCTGACTGCGTTTGCCTTGAGCTGGTTCCTGGGGCAGTAGCCCAGAAATGGATGACTATGAGGTGCCTGGCAGAGGAGGTCCTGTCTCTGTGCTTGCTTTTTTCCTTTCACTGACTTGCATACAGTCCTGGTACATCTTCAAAGACCATGTGCAGTAGGCTGTCTCCTTCATGGTATGAATTAAAGGATGAGAAGATTTTTGCTGTTCCATCAGTTCTGCTCTGCCTGTTGTAGAAGTAGTGATGTGTTGTGCTGATTGGTTAGCTCTGCTTGCCTGAAATATGTGTCCAAATTGCCCCTTTGTATTCTTAACACTGGATTGCAATTTTCCCTCCCCTATGGTTGTTGTTTCCTTTTTTCCCTTCCAGAATTCTTCTGAGAGCCACAATTGTGCCAAAAGCATCTTGACCTCAGACAGGCTGCAGGTGGTTGTGACCCTTGTGGAGTTCTTTAATGACACCTGGGAGACAGCCAACTGTGCAAGTATGTGATGACTCCTGTCGCTTTCACGTTGCTGCTGTGACCTGTCCCCTCAAATCTGCACACACCAGGACTGCATGCGTTTGTTTAAAGACAGTCAGGAGATAACACACAAATCCTACACCAGAGCCATTCAAACAAAGGGCACAAGAGCTTTTTACTCTTTGAAGGATACTGCCAAAACTCTGAGGGCACTACTCTGCTGGCAAGCTTGTGACACAAATATTTCTGTTAGGCTGCTCTTTCATAGGGTAATCTTGCTGGTTTTCTTTGGGATCTACAGACCTTGTTGAAGACTTCCCATTGCAGTTTCTTCTGGTTTTCTCCCATCTTTTTCTTTTTCTTATTAACTGACAGCCCTTTTGCTTGTTAATAAACTCAGTGGCTCTGGGATCCTTACATGTTGAATGGTTCCTGGCCCCGCAGCCATGCTTTTGATTTCATTTTGTGGGTGGAGGGTGTCCCAAGACTGTTCCAGTGTCTCTCTGGCCTCATGCCTCTGGTGGTGCTGTGCCATGCTTCCTGCTGATCTCCAGCTGTTTTGCCATTCCAGTGGTGTGGGGAGCAGGACTGTACACTAGCTGGTACACTGGAAAGCTGAGGGAAGTAGGGACCTGAGGGTTAAAGGTGCTGGGTTTTCTGCAGAGCACCTTGAGAACCTAGAAGAGTTTGTTCTCCTTTGTGAGTCTGGGCTGCATAAGGGCTGGAGAGGCAGCACAGCAGGAACTCTCTGGTCTGTGAGGTCTTGCTGTCCTTAGCTTGTGACCTGTGTGTTGCCTACCCAGTGTCCAGCTGAATGCTCACCCTCAATACAGAGCCCTGCTTCTTTCAGGAGATTTTTCTAGGCTGTTGGCTTGCTCTCAGGCGCTGTGGTTGAACATCTAAATTCCCAAACCACTGTTGCCTTCAAGGGTCCATCTGAAGTGGGGGTGGATGGAAGCAGTAACGAGTTAGGGTCGAAGAAAGCACCAGAGCTGCCCTCAAACTGATGAAGTGGTCAGCTCTTACTAGTAACCTGCACTCCAAATGTGTTGTGTTCATGGTCTCGGTGTTTCCTGGATGCCTCCAGTTGTATCTGCAGCGCTGGTGCTTCTGCTTTCACACAGCGGCTGTCGCTGCTGCTGTGCAAAGCTGGATGTGCAGAGTAGAAAATAAAAGCAATGTCTTGTTTGATCTTAGAAGTCCAAAGATAATTCAGACCCCCTCTTCAGAAAGCTCTTGATGATAGTCTTCAGCTTTCACTTAATCAAGGCCAATTAATTCTGAAATATGTTCTCAGTGGAGAGTTGGGTCAGAGGGTCTGAGACATCAGTGGCAGGCAGCTGAGGAAACTGCAGCGTTGCCTAGACCTGTCTTGTAGAGTTGAGAGCTCTTTTTGCAGCAGTGGAGTGCCTGGGGCTTGTTGGCTATGGAAATGTTGGAAATTAGAATATTCTGATGTTTTTCTCTCTCTTTGACAGATTGTTTAAAGAACAGCAGTGAGGGATTATCAGATTCTACTGTAGAGTTCCTGGATTTGTTCAATAAATCCCTGACATGTTTTGAACATAACCTTCAGGTATTTATGCTGTGTATTTAGGTGGTGAATCCTTTAATTACTAGCAAAATCTTACTTACACTGAGTAAACTACAGATGCTTGTCAGGCAAATAAGTAGCTGGTGAGCTGGTGAATGTTAGGCAGATTAAAACAGTGACCTGCAAAGTGCAGATGTTTACAGATCAAGAGGCTAAAATTAATTCTAATGCTCACCTTGGCTTCTTTTTGTATGTAATTGCAATACCACTTCACATCTGAACCCACTATAGTTGCTAACTATAGAGGGCTACAAGGATGAGAAAAGGCTGAGAGGCACGGGGCTTCTGCTGGAAACAGATTGTGGTTGAAACTTTGCCCTGGTTTTTAAAGTCTGTTTTGCTTTGTGGTTTTAACAATGCCTTAAAACTCTGCATAAATGCTCTTTTGTGTCCCTAGGGGCAAACCATCTACCTGTCACCAAATAACTACACAGAAGTGTGTAGAAACTGCAATGAAACCTACAGAAAGTTGAATGACCTTTATAACAACTTGCAAAGGCTGAACAGGCAAGGTGGTGAGTCTGGGCACTCTGCACACTTGTGTATCGACGTGGAAGATGCAGTAAGTGTTGACTGATACTCAACAGGGAGGGCTTTATGAATCTGAGCTGTTTGTGCTTGTCTTGCTAGGCATTGCCCTTTCCTGCTGGGTGTAGGTACAGGCAGCAGGTCCTTGGGCAGGTTGATGTCCCATGGGGAGCTTGGTGGGGTTGGTTTGCTAGGCTTTGTCTTCAGTCAGTGCAGCAGGAGTGTCACTGAAGCTCCTGATCACCCAACTGCATTCCAGTCTGAGTAGCTGCACTTTGATTTCTTCTTACTGTGGAGGGGTTGGATTTAAAAATTAATAATCTCTTAATCTTCTGGCTTTTAATGTGAAGCTTTACTGCTGTTGTTCCAGCCAGGGTAATAACTGATTCCTTACTGCAGCAGCTGTTTCTAGGGGTCCTCAGCATTGGGGGCATGCGTTTGGAAGAAGCTTTGTTGCATCGTGTGTTTTTACCTGGCTGGGCAAAAGGAGTGCTGTTGAAAGTGTGGGCTTAGCCCTGTTCCTGCAGGCTGTCAGTGGCTTCTCTGGGAAGCAGGCACGTGGCAGTACCTGAGGAGAATCTGGTGCGAGGCTTGTGAAAGTCCTGATGGGCAATCTTGGCTCTGTTTAAATTGTCTGTTTCGACATTTCCAGGAGCTTGCTGCCTTTTGTGGGGAGATCTGTTCAAGTCTTGTATTTGAGCTTGGATGTCTTGATTTGCCTTGCTGCACAGCACAAAGGCCTCTGCCTGCTCTCATGCTGGTTTGTGTTTTTGCTTCAGATGAACATCACTCGGAAGCTCTGGAGCAGGACGTTCAACTGCTCCTTTCCCTGCAGTGATACGGTCCCGGTGATCGCAGTCTCCTCCTTCATTCTTTTCCTACCTATTGTTTTTTATCTCAGTAGCTTCCTTCACTCAAAGCAGAAGAAGAGGATCCTCATTCTGCGTAAGTGCTGGTGCTGGCATTTCCCTCGTAGAGCTGGGTGGTGCCAGGGGCTGGCTTGGCTCTGGTGGGAGAGGGGGGCCCAGCCAGCTCTGCCTGCAGCTGTGCTGACGGCGCTAATAGCGACTATTAGTCTGCTGCCGTCCCCTGAAGAAGGGTAGAGAAGAGCTTCAGCCATATCTTTTCATTAAAGTTCCTGGACGTGAGCAGAAAGCTGTTTGCAAGTCTGTGTGTGGGATAAATGGAGGGAGGGGAGAGACTGCTTCTGTGGAATTCTTTGTGTCCAATTTTCATGTAATTTTTCCCTCTGCAGCCAAGCGCATCCAGTCAAATGCCGCTCTCGTGAACATCCAAGAAAAATACAGCTGAGCTGCAAAACAAAACCTGAGAGCTGCTGCTGGTGTACAGTGGGTACAATTGTGCTGGAATGAGGCTGGCACAAAAGAGGAGTTAATTATGGTTTAGTGGTAATGATACGGAGCAACACAAGTTAAACAAAATGCTGTCTGACTTCTAAGCGAGGATATTAACAAGGCAGGGCTGTGCCACACTGTATGGACTCTGGGTTTGAAAAGATCTGTGGGTTTTCTTCAGTCTTGGGCTGAAGCTGCTGTTTTTCTCTCTCTTAAGCTTTTGTACTTCTCACCAATAGAAAAAACCCTACACTTTTTTCCCCTTGCTTTATCACGTTTCTTTCACAGAAGCCCTGAGTTCTGAATCTTTCTGAGGCGATCCTCATAGGAAGTCAGAGCTCGCAATGATATTTGGTGTTCTGGCCTGAAACGTGGCTTGGTTCAAAATAATATTCAGTCTTGGCACAATTGGAATTGACAGAAAACCCTCAAAAGAAAAAAAAAAAGAAACAGGAAAAGTTTCTGTTTTTCCTAGATTGGTCTAATCTCATGCTGCTGGTATCTGTTAAAGCAAAACCAAAGCCATAAAAGGTGGAGAGAAAGTAGTGAAATCCTCTATCCAAAGCCAGCAACAGGGCTGCCAGTGCAGAGTGGTCTTGGGTGACTACAGTGTTCAGCTGTCTCTGAAACAAGCACCATATTTAGTCACTTGCACACTTTAACCACTAAAATAATCACTTCTGAAGTGTTGCATTTCTACAGAGGCTTCTTTTGGATGGCTGCTCGGGGGTGCTTCACTGTTTTCTTTCTGTTGTGTTATTTCCTTTTTAATGATAAAGGGTGTTTGGTGGGTTGGTTTGTTTGTGCCTGGTGGTGTTTTTGTAGAGGAGTGGGGTTAAAGTCAAGTCACTGGAGATGCTGAATTTCCTGGTTTAGAGTTTGTTACGGCTTGATACAGAGGAACTTAGCAGGGGAGAAGTTACCTTTTTATTTTAGCAGTAAATGAGCCAAAGGGTTCTCAAACTTAAAAACTGCCCTGAAAGACACTGAAGATAACTGTGTTGGGAATTGCTGACTTTCCAGAACTGGTTTAAAAACATCTGGCTTGTGAAATAGATGAATGTAAACAAATCCAGGATTGCAGGGTTCCAAAGATGATGGAGAAAGTCCTGCAGGGCTGCTCAGTACTACTGACGGGCTGTGGGCTCTGTTCAACCCCTGCAGCAGTACCAACGGTTCAGTTCGGTTGGGATCAGCCTGGCCTGGGGGAATGCTGGGGTTGAAATGATTTACAGCTGCAACTGCGGTCAAGGAATGCCAGAGTCTTTGCTCCCATGTTCAAATGTGTTGTCTGACCTTGAGGTAAAAATGAATGACCATTACAGCTGAAAATGTACATTGATCTTGGAAGCTACGTCCGATGTCTGTCCAAATACCCCCTGAAATAGCCTGCTGGTACTTGACTGGCTTTGGAGCCTAGAATGTTGTGTTGCTTTGGTTTGTTTTCCTTTGCACTAAAGCTCAAATAAATGTATAACAATGTGAAAAAA
Source organism: Dryobates pubescens (assembly GCF_014839835.1). Lineage (NCBI taxonomy): Eukaryota > Metazoa > Chordata > Aves > Piciformes > Picidae > Dryobates > Dryobates pubescens. The sequence continues at coordinate 11,374,955 of NC_071639.1, forward strand.
GAGCAGCACCCAAACCAGTCCTAAAGGTCTTCAGGTCATTGTTTTTCTTGGGGTTTTTTGTGGGTTGCTTCGAGTTGGGACAGAACTCAACACTTGGGTTTTAAAGCCAAGTTGTCAGTATAATATGAAGTGAAATGCTGTGGTTGTGATGGGTCCCACCCACATGATTGCCTTTTTGTGCTTTATCAGCAAGAGGAATTTATCTCCCTCTGTTGAGACATGTGAACTTCTGGGTCAGCAGTCAGTTTGCTCTCAGGTAGCTTCCAACAGCAGCATCACACCACCTTTCCCTTGCTGATTGCATAAAGTTACCTTCTCGTGGCTGGGAGAGGCTGCCTTAAAACCCAGCAAAAAAAAAAAAGGAGGTTATTTTTTTCTCTGTCTATTAAACTTCAACTTTCTAGGACTTGTTCAGCTGCCTGCTCTAATAGCATTACATTGATTTGGGACATCATATGATTGAGAGCTGTTGAAAGCAATCTTTCATCGGTGCAGCTAAAGCCAGTTTGTACGCCCGGCGCTTTCGGGAGGACAGCTTTTGCTACTGTAAGCAGTGGCTTTTTGAGCACATTCATGTTAAGTAGGTCTGAAAGTCATTACTTCTGGATATGGTGGTTAAGCACTTTAAGAGAAAAAGAAAAGATAGTTCAAAAAAAAAATCAGCTTTTCTTATTTTCCTGGCTGCTAAGCCAAACGGAAATCCTCATGTGACTTTCATTTTAAAGCAGCAGCAAGGTTTACACTTGGGGTTTTTAATGTTGCATCTGCTATTTTCTCCCCTTTCCTTCCTCCCCCTTCCTTCCTTTCTTCTTTTTTCCTTCCCCCCCCTTTCCTTCCTTTCTTCTTTCTTCCTTCCCCCCCCTTTCCTTCCTTTCTTCTTTCTTCCTTCCCCCCCCTTTCCTTCCTTTCTTCTTTTTTCCTCCCCCCCCCTTTTCCTTCCTTTCTTCTTTTTTCCTTCCCCCCCTTTTCCTTCCTTTCTTCTTTTTTCCTTCCCCCCCCTTTCCTGTCTGTCTTCTTTTTTCCTTCCCCCCCCTTTTCCTTCCTTTCTTCTTTTTTCCTTCCCCCCCCTTTTCCTTCCTTTCTTCTTTTTTCCTCCCCCCCCCTTTCCCTTCCTTTCTTCTTTTTTCCTTCCCCCCCCCCCCCTTCCTGTCTGTCTTCTTTTTTCCTTCCCCCCCTCTTTCCTGTCTGTCTTCATTTTTCCTTCCCCCCCCCCCCCTTTCCTGTCTGTCTTCTTTTTTCCTTCCCCCCCAAAAACTTTGTACTACTAACTTTCTTTACACAGTATTATATATATATATATATAATTTTATTGGGGGGTAGGCTATTTAAGGTCTCAATTGAATTCTTTCTACTCTGTTTCCTAGAGAAATGTGGGAGCACAAAGACTATGTTGAGGAAAAAAAAAGCCTCTAGTGTTCTTTTGGCAGCTCCTCTTTTAGCTTGATTTATTGTTTGGTCCCCCCCCCCCCCCTTTTTTTTTTGGGGTATTATATGTGCTAAATGGTGGTTTGTATCTTTTTGTGCAAATAAAGATTTCTTACTGTGGGGTAGCCCTTTGATTTGTATTTATACTTACTAGGAAGCCTCTAAACACAGAAAGTCAGCTCCAATAAAGATTGTCAATAACCAAGGAACAGTGTGGTTATTTAATTGCTTCATTTATGGTAGTTTGATACTCCTGCTGTTCTGGGTCTGTGTTCACAAGCACCTGCTTATTATTCCTCATTATGCCATTTGCAGGAAACCAGCATCGGAAAGATGTTTTCAAAGCATCGCTGTGGTGAATTACAGAACAAATGAAGTGCCAACTGCTGAGCAAGGGTGGAGTTTCAGCTCAGCCAGAGCCTGCTGAAGGGCATGGAAAAGCTCCTGCTGCAAGAGAGCTTTTTTTTGGGTGGGTGGTGTGTGTGAGTAAGGCCAGTGGGTATCGTTTGCTGCTCTTGTGGGGAGGCTTTTGGTTGCCTCCACTGGCCACTTTCAGCTTTAGCAGGTGAGGTGTGGGATTGCTGTTAGGCTGGAGGATTTCAAGTGGCAGTGCAGTGCCTCACCATGGGCAGAGTGGGCATCTCACCTGATGGCAGTAGCCTTGTGCACTGGTGGTAGGGTGTGGACACCTCCAAGGCAAGTTTAAATCTTGGTGCATCACTCCCAAGGGACTCCCAGGACGGCTGCGGAAGTTTCAGTGCTGGTGCATGAGTCCTGGAAAACAAGGAACGGTTCTGCTGCCTGTATGCTTGGGCTAGAAAGGGGGTAAGCACAGGAGAAGGGCAGGTGGGAAGAGTGGAGGATTTAGCCAGGGACTAGAGCAGAGGAAACAGGGTGGAAATGGAGGTCTGTAAGCACAGGTGGAATGAAGCGTTTTGGAGGGAGAGGCTGCACAATTTCATAGATGGTTGAAAGACCCTGAGGAAAAGAGGCTATAAATGAGGCCTTAGTTGCATCTGAGCTGGGAAGGGGAGACTCTGGCTTCTTGGGGGTGGGGTTGGGTAGCAGGGAAACAGAGCACCTAAACCCAGGTCCCCCACTGGTCTGTGGTGGGACAGGAGCAAGGGGTGGGATGGCCAGAGGGGATTGCTTCTGAGCTGCTTAAAAGCAACTGCCTGCTTCTGGGAGGGTACCTGGGTTGTGTGGTGCCCTGGGTGGTGGTGAAGTAATCCTGGTTCAAAAGCTTTTTGAAAGATCTTCTGTGCTACTTCAAGTCAAGCTGAGTAAGGACTCCTGTTTAGCCTTAAACAGGGGCCTTCAAACAAAAAACGAACATTTTTGTGCTCCCATCTGAGGTGAGACTGTTGGAAGGCTCTCTCAACTATTTAATGAGAGAGACTGGCTGGGAGCTGGGTTGAATTTTTAACTTTTAATACTGAAAATTCCCCTCTGGTGTCAGCACAGTAAGTATCATGGATTGCTGCAATTAAACCAGTGCCTTAAGTTATTCATAATACTCTTTCTGGGCAGCATTCCCACCTGCTTAATCTGTGCCCTACAAGCATTGATTAGAACTGACTGTTGAGAGGTGCCAAGCTAAATCAGACACCAACAAAAAAATGAAATGAACTAAAACACATCAATATGATGCCCTAAACTGGTTTAATTTGTCTTCCCTGCTCAGTAATCCCACATGTTACTGATTTATTTGCTGTAATGAACCTGCCATTCAACTGCAACAAGATTAGCTGCTTAAACCCGGGAGCATTAAGCACGGAGCAACTTTTAATGCTGCTTTAGGTTTCGTCGTGGCGCTCAGCGCTTTACAGTGGTGTCTCCTGTCTCTCCCCTGCAATGAAGAGTTTGGGTGAGGAGCCACAAAAGGCTCTGGAGTGGTGTTTTGTTACTGCCTCCCTGTGCTTTAAATTTGAGCTGGGGGCTGAAGTGTGGCACCTCCTCCTTCATCCGAAACGAAGTGGTGAGCAGGATTAGTGCATGAATTTATATTCCCTGCAGGATTTTTCCCGGGGTTAACCATCAAGTAAATGGCTTATGTCAAACTGATCTAAGTTAAGACTGAGAGAACAGCCACTGGCAATCAGAATATTCCTCTGGATTTCATTCAGAAACATTTCCCCCCCTCCCACCCCTCCCCAAGCATCTGAAATGGTACTGCAGGAAAAAGAGACTGCGAGGAGCAAGGAAGGGTCCCAAGAGAGATGTGGTAAAGACTGAAGGTTTTTCAAAGGCAGCTGTGGAAGGGGGCAGGGAAACAAGAGTGCTGCAGGTGTTTCATACCTGCCCAGTGTTGTATAATAGAAAGTCTGTTCTCTTTTACAACAATGGCCAGGCCTGAAAAGGTTAAGCTCTCCAGCTTCCAGGTAAAACTTTGTGGTGTTCTCTTTCTGCTACAGTGGAAGATCTCACCTGGGAGTCTGTGCAGTCAGGGGGTTTCCTCTGCTGTTTTGTTCATTCCCATTGCTACAAAAAGGCTGCTTTAGATAATTACCTTTCCCTCCTGATGATTTAGAAGCAAGTTGTATTTGTTAGGGCATCCATATATTCTGCAGTCTCAAGCTGTGCCAGGGGAGGTTTAGGCTGGATGTTAGAAAGAAATTCTTCACAGAAAGAGAGATTGGCCTTTGGGATGTGCTGCCCAGGGAGGTGGTGGAGTCACCATCCCTGGAGGTGTTCAAAAAAGGCTTGGATGTGGCACTTGGAGCCATGGTTTAGTTGTCAGGAGGTGTTAGGTATTGGGTGATAGGTGATCCCACACAGCCAGGTGATTTGAGTGAGCTCCTGAATCACAGTGATAGCAGCACTTGCACCAGCCTATCTGATGTCCAAGCAAGCAAGCATCAGGAGAAGAGGCAGTGAGAAGGAAGGAATGAGGTAGCAATAGCAAAACCAGGCAGGATTGAATAGTCCTGGGAAAGCCTCTGCCCTGCCTTGGCTTGTATAACAGAGACTTATACAACACGTAACCCAGTCTGACCCTGACCCTGCCAGTGCTCAGGGACTATATTTTTACTAAGATTAAGCTTTTCTTTCTTTTTTTCTGGAACAATTGTCTTGGCTTTTGGCTTGCCTGTTGGCTGCCACGGCCAAGGCAACCTCCTCTGCTTATTTCTGTGACATTTTGTCAGCTGCAGTCTTCAAAAGGTGTGCACTCAGCTTCCCCCCCGTGGCATCCTGCAGCAGCATCTCACCAGGGAGGGCTACTGGCAGGAGGTTCTCCACCCCTCAGTCGATGCTCTGCTGGTAACTGGGGGGAGGAAGGAAAAAAGGTGGCAAACATAACAGCACTGGTCCATTTAGCAATGCAGCTCTAAGCTCTGGAAGTCAAATGGGTCTCTCAGTGCTTGAAAGGCTACAGGAGCTGCCAGAGCTCAGCATCTTCAGGAGACTCAGAGCTTTCTGCCTTTTGGATTTTTATTCATGGTGATGTGAGGGTCTGGAGCCTCTGGCCTCAGCCTGCTGTCAGCAGCGCTGCTGCCGCTTTGTGCGCCAGGCAGTTGCCGGAGTCTTGACTTGCTGACAGACCCTGGCAGAGCCCAGCACTCTGGATTTACACTTGCACCTTTAAAGCATCTTTGCCTGTGGCAGCACTGAAAGGGTTCTCAAGCACTGGAATGGTCTGCCCAGGGCAGTGGTGGAGTCACCCTCCCCGGGGATGTTCAGGCACTGTGAGGACCTGGCACTTGAGGACATGGTTTAGTGTAGACCCTTCAGTGCTGGGTCAAGGGTTGGACTTGGGTGATCTTTGAGGTCTCTTCCAACCAGACATATTCTGTGGAGAAAAAAAAAAGAAGAAACCCACAAGAAAAGTATTTCTTTTTCTCCCAAGTGCCTCTTCGTGGTTTCAGGGCACAGTACTTCTTAGTTTCTGTGCCATGAGTCAGACAACGTGTGAAACAGAGGTGCACAGTCTGTCTCATGTACTTGCTTCCAGGATCTGAGGGGGAAGATGAGAGAAAAAGGGAAAAAAAATGTAGAGACTGTTGGATGCAAGAGTGAGAGACCCTGTCTTACTCACTGGCAGGAAAAAAAGCAATGTATGTGCTGCTAAAAGGGGATTAAAAGAGCATAAATTCCAGTCAGATGTGCCTCTTGTGAAAAATGACTAATTTAATGACATTGGGAGCTTAAAAATAGACCTTGCTTTAATGGGAAAATATTTTAGAGGTCATTTGAAAAGAAATCAGATGAACAGGAAAGATGAAGAGAGGATGACTGCTTGCCTGGGTTTTGTTGCTTCCTAGAAGCAGATCTCATTCTCAGGGCAGCTTTCCAGAGCAGCAGTCAAGCCCAGCACACATGCAGTGGCCATGCTCATGGGAACAAGCCCCATCCAGGGCTCACAAAGGGGCCACAGAGGTGAGGAAACAAGTGCTGAGTGGTGGGCAAATGAATTCAGCCTCTCCTGGCTCTCAGGCAACCTCTTCTGTGCCTACCAGTTTCAAAGTGACCCATCCAAGGTTTGACCCTGTGGGAGCAGAAGCCTTTCTGCCCTTGCTCCCACCGAGAAGGATGCTCCAGGAGGAAGAAAGCCACCAGCTCCCTGCACACACCAGCAAACCAGTGCCTGCCCCAGCCCAGGAGCAGCCCAGCACAAGTGCACAGCAGTGAAACTGGGCTGCTTTGATCTGCTGCTTAGAATCACAGAAGCATTAAGACTGGGAAAGACCTCTGAGAACATCAAGTCCAACCATCAACCCAACACCACCATGCCCACTAAATCATGTCCCCAGGTGCCATGTGTACACATCTTCTGAACATCTCCAGGGATGGTGATTCCACCACCTCCCAGGGCAGCCTGCTCCAATGCTTGACCACTCTTTCTGGAAAGACATTTTTCCTGGTATCCAACCTAAACCTCTCCTGGCACAACTTGTGTTGTTGAAACACAGGCCCTGGGGATCTGCAGCTCCACAGGGATGAGCTTTGGGGTGAAAACTGTAAAGGCAATGCTGACTGTAGAACATAGGAGCTGCTGGGTGCACCATCTCTAGTCAAGGAGCTTGTCTCCACTGTGCATGGCAGTCCTGGCACGATGGAAAGGACTCTCAATTTTTGATTCATATTGTCCTTGATTTCCTAAACCTTTGCCCTTTCTCTTCTGCAGTTGCTCCAGCAGCAGGGATGCTCCAAATAACTATTTCTCAAACCCTGTGCCTGAACACCTGCATTAGCTTATATACTGAAGACATGAAAAGAATGAATGCAAAGGGCAAATGTTTGATCTCCTTCCCCCAATAACCATATCAAAAGCTCTTTTCAGTGCCTTTTGTTGGAACACAGAGAAGTCATGAACTCCTCAGCTGCTGGCCAAACACATCAGAGCTTATGGCCCAAAGTGTTGCCCAGGGTAAGCTAACATCACTCCAAGGAGGTGAGCTGACTTTCCCCTGTCTGGATTCAGCCTCTGGGGATTAACAAGGTGTTTGTCTGGCTCTACTGTCTGCAAAGAAGTGGGATAAATGTGTTTGGAAACCTGTGAATGAGTTTAGGAGGAAGAGCTAGCTCCTGAGTACAGCAGGTGTTATCTTCCAGAGAAAGAGACTGACAGACTGTCTGGCTTTGAGGTGATTAATAGGGCAAAACCCCCAAACCCACATCTCTTCTGAAAACCTAGGAGTTTTTATTCCAAACCTCCCTTTGCTCCAAACACCCCAGCTTGGCCTTCCTGGTGTTTGCCAGGTAAGGCTGCTCCCCCCAAAAGGAAAGTTTCAGGCCTTGAAAATCTCAGTTATGGGAAATTCTCCTTCTGCCCACCCGAGCTGATGGTTCAAAGAGAAAGGAAGAGCACAGGATACAAATGTGGCTTTGTTGGTTCCAGTCCTTGGGAGCTGCCTAAGCTGTTGGTTCTGCTTTACCCCTAGGTCCTTCTGTGCCACGCAGGCAGCACCATACCTCCTGGCCCTGCTGCAGCTGCCAGGCTGGTGTGAGGGCAAAACAGCCAACCCAGGGCAGTGGTGGAACCACTTCAGGAGGCTCTTGGAAAGATGTGGTCTGTCAGAAACGTGCCTGCAGTGCTGACTACTCCTCAAACACAAGAGGATTTTCCTTCCCCTTGGTACCAATGAGTTTTATGCTGAGTTGACTGAGTAAGACTTTCCAGCAGAATAATTTCCCTGAAAGATTAGGAAAGTCAAATATTTCTTAGGCTCTCTGTCATGCCTAAAATCTCTTTATCTCACATATGAATTACTTTCCCCCCCCTTTTAAACCAACACACACACACACTAAAGCTGCACCTAATGCTTTCCCTCCCAGCTGTTGCTGTTTAGCTGCTCCACTTCCTACTTAAAAACTTTATTATTATTGTTATTATTTTTAAGGTGAGAGCCTGAGAGAGGTCAGCTGGAGCAGAAGTGCTCTGCTTTCCCCTTTCACCAGCATGAGTGATGACTCCCCACAGACTTCAAATTCATTTCAGCTCTTACTGGGAGCTCTTTGCAACCTGCAGCAGGAATTGATTGTCGGTGAAGAGGCTCTGTGATAACAAAAGCAGAAGTCAGGCAGGGAAGGTCTGACATGTGAGCTGTCAGAGGTGGTGTCACCGCCAGCTGACCCATCATAAGACCTCTGGGGGAAGCCAATGGGCGCCCTGCTCAGGAGGTTCTAGTCCCCTGCTCCCTGCTAGTTTGTGCTTGGAAACAGATTGACTAACATAATGGAGTGATTTTGTAATCTGTCATAATACCATAAGCTACAGATCCACAGACTTTGACCCCTCGCAGGTATAATGAGCTCCTTTATTCAGCTGCACATGCTCTCTCGATGGGGGAGAGAGAGGGGAGCCTTTTCTAATTATATATCCAAAGCATATGTTTTGCCCAGAAACAAAGCATTATATTCATTAGCAAAATCCTATAAGCTAGGCTCTTTTTATTAGCCAGTTAACTAATTGACAGTTAAGAACATGTATTAATATCACGGTGTAACCACGCAGTCACTTAATCTGACAGCTTTATTAAAATCATAGCATTGCACTTCTAAGTTGCTCCAGTGCAAGGCTGCAGCAGAAACCCTGGTGTTTGGAAATCTATAGCTCAGCTGTGGGGAGAAAAAAACCCAACTGAAAAAATCACTGTGATGCACACAAAGTCTCAGCCTAGCGGTGGTCTCCGTTAATCCTCTGATGGACCTGCAGGAGAGTGCTCCAGGCCCTCGTCCTGGCCTTTAAAAATCTGGTCAGTCAGTTTTAATTAGGGTTTTAGGAGCCCACAAAACCAGATGTTGGTCTATTTTCATTTTCCCTTTGCCCATTCAGAAAATGATCTAACTGCAGTAAAAGGCAGAGCGTTCCACATCGGGAGGAATAATGGGAAATGCTCAGCAGAGTTTGGGAACAGAGGGTTTGCTGTGCTGGGGAGAAGAGGGATTCCAAGAGCAGTGGCATTGAACACAACCTTTCTCTTCAATAGAACACAACCTTTCTCTTCATTGAACACAACCTTTCTCTTCAATAGAATCATAGAATGGTTTGTGTTGGAAGTGACCCTAAAGATCACAGCCTCCCTGGGCAACCTGTTCCAGGGTCTCACCACGCTCATTGTGAAGAATTTCTTCCTAATCTCCAGTCTAAGTCTCCCCTCCCCAAGCTTCAATCCATTCCCCCTTGTCCTATCACTACAAGCCCTTGTAAAAAGTCCTTCCCCAGCTTTCTTGTAGGCCCACTTCAGGTACTGGATGCTGTGGTGGTTTAGAAAGGTAAATGACCTGTTTATGGAAAAGCTTAGAAGATAAATACTGCTAATGGAATCAATGTTGTCACGAGATGATATCATTGTACAAATCAATCCCACATCCTCACCTCACCTGAGCAATAAGTCTCTATAGCAGCCCATGTTGAAAAGGTTGTGATGCAGATTTATGTCACAAAGTGACAGTGCTTTCATGAGGAATGGGAATTAAAGCTCTACAGAATTCCATTATTGCCTTCATTATGCTTGCACAGCCTCTGCATTTGGTTTACAGATCTTTATCACCTGCTGCCTGACATAGAAGATGGGGAATACAACAGAGCTTTGGGTTTGTCAGCCTGAGAGTTAGAGAGAGGGGGCATAAAAGGGCAAACTAGACACTGATGAAGGGGAAATAAATGTGATGATGTTCTTACAGATCTTTACATCATAGAGGTTGGCAGTCAGCAAGGTTAAAAGAGAAAAGCTTTACAAGACACCTCCACAGAGCTGCCCCTCGTTGGGGCATGGCACCCCCCCTGCAGTGGGGAGAGCTGTGTTTAGCTGGGCTGAAGCTGTTGTGTATTTGCTGGCTTGGTGTGAATCACTGAGTGGTTAGGACCTCCTGGACTGGTGGCCTGGCCTTGTCCATAGTGAAGGGATGTGTGCATGTCCTTGTCACCTCGTGGTTAGGCTCCATCCCTCTGATTCAAACCTTCTCCTGTGCTCCCTGCCTTTGGTGCCTGAATCTCCCATGGTCATGACTTTATTTCACCAAGCAAACGAGCAGAGCCTGGCACCGAAGGCCACCTTCCTCCTGACGCCTGCCTCGCTCTGCAGCTGTTTGTGGGGAAACCTTGCATCGCAGCAGCCAGCCAGCCGTGTCAGTGGGAATTCCACCTGATCACTGGCAGCATGAGTGAGATTATTTTGAGGCATAAACAAGATGTCAGGGAAAGCCCTTCCCAAGCATTCAAACAGTGTTTGTTACCCAAGCCCAGTCAGGGTGACCAGCCGGCAGCGCTACGCTGTGCTAAGCTGCTGTACCTTGGAGCAAGCTGCTGGGCCATAAGATCACACTTCCTGAGCGTTTTCTGAGCAGCAGAGGAGTAAACAATACCTCCACTGCGAAATCAGAGGTAAAATGAATTAGGTGCTGACAGCCTTCCCAAAAGAAAAGGCATTTTGTGAGGTTTCTGTGCAAAGACTGTTTGAGCTCTAAGCTTCGTAATCAGCTTGGAAAACAGTTTAACCCGCAGGAATCTTTGTGACTTGCCCCTGTCTTCCCCAGCTTGCCAGGGCAGCTATCAAAACAAGATATTGTTTGGAGAGCTCTGAATGCCAAGGAGGGAGTGTGATCTACCAGTTGCTTGCTGTTTCTGAAGGCAGTGCTGTTGCAGCATTTTGGGGCTGTGTTTAAAGCAGACGGCGCAGACCCAGTTAATTGAAACGAAAAATGGGAAACGTGGAGGGGAAAAGCAGGGGTGAGGACTTTTCAGATAATCTACTTACTGCATCTTTGTTGTGCCTATCCTCATAATACCCCTGAGTCCCAGTTGCTGGATTTAACTGCCATAATTATTGATTTCCAGAGAAGCAGCAGCAGCAGCGCTCCAGCTTTCCCTGTTAGTATTCCCGGCATCAGTGCCCTCTTCTGATGTGTGTGAAGCTCCACAGCAAAGCCTGCACCTCCCCAAGGGCAAAATCTTCCCTGGCTGCTCCCTGTGTGGGGCTGGAGTGAAGGTAGAGAAAAGGAGACAGAGAAAAAGGGTGAAGAGAGAAAGAAAAAGAGGAAGAAAGAGAAGTGAGAAAGCAGAAAGAAAAAAAGAGGAGAAAGGTCAGCATTTTGGACTTAGGTCAGAGGAAACCCTCAACCACTAAACCAGGGCTCAGCTCCAGTGTTTCATGCCCACAATTATTCCCTTGCACCCAACAGGAAAGAAGGAAGTAGGCCAAAATACCAACCAAACTGATTCCTGATGTAACTCAACTGTTGGATTTTCTCCAGGGAATCACAGCCCACCCCTCACAGGTGAGCTTATGAGACACATAGGCTCTTATCTCCCCGCTCTCCTGGCCCTTCTGGCACTGCACTTTGTTCAGAAGCACTGTGGGGCTGGGGCTGCCATTAACCTCCACATAACTGAGATACAAACTGCCAGCAGCTTGCTCTAGTTCCTTCCTCCTAACTTTGCTCTTCCAAACCCAGCTGTGATGCAGCCTGTAGCGAGGGGATGTTAGCTGGATGGGCAATGACACCTATCACCCGAGGGTACTGCTTTGACACTCGCGGGGGTGTGTTTAATATCTGAAGTCCATAATCCCGACCTAGGGATACTAAAAATCCTGGAAGTGATGCGCAGGGAGCTGTGGAGCAAATCGGGAGAGGAGGTGAGCCTGCTGAAGCCGGCACAAGCGACACAGGCGAAAGCAAAGCGAGGGACGCCCTCTGCTGTAAAGCAAGACCCTGGCCCCGGCAAGCTGGGAAAGATCCTCAAAACCAACTAGATCATCGCCCAAGTGGTCTTGAAAGTGTCTGAATCCCTTCATGTTAGCAGTAAGAAGAAAACAGACTGGATGAAAATGGACAGCCTCAGTGCGTTACGGTGATCGATCTGACCACAGCGTCCTTCAGTATTCCCGTGGGAGAATTACAGAATCATAGAACCATTCAGGTTGGAAAAGACCCCTGGGATCATCAAATCCAACCATTAACCCTACTCAACAAAACTATGTCCCCAAGCACCACATCTAAGTGACCTTTAAACACATAAGAAGAGAAGAGAGGCAGTCCTTGTTAGCTTTTTGAAAGGGACAACGGTTGCTGTGGACTCACCTTCCCCACGGATTTAACGGAGCTCCCACCACATTTCCTTGGATATTAAAAGATCCAGGGGATGCTGGGTGACTGGGTGAATTAGTTTTAGTGCAATATGTCGATGATCCACTAATAGCTGGTAGGAATTGTGCTGCTTAGAAGATACTATAAATTTATGTAGTGCCTTAGCAACCCAGGGACACTGTGCAGCTCCATCCGAGCCCCAGCTGCGCCAAAGGGGAGGGAAATGTTTTAAAGGCAGGACAGCAGGTAACAGATCCAGAAAGAGTAAAAGCTCTCATTGTAATTCCTTGGGCAGTTAAGTAAAAACAGTGAAAAGGAGGTTTAGGTGCAGCTGTTTTTTTCCCTGACTGTGGGTGCTAGGAGGAGGGGAATTAACCAAACCTGTAACAGAAACAACAAAAAAAGAAATGGAGCCAATTACACTGGGGGCCAGAATGGGGGAAAAGCCTTTAGAGGGTTGTGGGGCTTTGAGGGAGTGCCTTGGCTTCAGCTTTAGGGCTGCCAGATTACACAAAACCTTTTGATCTGTGTATGTAAGAACAAAAATGGGGTGGCTAGTGGAGTGTTAATGCAGAAATGGGGATCTCATCAAAGACCTGTGGCACATTATTCTGTTCAACCAGATCTGGTGGCAGCTGGAGCTCCAACATTGCATGAGGTCAGTGTCAGTGGCAACATCAGCTACAGCAGTAGAAAAAAGTCAGCTTTTAGTACTGGGGCACCCAGTTGTGATACATATACACAGCCCCCCACACAGTGCAAACCCCAGCCACTCCCACACAGCAGCTCAGTTCAGGATAAGATGAGAACTGCCCCCACAGATCCTCCCTGCACACTGCAAAATGCCAGGTGTCCCCTAGCCCCAAGCCTTCAGCACTGGCTGGGGACATGAATTTTGCTTGGTGCCGAGGGCAGTGACTCCAGGAGGTGGCTGGGGCACTACCCTGGGGCAGGGGAAACATCTTGCTGGGAAGAGGCAGGGTCCAAGTTGCAGAGCACCCTGCTCCTTGCAAGCTCCCACTTTTGGCCGCTCGCCTGCAGGAACCCTTGGGGCAGCGATGGGAGTCGGGGATGGGGATGTCATCTTAAATCTGGGTTCTTTACCTGGTGTGCAAAGACCAATTGACACACAGAGTCACAGTATGTGTTTTATTCCAGTTGCAGTAAAAGGTGCTAAATGGTAATCCCACAGAGCTAGCACACCAATTGGAACCCGTGGCAGGTATTTATACAGTAAAACACATTAGCTATGACCAAAGTTAACACCTACAACTTAGGCATTGGTTAACTCTTACTTCATCTTAAAGATACAGCTAAAATCACTGCACGTGCTCTGAGGGTAAGGGGCTTGTAGAGGTAGCAGCTTCCCTCGCTAGGAGGTGTGTTTTTTCACAGTATATTGAGGAATGGCCTCAAGATGGCCCAGGAGAGGTTTAACCTGGATATTAGAAGGAACTTCTTGACTGAAAGGATTCTCAAACACTGAAACAGGTTCCCCAGACAGGTGGTTCAGTCTCCACCCCTGGATCTGTAAGAAAGACAGAGATGCGGTGCTGAGGTGCATGGCTTAGCACCAGACTTGACAAAGCTAGATAATAGTCGGACTTAATAATCTTAAATGTCTTTTCCTACTAAAACGATTCTGTGGTCCTACGATAATCAGCGTAAAGGTTACGCCTGGCTCTATCATTTATCAACACACCCGCGTTCCTACCCACGTTAATTCAGGGACTTTGTTCTGAGGGACCTTCGTCCCGGCCGCCTTGGTTTCAAAGCACACTCAAGGCTGATTTCAGTAATTAGCCTTCCCTTTCTCCGCACCGCGGACAGCAAAGCCCCGGCCCCGGCCCGCCCCGCCCCGGCCCGCCCCGGACGACGCGCCGGAAGCTGAGGGCGGGGCTTTGGGCAAGCCAATCAGCGCGCGGGGGCGGGGCCGCGGCCGGCCGTGACGTCACCGTGTCTATGGTGGCTGCACAGTGACACGTCTCCTTCCGCGGCGGCTCCCCGGGAGGGGGCGGGAGCGCTCGTTCTCGCGGGATCCCGGAGCGGCTGGCTCGGCCCCGCGCAAAGCCGGGACGGCAAGACCGGGCCGCCGGCGGGGGGGACGCCAGCGGCGAGGGTTAGGCGGGCGGCGCGGCGCTGAGCGGCCATGGCGGGGCAGCAGTTCCAGTACGACGACAGCGGCAACACGTTCTTCTACTTCCTCACCAGCTTCGTGGGGCTCATCGTCATCCCCGCCACCTACTACCTGTGGCCGCGGGACCAGCACGCCGGTGAGCGCCCCTGCCCCGGGCCAGGCCTGCCGCCCGCCCGCGTTCCTTCTCCCTCTACACCCCATCTCCCGCCCCGGTACGGCGGTAGAGCGGGGCCGGAGCCGGCCCTGCGGGAGCGGGCCCGAAGCGGGGCCGTTCCGCCCCGCCTGGAGCAACCCGGCCGGCACTGCGGGGGGTACGGCGGGGCGCGACCTCGGGGGCTGCCCTTTCTAGGGTACAGGGGGCTGGTGTTCTAGAGGCTGTCAGCCATTTAGCGGTACCCGGGGGCAGACGGCAAGCGGGAGCCGCGGAGCCCGCCTCCCCGAAAGCACGCCGTGCTCCGCGCCGCCGCTCCTGCAGAGTCATTGCTGCGCTGGGGTCTCAGGCTTTGTTTTGGCTTTCTTCGGTTGTGGTGGGTTTTTGTTTGGGTGTTTGTTTTTTCCTCCCCCCACACTTGTCTTCCCGGCGTGTTTCAGGGCGGATGACCTGAATTTTCACCGTGGGAAAAGAATAAGCTGTAGAGTTGAGGCCAAAGAGGAAAAGTTATCAGGCTTTGGATTACTTTTTTTTTTTCCTTTAAAGCTGTAAGGTCGCAGCGAGTGTGGAAATGGGGCTTTAATTTTCACCGCTGCAAGTCATTGTTTAACGTCCAAAGATTTCTCTTCCACCCTTTGGGAATATGTTTTGTGCCCCCCCGAAAACGTCCGAAAGTTTCTCTGAACACTTCTAAATTTCCTTCCCACAGTCATTTCCCTCTTTGTCTTTCCTGCATCCCCTCTGTTCTTGGAAGGAGAAGGCATTTTGCCTTTGTGTAGGTTGCACAGGAATACGTTTTCAACGGCAGCTTTGAGATGGGGAAAGGTGTGGGAATTGTGTTTAAGGGCAGGGTATTAAATGGGCAGTAGAGCAGGGATGCTTGACGCTGATTTCCGTCGCTGAAGCTGCTGACCTTTTAGAACACTTGTGCTTGGCAATCTGAGACGAATCCCTTCTGTTCTCTGCATCTTTCCCCCCTCACTTTCTGGTGGTGATTTAGTGGAGGGTTTTTTTATGCCGTTTTTAAATGGCTTGCACGGTTCTGTTTAACCTCATTTATAGATGTGAAACAGATATTCAGCAGTGAAATCTTATTCCTGTAGCTTTTGGTAAGGAGTAAGTAGAAAAAGGAAAAAAGATTGAATAAATTCCGATTTGATGCTCAGTCATCACAGTTTATAGTCTTGGTTGCTGACAAACATGCCTGTGGTTCCTGTTGGGGCACTGGCTAGGGAATCTCTGCGAAGGGCTGATCTCTGCCCTCCAGATACTACCTGTTGTGTGGCTGAGGAGTTTAGTTCTTGCTGTTGGAAAGAAATGTTTCTCTGCCTTGAGTGTTGCAAAAGGGAGGCGTTGTTGGTGGTGAAGACATTTTGTAATCTTGGTGTTGTTTTTAAGGAGCAGGGGATCAGAGAGAAGAGAGGAGAGAACTTCTGTGACCTTTTCCCAAAACTCAAGATTTTTGTTTTTATTTTTGTTCCTGGGAAGGCTGGGAGACAGTGGGGGGAGAAATACACCACTCTATCTCATAAATATTTTGCTTCTTCCATAGTTCAAAGCTGCCCCTTAGGAAAACTTGTGACTTCACCTAGGTGCTGGTACAGCCTGTGGTGACACTCAGTGCTGCGAACCTCAGTTTCAAGGGGCCGACAGAGGCAGCAAAGGCTGCAGACATGCTGTTGAACTTGGAAACGCTTTAGTTGCCTGATATTTGATCTTCAGATAGCTTTACAGACTGGCAGAATGTGAAAAAAACTTCACTTTGGGTACAATCCAGATAGTCCTATTCCAAACAGACCTGCCTTTAAACATTACTCAATTCTTTTAGTCAGCGTGGTCTAGTGTGTGGCAGGCCTGCTGCACATCAATTCTGCAGTTAGAGCTAGGCTCTTACAGAGCTGTGTCAAACCATACTTTCCAAAACACAAGGTAAATCTTATTACACTGTTGGTACAAAAATGAGTCAACTAAGTGAAAGTTGCCAGGCACGGCAATGAATGGAAATGAAAGAAAGATTTCTGCCTCGTAATTGTCTTAATGGATTTCAAAATGTGACTGTGCTCCTGATTTTTAGCATGCAGTTTAATAGCCTGCCTACAGTCTCCTGCTTGAGTTCTGTCTGCAGGCTCCTTTTGAATGAGGAGCTGGTGTGGTACAGATTGCATTCAAGGCTAATGGAGCACTCCTGTGCTTCGCTGTGCTGCTCTGGTGGTTGAAGTGTCTGGCTGTCATGCCTCTCCTTTCCAGCAAAGTCCTCCTGGTAGTCTTCACACAACTTCCTGTGTGTACAGCTGTACTTGAGCCAGCATTTGAACTGGATTTCAGCAAGAAATGAATGCCTTGTGATGATGCAAAGCACCAGCTGTTTAGCCATGGCTTTTGTTCGCTGAAAACAACCAGCCAAAACAGAACACGTGTGTGTGTAGTTTTGGAAGTTAAGAGAACATCTGTGTCTTCAGAAGAGAAATTTGCCAGCACTGCTAGCCTCTGATTCCTGTAATAAGCAGGGATATCTAGACTTTGATAAGAGATGTTTGTTCTGATACAAATTTAGAGCAGTTTCTCCAACCAGGGCCACACTGGATCAGCTCTGCCAAGCCCCCTGCTTGCTGGTGGGCTAACTAGCTGCTTCAGCCTGCTGGGAGGGAGAAGACTGAATTGGAGTGAGGCTCTGATGCACATCACATACCTGCCCTTCTCATTTCAAGACCCTTTTGCAGTGTGAACCAGAGCACCCAAAAGACAGGGCAGATTCCTTTTCTGGTGAAAACTGGGTTGGAGGGCGAGCTTCAGCCCACTGTGTTCTAAGAGGAGGGTCTGAAGCAAGAGTGAAATGTTTATAGTGGGGAGGTCAAGCTTTTGGTGCCCACTGTTCCCCATGCACTGCCAGGACTTGCTGGTTCTTGATGCAGTGGAGTGAGAGAAATGAAGAGTGCACAGCAACTGCACCAGCAATTTGGGAGTTGCTGGTGGTCTGTAACATTGCAGGGTTTGTTCTGTGCTGCAGTTCTGTAGTAAATGCCCATGGGGTAAGTAACACTAATAAAAAAGAAAACCAGCATTTGCTTTTGCCATAGTGCACAGTACTTAGGAAAGTAAGTCTGCAGCTGCACTGCTGTACTACTTTGAGAAAACACAGAAGGTGTTGGCTTGTGTCAGATTTCTAGCAGGATAGGGTTGTTTGGGGTGGGTTTTTTGGCAAGCCATTAAGTGTTTGCTCTTAGTTCTTTCTAAACCAGCCTGACTTCTGCAGGCCTTCAGAGAGAGTCCCTGGGAACGTTGCTGCAGCCTGCAGCGGGGATCGATGTGTTTGTATCTGGGAGGGCTTTGCTGTGCTGTGGTAGTCACCCTGTGAGCCTCAGCCTTGATAAAGCAAACAAACAGGTAATTGACTTTGTAAAACGGATTTGGCCTGGTGACTTTATCCCCTCGGTGTTCCTTGGAGAGCTAATAATGCTTTTGCAAAAGGTTAATTGTTCAGCTTTGTCTTGGGCTGCAGTTTCATAACTGCTTTGAGGTGGCAGTGCTCTAACAGAGAAAGTCTTTATTTCTCCTCCTCCCCTGTGCCAGATGGAGCACCTGAGCTGTGTGAGGGACTGGAAGAAGTTCATTTGAGCTGCAACTGATTTTGGGTGCATTTTTGTGCGTATTGCTTTGAATGTTTTATTAGTTGGTAGCTAGGATTCACTTTGTGGGTGTCTGGGATGGTGCAGAATGAGATTGTGAGCTGGTGGGGCGAGGAAACTGGTAGTGGTGATGGTGAAATTGCCTCCTTGTTTATCCTTCACTTGTGTCTTTAAAACTTGTGTTTTATTGGGGGGGAAGAGAAAACCCACAACAGTTCATACTTGTTGTGGATTGTTTGTGTTTTGGGTAAATACTTATCTAAGTTCATCATAAATTAGCTGTGGGGAAGGGGGCCTGTAAGCAGGCTGCAGAGGGTCTGTTTGCAAAGGCCTGCCATGATGGGATGAGTGGCAATGGTTTGGAATGAGAGAAGAGCAGATTTAGATTGGATGCCAGGAGCAGGTTCTGCACCAGGAGGGTGCTGGAACATTGCAACAGGTTGCCCAGGGAGGTGGTTGAGGCTTCATCCCTGGAGATCTTCAAGGTCAGGCTGGAGAAGGCTCTGAGCAGCCTGATCTAGTGGAGGATGGCCTTGCTGACTGCAGGATGGATTGGACTAGATGACCTTTGGAGGTCCCTTCTAACCCAAACCATTCTATGACTCTTCATGATTTGGAAGAACAAGTATGGTTGCTAAAATGTTGTTCTGGCATAGATTAATTTCTTGTTGTCTTAAATGAGAACTTTGAAGTTGCTTTTCAAAAAGCCAATGGTAAGAGTTGAAGATGTTCTTTGGTGTTTTCCTCAGCAGTTAGGGATGGATAAGTGCCCACTGAAGTATCTTTGTGTTGTTGACCTTGCTGTGAACCAGTTTTACTGTAGGCTTGCGTGGATTAAACATCAGCATCTAGAAAGGAAATGAAGAGCAGAGTGGCTGTGGTTGGGTAACGCAGCAGTTGTTGCACAATGCTGGTGTTTGCTGAACTAGGTGTACTTTTTGACTTCTACCTGTGCTGCTGAATTGAGAGAGGCAATTACAGAGGTGTGCTGAAACAGGTGGCTAGAGATTGTGATGTGCTTTGTCGTTAAGCGCATATATCTGTGAAAGTTTGTGGTCTCATCCAATCGTTGAGTTGTGTCAGGTCTAGGTTAAGTAAATTACCCTGTTTTGGGGCACTGCATATCTATAATGCATTACAAAGCTGCTGGAAAGAACAAAAAAGGCTCCAGGACAGGGTTTCAGCTGAGCTCACTACCCTCAGTTTTCCCAGGGCAGGTTTAATGCCTGGAGCTGTGGTACCCTTGGGTCATCATCTCTACTGAAGGCTTGCAGCCTCTGTGTGTGGCTTGCAGCTCTTGATGCGTTTCACAGGTACTAGTTTCCAAGGCAAGGTGGAGAGAGGATGACATGCTGCAAGTAAGTTTTGTGAAAGTCTGTCTTTAAAGTGATTTTGGCATTTCCTAGGCTGCAGAACTCTGGCACTTTGTGTTCCTTGCTAAAAGAAATCTCTCTGGCAGCCAAGCAGCATTCTCCTTTGGGTGAATTGTCCACAACTGGTGGGTGGAATAGTTCAGGTGGACCTCCTTGCATTTCTTTTTCTAACAGAGTCCACTGGAGCTGTGTTTTAGACCTGCTGCCTTTGCTTTTCTGAGCAGCCTGAAAGCAGAAAGGACATAGGAGACTAGGACATACTTCTGTTCTTTCCTGCTGTTTGAGGTATAATGATGGAAAACCTGCTGCCATTTATTCTGGAAATTAGGGGTTATTAGTTTTTGGTTGCTCTAAAAGCTGTGTGATCTTTTTAAACTTCTGTGTGCTTTAGATCATCATAGAATAGCTTCAGTTGGAAGGGGCCTTAGAGATCATCTGCTCCAACCTCCCCACCGTGGGCAGGGACAGCTCCAACTACACTCATTCAACCTGGCCCTGAACACCCCCCAGGGCAGAGGCATCCACAGTCTCTCTGGGCAGCCTATTCCAGAGTCTCACAATTCCTGTACTGAAGAAATTCTTCCTAAGATCCAGTCTAACCCAACTGTTCCTCAGCTTCAACCCATTCCCCCTAGTCCTATAGCTGGACACCCTTATGAAAAGTCTCTCTGCATGATTTCAAAAGCCTGTGGATGCATTACACCTTTGCTTTTCAAGGCTTTCTAATACCTGTGTTAAAAACTGCAGGAGAGATTCACTCTTGTTAAGAGTTTTACCCATCAGATGAGAAGTCATTTTGACTCGAGTTTAAGCATTTCCCCCATGCTTGGCTCCCTGTAGTGCCATACCAAAGGACAGTGCCTAAAGTGCACTGTGGACTTCCATGAGGAGCCATGATCTGGAGCTGGAAGAAACTGAGAACTCTTACCTGCTTTTCAGACTCAGAACCTCTTCCCTGACAGAGGAAGGATTCCAGAACTAAAGCCCAAAGGAAGTACAATCCTTGTTTCACTGCAGAGCTTTACCCTGAGCAGCATGTAATGTGTTTATCCCTGTGTGCTCAGGGTCTGCAGGATATTGCCAGTTCTGTGACAAATCCACTTGTGTGAAAAGGAAGCTCCTTGGGAGAGGAAGGCAAAGCAAAAAAGGACTTGATTTACCACAGCTTGTTCATTAGGAACACCTTGCTGCTTTTAAGTGCAGTAATTATCTGGTATTCTGGCTCTGCCAGCCTGTATTTTGTTTCTCCCCCCCCCCCACCTCCCCTTGCAACTAGTTTCTTCCTAGGAAGTATTTTCTTTGATACAATCACATAGGTTGTCTGTAAATAAACAGGAAGCCTGTTTTTCCTGCATACAGGATTGTGGATTTCTTACCCAGTGCTGTGTTTCCAGTGGCTTTCTGCTGTCTGCACCTCTCCACTCTCCCGAGGAGCTGCCTGGTTTTGAATTCCAGGAGCCAACGTGTGTTAATGATGACATGTGACAGAGGAAGTGCCTCAGGATAGCTCTGAATAATTTGAATAATTCAGCCTCAATTTGGGAAGGATTTGATTCTGTCTTTATGTTCCAGGCAGATAACTATAAACAATCATTCATCTTTTTAGTGCCCTGTTTCCTTTTTGGGGTTGTTAATCAAATAGGAGTCCGTTGGCATCCCGGGCTGGGAAAGAAATTAATGAGGTGCTTTTTGCTTTGGTATGGTTTAATCAGCTGTGATTAGGTTTGATCCAGAGCTGTTCAGAGGCATGTATTACCAAAAAAAAAAGCAATAAAAGGGATGGCTTCTTAGCATCATGTCTTGAATCAGTATTTGTCAGAAGAGGTCCCCCTCTGCAGCATAGCTATTCCAGGACATCATTGCTAAGGACTCATCTGATTTAGGTGTGTGCTGTTTACCTTATCCAAAAGGCTTAATTTTTCTGACATCACCTTTTTTTTACTTCCCCCCCACCCCCCTTAAATTTGTTTCCTATTTTCCCCTTTTCTTTCCCCTTTTTCCTCCCTCTTTCTTTCTTTCTTTCTTTCCCCTTTTTCCTCCCTCTTTCTTTCTTTCTTTCTTTCCCCTTTTTCCTCCCTCTTTCTTTCTTTCTTTCTTTCTTTCTTTCTTTCTTTCTTTCTTTCTTTCTTTCTTTCTTTCTTTCTTTCTTTCTTTCTTTCTTTCTTTCTTTCTTTCTTTCTTTCTTTCTTTCTTTCTTTCTTTCTTTCTTCTTTCTTTCTTTCTTTCTTTCTTTCTTTCTTTCTTTCTTTCTTTCTTTCTTTCTTTCTTTCTTTCTTTCTTTCTTTCTTTCTTTCTTTCTTTCTTTCTTTCTTTCTTTCTTTCTTTCTTTCTTTCTTTCTTTCTTTCTTTCTTTCTTTCTTTCTTTCTTTCTTTCTTTCTTTCTTTCTTTCTTTCTTTCTTTCTTTCTTTCTTTCTTTCTTTCTTTCTTTCTTTCTTTCTTTCTTTCTTTCTTTCTTTCTTTCTTTCTTTCTTTCTTTCTTTCTTTCTTTCTTTCTTTCTTTCTTTCTTTCTTTCTTTCTTTCTTTCTTTCTTTCTTTCTTTCTTTCTTTCTTTCTTTCTTTCTTTCTTTCTTTCTTTCTTTCTTTCTTTCTTTCTTTCTTTCTTTCTTTCTTTCTTTCTTTCTTTCTTTCTTTCTTTCTTTCTTTCTTTCTTTCTTTCTTTCTTTCTTTCTTTCTTTCTTTCTTTCTTTCTTTCTTTCTTTCTTTCTTTCTTTCTTTCTTTCTTTCTTTCTTTCTTTCTTTCTTTCTTTCTTTCTTTCTTTCTTTCTTTCTTTCTTTCTTTCTTTCTTTCTTTCTTTCTTTCTTTCTTTCTTTCTTTCTTTCTTTCTTTCTTTCTTTCTTTCTTTCTTTCTTTCCCCTTTTTCCTCCCTCTTTCTTTCTTTCTTTCTTTCCCCTTTTTCCTCCCTCTTTCTTTCTTTCTTTCTTTCCCCTTTTTCCTCCTGCAGCTGTTAATGGAAAGCTGAAGCCAGTTCCAAACTCCCAGGTCTCTGATAGTTCTAAACCACTCTGTTTCCAGCCCTGTTCTCTCCCAGGGTTGTTTTTTATTTGACCTCACGCCAGCTCTTTAGCTCACCTTGCACACCTGTTTTTCTTTTCTCCATGGTGCCTTCCTCTAAGGGCCTTCTGGAAGCTTTTTGGCATGGTAAGGTGAAAGGTATTAGCTGCTCTTGCAGAGAGAGTGCAGGTGGGGTAAGAGAGGGTCATCTGATAGCCGTGAGGCTGGACAAAGGCAGGTTTGAGAGCCGGGGCATTGTGTCACAGGGTGGCACACATGTTTGAAGACAAGGTACAACAGCTTGTTAAAAACATCCTAGCCAAAACAGCAGAAGGACTCGCATCCTGTTAGGCTTACTTTTACAGGATTAAGTAAACAGCATTCTCTTAGCCCCCTTCTGTTTCTCCAAGAGCATTGCTAATCCCTTCTCATCTTTTGGGTATTTCTGCAAGCAGCGTGGTCAGGTAGGACAGCTACAAACAGCCCCTTGGTTGTGCTGCAGAAATGGCCATGGGGCTGTGATGGAAGATGGATCAGGTGGCTGAGCTGGGTCAGTGTGGCTGAGCTGAGCAGTTGGCTTCATCTTGCTTCAGCACTGCACAACTGAATTTATTGACTGTATTTGCAATGAGCAGTTCATGCTTAACTCAGTTTCGAGGTCCAGCTTGACAGGGTGCAGGGGTTTCTCATGTAAACTATGTTCTTACCCTAGAAAGGTTGGACTTGGTGATCCTTGAGATCCCTTCCAACCTGGTATTCTATGAATCTATGAAACTTAAGCACCTTTGTCTTCTGTGAGGTTTGTGATGTCTGATTGTTCATCAGTGTCTTTTTTTTTTCCCCATAGTTGGCCAGTGACTGTTTAAAACCCACAGAACATTTTCTTCCTTGTTTCTGTGACAGAGCTTTTTAGTCCTCAGAGCTTAATCAGTCAAGTTTTTAATGCCATCAGCTATTTGTCTGTATTTATTTATTTGAATGTGATTTGAAATGCCAGTTCTCTCTGCTGGTTGTGTCTCTTCAGTTTTGCATTAACAATTGTGGTTTCATTTTCAGTAACAATTAGCTCACTTCTAGTTGTGCTGGGTCCAATTCTGAATCACTGGAGATCTCCCACAATTTTTTGTCTTAAAAGAGGGGGGGGGAAAAACTAAATTGCAGAGAGAGGATGCCAGATTCATTTGCATTCTGCTGGTGGGGAGTTAGTGTTGCACTTTAACCCTGGGTTTATTGTCTCCTGAATTTTTCCTTCACAGTGCTTTCCAAAGCCTTACACAAGCCAAACTCAGTGGGCAGTTACTTAACCAAATACCAGTCATGTTCTTTTTGTGTGGAGAGCTTCATGTTTAGTACCTGTTTTAAGGATGTGAGCAGCCTTTGCCCACCAGAGGAGCTGTGAAATCCTTCTGTGGTTTTGTGTTGCACGAAACGGAGAGACAAGTTTGGAAGCTTGCTTTGAAGCCCAGCAAGAGCTGGATCAGATGCAAGGGAGTGAATTGTCCTCTGCTACCTTGCTTTCTCCTCCTCTGGGAGTGATGGGACTACTGTTTTTCTCAAGGAACCCCATCAAGCTGTGTCATGTCATGCTGTTTTGGGGAAGATACACTGCATAGATTAAAGTAGTTCAGAGTAAGCCACTGTACTTCTTCTGGTCCCAGTACCTTGTCTCTGCCAGCTATAATATTTCTCTGCTTTTACTAGTTCATGAGTGGCTGGGTGTCATCTGTGCTCCTACTCTCTGCCAAATCAACCAGAGTTTAAAATGTCCTTCTCTGCTCACAATATTGACATTTATGGTTGTGTTTCCCTGGCCCCTGGTAGTTGGGTGACTGCAAATTGAAGTTCCAGATGTTTAATCTTGAGTTGCATGCTTGCTCAGAAATTCATTTAGGTCACCAAGCACCACATTCCACCTCCAGTATCTTCAGGATAACTAAACAGAGGTTGGCTTCCATAATCACCTTTGAGATACTAGCCAGGGAAAAATGGTTCCATGTACCATAACTACAGGGTATGAGGGCATCACCTTGTTCAAAGTGCCAAGTTGAGATTTAAGC
Organism: Dryobates pubescens; assembly: GCF_014839835.1. NCBI lineage: Eukaryota > Metazoa > Chordata > Aves > Piciformes > Picidae > Dryobates > Dryobates pubescens. The sequence goes on from NC_071639.1 coordinate 11,399,248, forward strand.
CTTTGTGGGATGTGATGGACATGTGCTTTGGATCAAAGCTGTTAATACAGTTCCTTCATTTAGATAATTCACAAACTTTGGAAACTGGCAGATTTAGTCCCTTGGTGCAGCTGCAGTATCCAAATGCACTGAGGCAGGAAGAACTTTTATCTTCATTCTTTCTCATTTAGTCTGAAGAGGGCCCAAGTGGTCTTACTGTTTTGCAGGGAAGATGATTAGTGACCTACCCACTTGAAGTGTTGCAGGTGAGACTGCACAATCTGTGGATAGATGAGTTACTTAAACAGGAGTGGAACCACTTTCTAACACAGTTTCAGTGCTTACTGAATTTCTGTGGCAGCTATTTGCTTTTTGCCATGCCTTTTCTTAGCATCAAAAACTTTGACCAAGACTAAGTTGGTCTTAAATACATCTCTGAAAGACCACTAACAACTCTTAAGAGGGAGAGCTTCCATGCCTTGTCCTGGTGATGCTCACAGTGTAAATACAGTTTCCTCCCTGCAAGGATGTGGGAGGAAATCATGGTGGCTAGTTTGCTGGTAATGTGTCTGCTCTCTTGCCAAGGGCCCATATTACTGAGCTTCCATGGCTTACAAATAACCATTATCTTACTCTTCCTTCCCCCCCCTTCAACAGGAAAAACCTAAATGAGAGCAAATTATGAAAAGCAGATGTTGCAAAGAGGAGGAAAAAGCCTCATGTTTTGAATTGAGGAAGTAGCTGCACTCTTCAGTTCTGTATGAACGCTGTTTTGCACGTGGGTTAGGCTTTTGGGGGTTTGTTTTTCCTGCACACAGTAGCTGACATACTGCAATGGGAGGCTTGTTGGAGCTGGTTATGAAATGGCAGAAATAAAATTTGAAGGTGCACAGAGAATCATGGAATTGTTTCAGCTGGAAGAGACCCAAGATCATCAAGGCCAGCTGGTAACCCAGCACCACCATGGCCATTAAACCCTGTCCTGAAGAGCCATGTCCATGCATTTCTTGACGGCCTCCAGGGGTGGTGACTCCAGCACCTCCCTGAGCAGGGGTGGTGACTCCAGCACCTCCCTGAGCAGGGGTGGTGACTCCAGCACCTCCCTGAGCAGACTGTTCCAATGCCTACCACTTTTTCAATAAAGTTTTCCCAACTCTCCAGGCTAAAGCTCCCCTGGCACCATTTTGGGCCATTTCCTCTCATGCTATTACCTGATACGAGGGAGAAGAGACCAACCCCCACCTGGCTTCAACTTCCTTTCAGGGAGCTGTGGAAAGCAATGAGGTTTCCCCTCAGCCTTCTACAGACTAAAGAATGCCACTTCCCTCAGCTGCTCCTCATAAGGTTTGTTGTCTAGACCCTTCACCAGCTTCTCTGCCCTTCCCTGGACATGCTCCAGAACCTCAGTGTCCTTGGAGTAAGAGGCCCAAAGCTGAACCTCAGTATTCAAGGTGTGGCCTCACCGGTGCCCATTACAAAGGCACAATCACTTCCCTACTCCTGCTGGCCCAGAGCCAGGCAAAGATTGGGTCTATAAGTGATGGCTGCTATGTGGCATGGAGAAAATAGAAAGGATTCCTTTTAGAATAGAATTAACCAGGTTGGAAAAGACCTTTGAGATCGAGTCCAACCTATCAGTCCAACACCATTTAATCAACTAAACCATGGCACCAAGCACCCCATCCAGTCTCTTCCTAAACACCTCCAGGGATGGTGACTCCACCACCTCCCTGGGCAGCACCTTCCAGTGGCCAATCTCTCTTTCTGTGAAGAACTTCTTCCTAACATCCAGCCTATGAATAGATAGCAGAGAATAATCTGACCAGCTGCTTGGTTATGGATGTTTATGGACGATGGATTGTATGCAATGATCTTGAAGGTCTTTTCCAACCTGGTCTGTTCTATTCCTATCTTGCTTTTGATGGTGTGGACAGTGCCAAACTAAACAGATATCGAAGCAAAGAGATGTGCAGTGTCACTCAGAGAAAAATGATTTCCCCCCACCTCTAATACTGGAGGACCTTTTGTTAGTCCTCCAGCTGACCTTGTGCTACCTCCTCCTGTATTAAATCCAGGATGAAATGAGCATGTGCTGCTTTTGTCAGATTGGTTACTCACAGTCTCTCTCTTTTCTTTTAACAGAGCAAATTCGATTAAAGAACATCAGAAATGTGTATGGAAGATGCTTGTGGTACCGTTTGAGACTCTTAAAACCCCAGCAAAACATAATACCTACAGTAAAGTAAGTGCATTGCAGTTGCATGGCATCCCATTAAAGCAATTCCTCCATTTTGATCTTTCCAAAACTGTATATTGTGTAATCAAAGCAGCTGCAATTAGTTAGACAATGATAGCTTTTTGTGTCACAGAAGAAACGTTTGCAATCAGCTTTATTTGAATAATTAATAGTTCATCATTCCTCTCTGGTGGAGCTTGAGAGCAGGATGGATCCTGTTTGTCCTCTGTGAAATACCTGCTGCACGAAACCAGGGAACCTCAGCAGTAATGAATAAGTAAACAAAGCATTTATTTGCTCCCAAAAAAACCCCAATAATCCTCCCTCCCTGAAATGAGTGGAGCTGGGATGTCTTTTGGCTTAAATATTTAATCTGTAGGCATATATATTCAAATGCACAACAGCAGTAATTTGTGTATTCAAAGCTGATGGGTTTATGTCCTTCATTTATTTGTTTATTGCTCTCATCCTCAAAATATTTTGCTGTCTGTTATGCCTCTGTTTCAGCTTTTTTTTTTTTTCCTTTCCCTTTTAAAGCATTGACTTTGTCTAGGATCAGGTTAAAGTCACCCCTTCAAAAACAGGAAATATTATGTAGCTGCTGAGGGGAGAGATGTAAAGGTTGGAAAGAGCCTTTATTGATAGTGAGTTGCCTTTGTTTTTTTTTTTAAACAAAGTGGAAAAGAAATGACTTGGATGTCAGGAGCAGTTTTCATCTGTGTCAGAAGGGGTGTTGTAACTGAAATCCTTAGACCTGCTTTAATATTTCTTCCTCTTATAATATTACTTCTTGAAGACTGAGATCAAATGGCTTCTTATGTTTATTTTTAGAATTATGCTAGAGCCAGTGGATTTGTGCATGTCAAATACATTTTTCCCCTCCCCCCCCAATTTTATTTATTTATTTTTCCCCTTCCAAACAGGAAAATAGTCCTCCTTGCTGGCTGGGCATTGTTCTTGTTCCTTGCATACAAGGTTTCCAAAACAGACCGAGAGTATCAAGAATACAACCCCTATGAGGTTTTACATTTGGATCCTGTAAGTACCAGCCCCTTTCACTACCCTGGACTGCCATAACTGTTGATTTTTATGTCTAGATGGCAAGTGTTAAGACTTGGGGGTGTTTTGAAACACACCAAGTTAACTTTTTGGTGAGTGTTACTTAGTGGTTTTGTTCAGCTTTGGCATCTGCAGAGGGACCTCGACTGACTGGCCAGGGAGCTGGGATTGTTTAGCCTGGAGAAGAGGAGGCTCAGGGGTGACCTCATTGCCCTCTACAACTACCTGAAAGGTGGTTGTAGCCAGGAAGGGGTTGGTCTCTTCTCCCAGGCAACCAGCACCAGAACAAGGGGACACAGTCTGAAGCTGTGCCAGGGGAGGTTTACACTCGAGGTGAGGAGAAAGTTCTTCACCGAGCGAATCATTCGTCATTGGGATGTGCTGCCCAGGGAGGTGGTGGAGTCACCGTCCCTGGAGGTGTTCAAGAGGGGATTGGATGTGGCACTTGGTGCCATGGTCTAGTCATGAGGTTGGTGGAGACAGGTTGGTCTCGATGATCCTCGAGGTCTCTTCCAACCTTGGTGATACTGTGATCTGCTGCATGTTGTAAAGTCAGTTGCTAGACAATCTTTGCTCATACCTACACTAACTTACAGCTTCAGTGTCTAACTCATTCACAATTCTAATGACTTCCTTAAGGTAGTGAGAGCAGTTTTTCAATGTCTATTCTGAATCCTACTCTGATGCTGTTTCCCTTGCTTGGTACAGACAAGCAAGTTATTGATTTGCCCTTTCAAAGTCCTCTCAGTGGCCATTTTTAGGGATGCTGCTGAAGAAACTGCATAAGGAATGGGGATTTATTTGATTCACAGCTGCTGTGCAGCAGTATTTCTCTTGTAGATGAAAGGTTTCACTGAAGGGTGTTGGTGGTGCACATTTTGATGTAGTAAAGGTTACTTTGCATCTGTGAATGCAGGCAGCACATTCTAAGTAATTAACCAGCCAATGTTATTAACAGTGGACAAAAAAAGGCTGCAGAGTTTATCTGGGAAACAGATGCAGTACTTCATTTGTATTGAAAGCCTGGTTATAAAAAGTTATATATCCCAGGGAGACAAACAGACCTCCTGGATATCTCTTAAACTCTTATTTAGTCTTGTCACAGTCTTGTCTTCATCTTAACCACAATACCTGAAGCAAATTCTCTGCCTGTGGTTATTATTTCCTGATATAAAGCTGCTCTTTTGAACAACAGTAGAGTCACCTTTTCAGTCCTGCTCTGAGGCATGTTTTACTCTCTAGTCCAAGGAAGTACCCTGTAGACACAGCTCAGCACAAGAATATGGAAGAAGGTTGACTGGACCTGTTTTGATGTATGTTGTTAGTGTGGGAGAGCTTAGCATGTATATAAACATTAACATCTATATTTCTTGCCATTAGTGATGTGGCTTGTCAGGATAAGGGTAAGGCACCATTGCTGTTCCTACCCTGATTCTAGCTGGACAGGTAAAACAAGCCCTTCCTGTTGTGTTGTTTAAACTCTGCTCTGTTCCTCTGTGACTGCTGACGCACAGGAACGAGATAAATTGTTGTTATTGAATGGTATCTGCTGGACCCATGCAGCTGAAATGTGCATTTATCTGGGTTAGCTTCGGTTAAACAAACCAGGCCAGGCATTAGGTCATCCAAGGATTTGCTGTTGTCATCTTTGGCCAATTTCTGCAAGTAACAACCCTGAAGGGGGAAGAGAGAAAAGAAGTGTGTAGTGAATGGTAACTTAGTATTTATTAATGAAAACTTGTACACAGGCTGAAGACTCTTAGCCAGGCAAAGAAACCAATACTAGAATGCTCCAAGAACTGATGGAGTGATAAAGCATATTGTCTTAAGGACAAGCAGAATTACAGCCAGAGATGTTACAAGGGGGATGAAGAGATGGGTGTGAAGAGGCCACAAGAAGGCTGCAGGGGGACTGTTTCCAAAGGCCTGCAGTGATAGGATGAGGGACAATGGTTTCAAACTAAAGAAGAGCAGATTTAGATTGGATGTTAAGAGCCAGTTCTGCACCATGGGGGTGGTGGAACACTGCAACAGTGGAAGTAGTTGAGGCCCCATCCCTAAAGATATTGAAAGTCAGGCTCTGAGCAACCTGATCTCGTGGAGGATGTCCCTGCTGGCTGCAGGGGGGTTGGACTGGATGACCTTTGGAGGTCCCTTCCAACCCAAACCATTCTGTAATTCTGTGAGCATCTTTCAGTAAGTTCTGTGTTTATTCTGCAGCTAAGGTCAGCATGCTACACTCCTCTACCACAAAATGTTGGGAAGGTCTTCTGGTAATGGTTCTCTGAAAGTTAGCAGGTAGCTTATCAGAAAAAAAACTTTACCTGCACTTACTCTAAAGCTGTGTGGGTTATCCTGACTAGTGAGGTTCACAGTCCAATCTGAAAATGAATGCACTGGGGGCTATGTTGAGTTATTTAACAGTGTGCTGTAGTAGAATGAAAATCAAGTCTCTCAGATGCAGGTAATGCATTCCCTTTGTTCAGGAAGTTGGGAATAATTGATGGGTAGGATGAGTCTAGTCAAAGGCATTCTTCAGTGGCAGGGCAAACCACTGTTCCTGGTGAGTGACAGATTTATTTCTGCCTACAAGCTGCAGGTGAGCCAGCAGTCTTGATCTCTGAACTCTTGCTTAAATACAATATTGCAGGCGAGGATTCCTTGTAGTCATGAATGTGTTTAGGAACAGATTTGTCACACAGACAGGAAGGATGAATGGCATGAACAAGGTAGTCTGGGGAAAAAAAAAGTCAATACCCAGTCATCTGAATGTCTTTCTATTTTGTGTTAGACTGTGACTTCTGACTTGATTTAAAAATGTAATGGTTACAAAAACGTTATGAGGAGAAGAATACACCCATGTTTCCATGCAAGCCTTCTGTAGTTTCACCATCTCATAGAATCAGTAAGGTTGGAAAAGACCTCAGAGATCATCAAGCCCAACACTTCATGACTGACTAAACCATGGCCCCAAGTGCCACGTCCAGTCCTTTTTTGAAGGCCTCCAGGGCCGGTGACTCCACCACCTCTCTGGGCAGCACATCCCAATGGTCAATGACTCTTTCTGGGAAGAACTTTGTCCTCACTTCCAGCCTAAACCTCCCCTGGCACAGCTTGAGACTGTGTCCTCTTGTTCTGGTGCTGGTTGCCTGGGAGAAGAGGCCAACCCCCACCTGGCTACAACCTCCTTTCAGGTAGTTGTAGATGCCAATAAGGTCTCCCCTGAGCCTCCTCTTCTCCAGGCTAAGCAACCCCAGCTCCCTCAGCCTCTCCTCACAGGGCTGTGCTCCAGGCCTCTCCCCATCCTTGTTGCCCTTGCAGAACAAATCTGTAGTGCATTGGATGGTTCAGAGGCATACTGCCCAAGGTGCTTTAGAATAGAGATCTGGAAGAAAGGGTTTGATTGCAATGATTTGCTAATGAACTCCAACCTTTTCCTTCTGGAAGGGAGCAAGTATATCAGAAATTAAGAAACAGTACCGGGCGCTGTCGTTAAAATACCATCCAGATAAAGGTGGAGATGAAGTTATGTTCATGAGGATTGCCAAGGCCTATGCAGCGTAAGTTTCTGGGTTTGGGGTTGGGTTGGGGGTTTTTTTGGCCTTCAAAAAAGTGGGAACTTGATTTTTTTTATGGGGAGGGAAACCTTTCAGGCAGTAGCAGGGATGATCTGAGCACCCGGGGGAAGATGTTTTCGGATAGGTAATGAAAGTCACAACGTGTCTCAGCTCAGTGCATATTTGTTCTGTACAAGTCAGGAAGGAGAATGTAATTGTTTAGCAACTGTCAGGATGCTGTAAGGTGTTAGGTCTTTGTACTAAACTTCCATGTCAGCTAAGAAAAGGGTTTCCAGAGTATGATGCATATTAAGTCTTAAAGATGACAAAGAACAAAATGAGTGGTGCGGTTTTTAACCAGCCAGCCCTGTCACAGCAATTCTGAAGCACTGCTTCAAAAATAAAGAGGCTGTTCATTTCCAGACAGGATTTTAAGCCTCCTCCCATCTAGTGACAAAGATGTTTCATTCTGACTCTGTTTTCTTTCAGCTTCCCCATGTCCCCTTTCATTTGTTGCCTGCCTTTTCACTCGGTGACTGTTTCATGTTACCTCTGTAGTTCTTTTTTCCCCTTTTTTCTCCAGAGTGTTTGTTTTTTTGACCTTTTCTCTGTTCAGAACTGCCTCTTTTCTTAAATCTGAGAGGTGGTGCTTAATGTTACAATTCTATATAAAGGAAATCCTTTTTCATTGAATTTTTCCACAATCAAGATGTGAGTTTGGATTTTGTAATGCCATACATAACATGGAATGTTGATACAGCTTCTTTTGTTCTTTCCTACTCTAAATGATTCCTAGAATGGTTTGGGTTGGAAGGAACCTCAAGGATCATCCAGTTCTGACCCCCCTGTCATGGGCAGGGACACCTTACATTACATCAGGTTGCTCAGAGCCACATCCAGCATGGCCTTAAAAATCTCTGGGGATGAGGCTTCCACCACCTCCCTGGGCAACCTGTGCCAGTGTCTCACCACCATCATGGGGAAGAACTACTTCCTAACATCCAATCTGGATCTACCCATCTCTACCTTTGCTCCAGTTGGTGTTGTGCTTTCTGCTTTGAAGTCAGTTGTCAATGTGTTTGACCTTGTGAGTTGTGGTGGGTTGAAAATTCCCCTCCTACTGCAAGAGTCCTATTTGGGGTGAGAATGTGAGGCGAGAAGAACCTCGCCTGTTGGGGTGAGGTGAGAAGAACCAACAGCAGGCTCTCTTGAGCAGTTTGGAAATGATGCTTTCTGCTCAACCACATCTGTGTTCCTATGAAAGTCTCTTCAGTAGGTATTGCAGTACCACTCTGGCACTGCTTGGTGAGCTCCTGAAACATCTCACTTCTTTGCTTTGCAAGCCAGCACTCAAAAGCTTGGTGATAGAGTTTGATAGTGCAAGAGCTGTGGCAGAGGCATATCTTGATGAAAATGACTGGCTTGGGAAAAAAAAGCTGCCCATTGAATGAGTCTGCTTGTTAGCAGTTGTGAGACTTAGAGGCAATCAGGAGATGTCTGACTCGTTTGCTGGGTTTCTTCCATGAGACAAAACTCTTCCACGTAGTGAACGAGTGAGTGCCTGCTGTTCTTTTTCCTACAGCAGTGCTCTGCCTTCTAGTAACAGGGAAACTGTTTGAGGTGTTACGTTATTGCCAAGAAATTGTCATTTCAGAGCAGGCATAGAAACTGTAAGGTTTAGGAGGTGGTGTCTTAATTTAATTCTCTCTTCTCAAATACGAAACTGGGGAGTTCCAGGGGAGAAAAAACACAACCCAACCAAATGCACACATGCTGAAAATCATCAATGAGAGAAAGAACAGCTCATATGGACAGCTACTTCTGTATCAGCTCCTCTTGTACATTTTGTTTTGTCTTTCAAAATTTGCTGCCCTGGAACCTGGCATTGAAAAGTGCTCTTTGCTGATGGGTACCCAGCCACCCTGAGGAAAGGGAGATGTGGTTGTTCCATCTCCTGTACCAAGGGGCGGCCTTCTGTGCCTGATTTCTTCTGCTGTCAGGGTGCTGAAAGAATCTGCCTGTCTCATGGAGCAATACAGCACCACTGTTTTATATCAGATTCCATACAAACAATAGCAGAAGCAGTTTAGCTTGCCAAACCATCTCTGAAGGCCAGCCTTAAGTGTTGCCACGTTTGAAAGTTGTTGTATGTTAATGACTGAAGAATTGGTTTCTGTACTAACTGACTATCTCTTCTTGGAACTAGCTTAACTGATGAAGAATCACGAAAGAACTGGGAAGAATTTGGTAATCCAGATGGACCACAAGGTAACAACTGTGAAAGACATTTCTGTGCCCTGAGCTGTGTGGTATCTGATCGTTGCTGAAGCACTCAAGTCTCAATTATGTGTAGAGTATCTTTTTCCTATGATTTGAAGCTATCCATCAAATGAACTTGATTGTGAAACTGGCTCTGGGGTGGTGGTGAAAGGCAGGAAAGGGTAAGTATCAGTATCTGGAGAGACTTGCCAATATTAAAAGGAGGTATGAGTAACAAATGGGATAATGCTTACCAGGAACATGCCAGTTTCAAACATTTCCTTGATCAGATACTGTAAATGGACATTAACAAATTAAGAACTAGCCATAATGCAATAAACCCACTTTGAAGGGAGGTAGGTGAGGCTATGTTAGCATTTAAATAAATGCTGTATACATAGCTGCCTTCCACTTGCTGGCAACAGTACTGAGTGTAGCTCTCTGCCATCTTCATCCTGAAGAGTCCTGGTGATTATTCCTATGCTGGTTGATTGTTCCTGGGCAGGTAGCTACATGAAAATAATCCTGATGATCATGTGTTATAGTTTTACAATAGATGATCCAAACTAAAACAATTTAAGACTGAAACTAAATAGATTTCCTGCCTTCCCCCCTTCTATTTGCAATGGATGAGTCACTCCTAAAACATCTTTGTGACCACTCTTTAAGCTGACTACCTTTGAGGAAGAATATTGTGTTTCAGGCTGCTTTTGATACTGATTACAAGCAGTGATCTGCTCTCTTGTTAGGTCAGGCTTTCACAGATCTCAGCTTGTTGATGCCCTGCAGTTTGTGGGAGGAAGTTGGGCTGCATAGCTACATGGAATAAGGCTTTGAAGTGCTAAATGGAATTTGTAATGTAATTGTGAAGTTACAGGATGACATGAGGGAAATTCTTCTTTTTGAGTTACAGCCATCCAGTGTAGGAAATGAAGTTTACAAGGGAAAAAGACCCTCAGCTCTTGAACCAGTGTTTCAAAGAAACAATCTTCCCTCTTCCTTCAAAATAACCCCAGCTGTCCCAGCTAAGTCATAGCCTGACAAAGGCATTTCTGCCTACAGAAGGAGGCAGAGCTACTACGACCAATAGAGTTAAGCAGGAAACCAGGCTTGTGCATAACAGCTGACTGAACTGATGGCTGTCATCTGTTGGGGACAGTATCAGAATAGCATCTGAGTATATAGGGGATCCTGTCCTTATTTAAGCTTATATATAACCTGTCCTTATTTAAGGCAGTAGTCCTCATTGGTGCCTGCTAATGCTGAGGAAAGCATGGTTTGTTTGGTGGCTTGTTAATGGGGTTTTGTTGTTAAGCAGGCCCTAGAGATTTGCAGAGTCTTTTTTCCTCTTTTCTTGATTTCCTAGAACTTGGTGTTGGAATAAGAAGTGTTTGTGATGTTCACTTTATTGCCACTAAAGTGTCTGAAGACAAGCTATGTGATGCAGTTCTCTGCTCCTTGTGTAGAGAACCATGTCTCTTGGAACTGATTCTTTATTACCAATCACACCAAAAGATGAGCTGGCAGAGGATTCTGGTTTTGCAATTGACAGCTTAGAGCACTTCCCCTAAAGTGACCAGCTAATACAACTTTTTACTCAGCTGCCTTGTAGTTCGTGTGCTCACCACACTCTATGTATTTTAAACTGCTGAAAACTCTGCAAGGCAAAGCTCAGAAATCCTTCCATCAGTGAAAACATTTCTACTATACATTAAGAAATCCTGCTTATCTATTTCACTGCATGAAGCTGAAGTCTTTGGTATTTCAGGAGTTGCATTGAAATCTTGCTGTTTGCTTGCATAGCAGAGTGAATTTCTGATTTCCTTTGATTTTTGCTCAATGTGTTAGATTTTTGCTGATTGGAGGGTTAAGCATGAAGAGTTTTGTGGGGATTGGTGGTTTAGATTTGGGGTTTTTTTGGTAATTCTTTTATTTTGGGGAAAAAAAATGAAAAGCTCTCAAACAATTCTTTTAAAGCAAACGTCTTTCCTTTCATCCTTACAGCTACAAGCTTTGGTATAGCTCTGCCAGCTTGGATTGTGGATCAGAAAAATTCAATTTTGGTGAGTCAAGTTACTTAGCTCAGCATTTGAAAAGGCTCTTTCAAGTGGTCACCTTTAAAATCATAGAATGCATTGGGTTTGAAAGGACCTCTGAAGGTCATCTAGTCCAACCTCCTGCAGCAAGCAGGGACATCTTTAACTGGATCAGGTTGCTCAGACCCTCGTCAGGCCTGACCTTGAATGACTCCAGGGATGGGGCCTCCACTACCTCTCTGGGCAACCTGTTCCACGACCCTCATAGTCAAGACCTTGCCCAAAATGTTTTTGCTTAAAAGGTGCATAATTAACTAGAACAAGTAATTAATACAAGTTTGTTTCACATGCATGTTTGAAACAAATTTCAGGAGTCAAAGGTGTTAAGAGTAGCTGAAATCTAATTTTTGAGAGCAAAGTATTAGTATGCTTTGAAGGATCTCATTGCAGTGATAGCAAGGTTGTGTTGTGGTCACCTCTGCCACCTCTGCTTTCTGTTGCAGGGAAACATAGAACTGTTTGCTGGATTTCTGTAGCTCCATTTGGTTTGCCTGTGATGCTGTAGCCATGCAGGATCTGAATGTTCTTTCTGTTGCCAAGTGTTTGCCTTACCTGCTTGATTTCTTTGAAGGTGGTAATCGTTTCTGTCCAGTGCGCCCCAGTTTAGCTGCCAACTCTTGAACTGTGAAAGAAACCCCCCAGAGACAATGTAAAGATTACATACACTGAACTGATACTCCTTATTTATACCCTCCCCCAACTGATTATACCACTTCTGGGTTGTTCCTCTGAATGAATGATAGGTATGATGCAACAAGCTTGCATTAATTTGTGGTATGCTTGGGGTAATAAAAATATTTGGCTGTATTTTAGGACAATGATGAAACAAGTGTGGTATTGAGTAACTGAAGTATCTAATGCACTCTTTCATCATTTTTCTCTAGGTTTTGCTTGTGTATGGGTTAGCATTTATGGTTATTCTTCCAGTTGTTGTGGTAAGTATCCTCTAATTAATGTTCCCCACTGTGTAGCCAAGCTGAGACATAACTGGAGTTACTCATTCTTGCTTTGCATGGAGAGCCTGAGCAAACAAACTGTGTCCTTGTATTTTTGTTCATGTGGGTGTTTTCTTTTGTTATGGGGAGAGTGTAGCTGCTGTGGAGTTTCCAACCAAATATGCAGTGCCATGATAGAGAGAGGGCTGTAGGGAAAATGTCAGGTTATTATAAGAATTAGACTGAGTTATGCCTTGTGCCTTCTGTCATTCATCACCTGAACATTAATGTGATGAACTCAGGAGGATTTTCAGTGGTGGTACTGTAGAGCCAAGACTGACCTGATGCTACTAGAGTGATCACTCAGGTGGAACAGGTTGTTGATTGGGTGTCTCCTGGCTGCTTTTGTTTTCATACCTTCAGTTTTTATATTGATCTTCTGTACACCATGAGATGCCTGTCCTTGAGATTTCTTTGTGTGAGGGATCAATTCCAAGGTGAGTGGTATTTCAGGGCTGAGGTTAGCCCCACAGTATGGCTTTTGAACAGTGTCCCTTAGTCAGGGATTCTGCACTTGGGGCATGGAGTGAGGAAAGACTCAGAAAATTGATGCCCAGAAACCTTCATGTTCTGGCAAAGATGATTTCCATTTGAGAAAGTGTCCTGGGGTCTTGGCAACTGCTTGCATCTCTGTGTGCAGAGGCTCAGCCAGGCATTATCCCTTCTCTTTGGGAGTCTTTCTGCATAATTGGAGATTTAGTATAGAAAATCAGATGTGGTGGTTTCAACAAGTTGTTGAACAAGAGTTCTGCAATCCAGGGTACAATGTCTACATGTTCTTCCCATCTTCCCTTTTATGTTGGTGTCTGTTGATGCTGTATTGTACACATTGCACTTGTAGTGATTTACACCAGGTTTACCATAGCTCAAGTGAAAGTAAACATCCTTCCTCTTCTTACAAAGAAATGTCCTGAGCAGAGGAAAAACATCATCTGCCTGTTCTTACCCCTGTACCAGATGTGGACTTCTGCATTCAGGCTTGTCACTGTAAATTTCTTTTATAGTCAGTGGAGAAGAGTAGTCATTTTTATGGAGCAAGTCATTTTACCATTTCATTCTGAAGTAGAAGTACAGGATGATTCATGCCTTTAATGGGCCTGTTTCTCTTTTATGAATCAATAAAGAAGCTGAAGTTAACCACAGTCTGCTCATCCTGTATCTCAGATAGGCATCTAAAATAAGGTAAGGCTGGTTCCACCCTTTGAATCCTGATCAACACCAAAGGAATATACTGAGATCTATTTCTTCCTAGACCTCCACTGACCTAAATAATGCCCTGTACATGAGGCAAGAGAGACAAGATGTCTGCAAAAGCACTTAGGGCAGCCTCTTGCATGGACTGCCTATGGTCATATTTATTCTTCCAATACCTATATTAAGACAAACATTGGATAGCTGTGGGATTAGAATCTAAATTTCTCTGCAGAAAACCTTTTCAAAACCAGAGTTGTGTCAGGGCTCATTTCTTCATTGAAGAGCCAAACCTTATTTATTAAAAAGGGGGTGGTGGGGGGAGCAATCTTGTGAGGAGCCAGACCTGGAGCATTTCCCAGGTTAAGTACATTGTAGAGTTCTTGCTGTCCTAGAGAAATTCACACTGTTGCCTATTGAATTAGTAGCAAGCATCACTTGCTACTTCTTGTCACTTTTCACTTGCTATAAACACTGCAATGGATTGGGATGTGTCCAGAATGTTGAGCTTTGCTTACAAGGAGGAGGGTAGTGACCAGACTGCTGTTTATAACCCAGCACACCATTTTTCTTTGATATCTTAGAGTGCAATCACTGTACAGTGAGTTCCAGAATTTGTTGTAATGCTAATGAGGAAATTATTGGAGTGGTTCTGAAGATTTGGAAAACCTCTTCTCTCAATCACCAGGGCTTAATTCTGAAAGATTTGCCACAAGGGCACTGGGCCACCTTCAGATTCTGCTTCTGAAAAGCATTTTCTGATTAGATAAATTGATTTCTGTGGCAAATTTTCTTATGCTGACAGAAATCTCTTCTATTGTTCTTGGCTTGGCCTTCATCTGTCTAAGTGGAATTTGATTTTTGAATGCACAGTAAGGAGTTATAATATTATATGCAAGGCAGTAAACCTGCTGGCTTTACTGTTGAGTGGATTCACTGAAATAACAGCAGAAATAGAGCTGGGTATGTGTGCATTGCTGGAGGGGAACTGCATAGGCTGGAGATGGTCTGGAATGTGGCAGTGCCAGAGGCTCTCAGGTGAATGTGGCAGTGTGCTTTTAAAATGTGTCAGCAAATAGTTTTTGTTTCCCTTCCCTTTCTGAAACTCAGTTGACCTAAAAAACTCAGTTCACAGAGTCACAGACTGCATCAGCTTGGAAGGGACCCTCAAAGGTCATCTTGTCCAGCCCCTCCTGCAGTCAGCAGGGACATCTCCAGCTAGATCAGGCTGCCCGTGACCACATCGATTCTGATCTTGGATGTCTTCAGGGACAGTGCCTCAACCACATCCCTGGGCAGCCTGGTTGTGAACAGACCTGAGGTGCTCCAGCAGAGCTGTTTGCAGTGCTTCATCACAGCTGATGTTGGTTTGTTCTTGTTCAATGTCCCAGGGTTCCTGGTGGTACCGATCCATACGATACAGCGGAGACCAGATTCTCATTCGGACGACTCAAATATACACATACTTTGTCTACAAAACAAGGAACATGGACATGAAAAGTAAGTCAGAGGCATCTGGGAATGCTGATCTGTTCACCTGGAAGTGTCCAGCTGCTGATGTTAAGATGCTTCTGCTTTTATAAGCATTTCTTAGCTTCCAGTAACATTTCTGGGTCTTTTAGAGTGCTTTTAAAACCTGCATTTTGTCACAGGTGAAGAGCTCTGTGTAAGAAGGTTTAAGTATTTGGGGGAGGGAGTTACAGATCTGTGTTTGTTAGTCTGTCTCAACAGTAAAGAACAAAAAATGAGACTGTATTTGGGGAAAAACATGCTGACCTGCCTGCAGTCCTGAGTTACTATATGGCTCCTAGGAGCACAGCCTCTGTCTGTGTGTTTTCTTCTGCTAGTGCAATCAAATAGGCTTTGGGGATTTTCTAGGGGCTGCCATAAAATGTTTATGTCACCAAGGAGGGAAGTAGCATTTCTGGCTCTCTCTTCCTACCTATTTTATAGCTAAATTTCAGTTTAACAGTGTAAGTTCATGTTACTTTGTTACTTGTGTGTAGTTCCTGATGTAGTTTGTTTTTCTTCTCTGCTCACTTCTAAAGGGGAAAAAAAAACAACCCATCCTTTGCCAGGGAAAATCTATAGATGCATTATATTGATGCAGAATTGAATCTTGAAGTTGGGAGGCTGAAGAATTAGCATGGTACTAGGTAGTTGGGGATTGGATTTTACTAGGTTGCATGCTTAGAGCAGTCGAAGAGCTGAATATGGGAAGTCCTCAAAAGCATCTGAAAAGGGGTCATAAATATATTCTCTTACTCCACTGAACTGCTTTAGATTTGCTGTAAATACCTGCTCTTGATAGATCCTTTTCCTACTGAAGTGCTTCACAGATAATCCAAGAGGTCTAGGAGATAAATGGGTGGAAATGTGTTTGCTTTCTAGTCTTTGCATGCATGGACTTCTGTGTGTGGGATGCAGTCCAGTTTATTCTCTCCACCTTGCCATATTCTCCTGCTTTTTCCCCTCTGCAAACAGTTAAGTGAGAAAGGAGGAATGGGAGAGTGGGTGAGACTTGTGAAGAAGTTTAGGGAGATGGCTGCAAATCCATTCTTTACTTCCTCCAAACTTCTTGTCAGGGGTAGATTACTGAACCTTGCTCAGAACCATAGCTTTGAGGCTTGCCTTGTTCCTCCTACAGATTGATTATGAAGAGTTGAAGTGGCCTTATTTAAGGACTTAACACTTCCAGGGTCAGGGCAGGTTTTTTTCCCCACTGAGATCTGTTGGGCTGTCTGAATGGAAAATGAGTTACAGCTGAGATGTCTTAGATAAACCACATAGTGATCAGGTAAGGCTTTTGCCTGCTCTAGTGTGAGGTGTCCCTGCCCACAGCAGGGGCGTTGGAACTGGATGATCTTTGAGGTCCCTTCCAACCCTGACAATCTGGTGATTCTGTGGTTGTGAACTCCATGCTGGTGAGGCACCAGTGCCAAAACTCAAGGCTTAAGCCTGGGCAGGTGTTACCAAACTGGGCAACAGTGAGACAAGTCTGCATGACTTGCCTTGTGTTAGGTTGTTGGGGTTTTTTTAGGCTCCAAGACAAATGAGTTCATTACAAAGCTTCCTTTCTTGATGCTCCACAATTGTGGATCTTAAATAATAGGAAAGTATTTATAGCTGTTTGAAACTCTTCAGTATGCTCTGCTCAGGAAGTAAATAGATACTTGAGAACAGAAGTGAAAATTGATGCCCAGGGAACTTGACTAATTGTTAGTAGGTGGAATTCACTGAGCACTGCGAGTGGGCAAAAATAACTTGGCCTTGCTCAAAATGTAAGAAGAAAGCTTGAGTAATTGCTGAAAAGCTTATTTTAACTGGAGTAAATGATGGGGTGAGCTTTCTCTTGTCTGTGGCTGAGGGGTCTGGGGTGTTCATGAGCAAAAAAGCTCATAATACCCTGTTGTGTCCTCCTTTCATCTGAATTACATAACAGAATCTTGTGAGGTAGTATGGATTTTCCTAATCACATTAGGAAAAGAGCAGTCCATCTTCATGGAATTTGTTTGCAGGGTTATTTACTGAACTGCTTGCCTGATAATTAAAAAGGAGGGGTTGGTGATTATTTATATATATATGTGTATTTGTTTCTCAATGCTGGCTGAACAGAAAATTGAACTTTCTCCTTCCTGCCTGCCCCTCCAGTGCACACATGGTGGTGCTGCCACAAGCACAGGGATTGCTGAGAGGAATGATTCTCTGGGCATGCAGATGCAAACTGCTGTGCAGTGATGTCTGCCAGTCCTAAAGGAGCCTGGCTGTGGTTTTTTGAAGACATTTGGAGTCAAAAGCTGGCCTGGATGCCATGCAAAATGGAGCCTTGAGTGATCTCTTTTGTCGTGTGCCAGGCATTGGTTCTCGCCTCCTTTGCCCTCTGGCAGTAGTGACTGATGCACTAACTGGAGAACGTGGCTATGCAGGGTTGTTGGGGGAAGAGTTGGGAATAAGTTGTAAAACTGAGGGTTCTGAAGAAGTAACTGGCTGGCATAGGATGTTGCTGACATTTTCTCTGGCTGCCTCCAATTTTCTTTGCAGGGCTTATCATGGTCTTAGCAGGGGCATCCGAATTCGATCCTCAGTACAACAAAGATGCTACGAGCAGACCAGCAGACAACGTTCAGATCCCACAGGTCAGTTACAGCAGGAGATGTTTTCTGAATCACTGACCCTTCCAAGGGAAGAGGGAGGATGGTGTTTGACAGAGTTCAAGTTCAAGGCAGTGATCTTGTTGAGATGCAACTGTGTCTCTTCAGAAATAGAAATCAGAAGCTACCACTTGTGTGGTTTTGTGGTGGTTGGGTTTTCTGTTTTTAAAGAGAAGACAGCATGAATTGGTGATAATGCTTAGCTTAAATGGAGTCAGCTCGGGGGGTGTGTATATATGTATACATATATGCTGGGTTGGAGTTCTGGGGAGGGGTGAACTAACCAGGGCAATTTTTTTTCAGTCCTTTAATTGTTCAGTATTGAGGTGATATTGAGGTATATAAGGTGAGTGCTGTTTGATAAAGTCCTTCTAAATCATTAACATAGATCTGGTTAAATGTGTTCATACTGAAATGAAGTTATTATCTGATGTCTGAATTAGTAATATCTTTAAGTATTACAAAGATTCCTCCAGGGATGTCAGCTCCCCTCTGGTTGCCTTTTCATTTCCACTTCCCCATTTCATTTCCAGCCTTCCCAACAGATGCCACAATGCATACTGTGGCAAGTAATTATCACTAGCAGAGTTATAGGAAATCTTACTGCTCAGAAACTAACTTTTTTGTGGCTTGGAGAACTTTGAAGTGTTTTTGTACAGTGTGCTTTAATGAAAATACTCTGAGAGAGGGTAGTCTCACAGATTGAACCTTTTCTTGCACACAGTTGAATTTTCAAGCCATAAGCATCCTTCCATGAGGCTGGGATACCTCTTTACTAAATTCTTTTACAAATTCTTTATCTTCTTGTGGACTGCTTAATGTGGTCAGGTGAGGTTTTTCAGCAGGACTGTGCTTGGAAACGTTCACCTTGATCATCAGTTGTTCTCCTGTGCTGTTGCAAGCATTGGTGTTGTGCCAGGCCCTTTACATTTAATAATTCTTTATTTAAAAGGCAGCCAAGCCTCCTGTAACCATACCCCACTGAGAAGCTGTTCCAGAACTTGCTGTTCCAGTGATTAGGAGTCGTGTTTGTGATCAGTTTATACCCATGGTTTGTCATCATTATTCTGGAGTCTGAATGATGCTTGCTGTGTGTGTGCTTAATGCATTTATAGACAGAAGCAGCACTCCCTTGGTTTTTTTTCTTTCTGTCTTCATTTTGTTTCCCTCATCCTGCTACATGCTGAACTTGTTTGTCAGCCCACCAGGGAGATCCAGCTTATAACCTTCCTTCCTGTGACATTTGATTCATAAATTTATAGAATGGTTTGGGTTGGAAGGGACCTTTAAAGATCATCCAGTTCCAACCCCCTGCCATGGCCAGGAACAACACCTACTAGCCCAGGTTGCTCAAGGCATAATCTGAAGTGGCCTTGAACACCTTCAGGGAGGGAGCATCCACAACCTCCCTGGGCAGCCTCTTCCAGTGTCTGAGCACCCTCACTGTCAAGAATTCCTTTCTAATCTCCAGTCTAAATCTGCCCTCCTCAAGCTTCAATCCATTCCTTCTTGTCCCTCTTGAAAAGTCCTTTCCCAGTTTTCTTGTATCTCCCTTCAGGTACTGGAAGGCCACTGTAAGGCCTTCCCAGAGCCTTCTCTTCTCCAGGTTGAACAGCCCCAACTCTCAGCCTATTCCCATAGGGAAGGTTGTGCAGCCCTCTGATCATCATCTTGGCTTCCTCTGGCCCTTCTCCAGCAGTTTGATGTCCCTGTTCTGCTGGGGGCACCAGAACTGGTCACTACTGCAGATAGTAGAGGGGCAGAATCACCTCCTTTGTCCTGCTTGTCACACTGCTTTTGATACAGCCCAGCACTATAGCTGATAAAGATATCTAGGTCTTAGATGAGTGAAAAGTCTCAAGATGATTCTTTTTGCTAATGCCTCTTGAATAAGGTATTGAAGAAATACCTTAGCAATAGGATTGAATCCAGTAACCCAGGGCAGTAAAATCAGATTTTAAGCCTATGTATCCATCAATAAAAGTGTAGTCAGTGCTATTTAAGGTTAGTTTCTTGTGTGAAAAATCTTTACTTCTTCCCTCACCCACACATTGGAGCAAAGCATTTAAAGTTACTTTCTGGAGCTGTGTTATGAATAAAAATGGTAAATGTTCATCTTTCCAGGGAAAAGTTACTTAAAGGCTTGCTTTTCTGAAGAGCTTTTTCTCCTTGCAAACTGATCTCTTCCTGTATTTGTTTCTCTTTAGCACCAAAACAGCCATTTGTCTTTATCTTTCATTTTAGCTGATCAGAGAAATTGGTGGAATAAATTTGAAGAAGAATGAGCCTCCACTCACCTGCCCTTACAGCCTGAAAGCCAGGGTTCTGCTGTTGACTCATCTTGCCAGGATGAAAGTTCCTGAGGTCCTTGAAGAAGGTAGTGGCTTCTCCCCTGACTGGAGAGGATTTTCTCATCTTCTTGGTAGCCCTGTAATAACCTAGCTTGAAATGTGGGGGGATTTGGGGCAGCAAATGTGACTTTGATCAAGCTTTGCTTTTTATTTGGTTTGGTGGTTAGATTTTGGGTTTGTTGTTTCTGCTTTTGGTGGTGTGTTGTTTTCTTTGTAAGAGAATACAGAGTTATGCATTAGAAGTGTATTTGCTTTTCAGAGCAAGGAAATCCAAGATAAGCATACTATTTCTCTCCAACATTTCCAATCATGGTTATTTTTGGAGTTCTTCCCTTCACTATGTAAAGCAGGGGTGAGAAGGTTAGAAGTTTACAGTATCAGTTACATCTGTGCTTGGGTTTTGCAATTTTCCTACTGGGGAATATACAAACTGAAATGTTTCTAAATGCAGGTCTTCGGTTTCAGCCTTAGGTTCATGGAATTGTTTTGGTTGGAAATGATCTTTAAGGTTAGGCTCAACCCTTCTCTAACTCTACCAAGGCTGGTGCTAAACCATGTCCCTCAGCACGACCTCTGTCTCTCTTGAATGCCTCCAGGGATGGGGATTCAACCATCTCCCTGGGCAGCCTTGTCCAGAGTTGATTTTAGGCTGACCAGCAGACTTGGGATGTTCTGTATTTGAATGCAAATGAAAACCCTGAATCAAAGAAACAATGAAGATGCTTTGATTCCAGTTTTCCAGTTTCTTTTGAAAGGAAAAAAGGTCAATTTTAAATAGCCTTGAAAAATACCTCCCCTTCCTCACCACTTTATGCTTACACCTTCACAGACCTGCAGTCAGAAGTAGTTAGCACTCTAGAAAGGATGATTTGTGCCCAGACCCTCACAGACCTGCAGTCAGAAGGAGTTAGCACTCTAGAAAGGATGATTTGTGCTCAGACCCTCACAGACCTGCAGTCAGAAGTAGTTAGCACTCTAGAAAGGATGATTTGTGCTCAGACCCTCACAGACCTGCAGTCAGAAGTAGTTAGCACTCTAGAAAGGATGATTTGTGCTCAGACCCTCACAGACCTGCAGTCAGGAGTAGTCAGCACTCTAGAAAGGATGATTTGTGCTCAGACCCTCACAGACCTGCAGTCAGGAGTAGTCAGCACTCTAGAAAGGATGATTTTTTCCGCCCCCCCCAGATTGGTGTTTCACTAAAAAATGCCTTTAAGAAAAATTCTCTGATCACCAAAAGAATTAATGCTGTAAGTAGTCTGTGCCATCTTGTTGCTTTCTCAGATGACTCTAATAAGTACTTCTTCATTTGGTGTGGAAGTTGCTTATCTGGTACATGAAATCTGCCGTAGCAGTTGCTCTTTCCGGTTTGGTTAGGGAGTGTTCTGGATGGCTGTGTCAGTTTTCACTGGTATAAGAACCAATATATGTAAAGTGTTTCTCCCCACCCCACCCCCCTTTTTATTTCCCTGTTGGAAGTGCAGCATAATTGCAGCCAGTTGTGTCTTGCAGATCAGCAGTTTATCCTGAAAAAGAGTCCTGCACTGCTTCAAGAAATGATTAATGTGATCTGCCAGCTAATCATCATGGCTCGGAGCCGGGAAGGTAAGGAAAAACCTCTCTCACTGGAACTAGTGAATATGATTCTTCCCAGCAGTGTTTTGTGAAGTCTTTGCTTCTTGTAGGAAGCTTAACCTGTGCTATTTAGAAATGCCTAAATGTGCTTCTGCTCCTCTCACTGCAACGAGAGAGCTCTCCCGTGCCGAAGATTGAAATGCCGCTGCTGCCACCAAGCCCTGCTCTGGAATCCTGACTATCTCTGTTCACCTTGTGATTTCTTTTCTGCAATTAAAAGTTTGGGGTTGGTTTTTTTTTTTTTTTCTTCCTTAAATGCAATGGAAAACCTTGCTCTTAAAGGTCTGGTCCATTTTTGGTAGCAAAACACTCGGTGCAAGAGACATTGAACCTTCTGTTCGTCTGTCTTTTAATTTGCACTTTCACAGTTCTTCCTCCTCTCCCGAGAGTGTCACTCGTGTTTTGGCTCAGTCCTTTGCTGCCATTTCTTTGTTGCTTTTATTTCTCCATTTCTGGGTCCTATGCTGGTGAGCCAGCTATGTAGGCTGGGGGACTTTTTTTGGTGCTTTTTTTTTTGTTGTGGTTTTTTTTCCCCCTGAACTTTTAGTGGCAGGTGCTTTGCCATAATTGCTGTAGAAATGACAATTTAGTCAAAATGTAATATTTAAGCTTTCTTTCCCCCTACTGGAAAAAGGCAATTATGCTGGAGATGGTTGCTTGCAGCATAAAGAAGCTGAGACTTGGATCTCAATCTGTTGTTGCAACAAAAATAGGCAAGGCATTTTTGAAATGTCAGGCTTGGGGACCATTTTGCTTGCCATCAAGTAATGCTCATTGGTTCCATCTTTACTAGATCCAAGTTCCTAAAGCAGGCCTTGATGGCCTCCTAACAGGAGTGGTTTTGGGGAAGATCATTCCCAGCACAACCCCCTGCAGTGCTACAGGCTGGGATCAGAGTGGCTGGAGAGCGGCCTGGCAGAAAGGGACCTGGGGGTGCTGGTTGATTGTAGGCTAAACATGAGCCAGCAGTGTGCCCAGGTGGCCAAGAAGGCAAATGGCATCCTGGCCTGCATCAGGAACAGTGTGGCCAGCAGGAGCAGGGAAGTCATTGTGCCCCTGTATGCTGCACTGGTTAGGCCACACCTTGAGTCCTGTGTCCAGTTCTGGGCTCCTCAGTTTAGAAAAGATGTTGAGATGCTGGAAGGTGTCCAGAGAAGGGCAATGGGGAGGGGTCTGGAGCACAGCCCTGTGAGGAGAGGCTGAGGGAGCTGGGGTTGCTTAGCCTGGAGAAGAGGAGGCTCAGGGGAGACCTTCTTGCTGATTACAACTACCTGAAGGGAGGTTGTAGCCAGGTGGGGATTGGTCTCCTCCCAGGCACCCAGCAGCAGAACAAGAGGACACAGTCTCAAGCTGTGCCAGGGGAGGTTTAGGCTGGAGGTAAGGACTAAGTTCTTCCCAGAAAGAGAGATTTGCCATTGAAATGTGCTGCCCAGAGACGTGGTGGAGTCACCATCACTGGAAGTGTTTAGGAAGAGACTGGATGCGGTGCTTGGTGCCATGGTTTAGTTGACTAGGTAGTGTTGGGTGATAGGTTGGACTCGATGATCTCAGAGGTCTCTTCCAACCTGGTTAGTTCTGTTCTATTCTACTGTTGCTAATGATGCTGGGAATTGTGTTCCTCAGAAAATATTTTAAAGTGTAGGAAAAGATATAGAAAGAGCCTTAAATCAAATGACAGGCCTCAGAAAATAGGGAAGCCTTCTGCCATACAGCTTTAAAATTGCCTTCAGTTCTTTCATAAGGAATCATTTTGGTTGGAAAAGACCTTTAAGACCAAGTCCAACCATTATCTTATTCTGGGTATATGCCACAGATCAGTTAAGAGAAAGATTTCAGTAGCTTAAACTTCTCTTGGCTCTCAGATGAGGCTCTAAATTATTTTTCTGCTTGAAGGTAAAGCATGGATAGAGCAGCCTGAAAACTGCTAATTCCTCACAGCAGCTCTTGAGCTTGTGGGGGAGTTCTGAAAGCAGTTTTCCAAGCAGAGTTTTGAGAAGTCTTGTTTAGGAATGGGTGGTTGTCCAACAAAGTTCAGCAGCAGTGTGTGGAAACCTGACTGTTAGATGGAAGTCTCTCCCTTTCTTAATTTTCAGCTGTGCTAGCCTGAATAGAAGGAGGTAAATGTTGGAACTGTGTGTCTGCAGTGGGAGTTAAAGGGCTGCCTGGTTAATTATGCTGAACATTTTAAGGTGCCTCATTCTTTTGATTGGTTGACTGAGAGCTAGGTTTCCTGTCAAATGTAAGAAGAACAACAAACTGAAAGTGATGTGGTCTGTTTCATTCTCCTCAAGAAAGGGAGTTCCGTGCTCCATCTTTGGGATCTTTGGAAAATTGCATGAAGCTTTCCCAGATGACTGTCCAGGGACTTCAGCAGTTCAAGTCTCCCCTTTTGCAGCTGCCTCACATTGAAGAAGACAACCTTAGGCGAGTCTCCAACCATAAAAAGGTATAAAACTACAGATAATACTTGGTGACTTGTTGCAGCTGATCTCATAGTCCCATCTGTCCGTCCTCCTGAATGAGGGAAGAAACCAATTGGTTAGCCTCGTTTGTACAGAATTCCCAAGCATTGAACTGTTCCAAACCAGAGTCCCTTTGAGCTGTCATCACTCTGCATGGATGTGTGAAGTTGTTTTTAATAGAGGACATTTGTAATGGTGAGGTAATCAGATGTTCAGACAAATCTGTGTTGGGTTTGTCATTTGAGATCTTAAAAGGGTAATCTTAATGGGAAAGGTTCTAAATTTGTGTGCAGTTCTCTTGGCGGCGGGAGGGAGGGAACCAAACAAATAACTTCTGCTTAGTTGTTCCTGCTCAGAGCACTGAAGTACTCTAAAGAACTCAATTAGTAAGATTTCTTGGCTCAGCCTTCTGAAAAAGCTGGCTGAAGTAATCCTTTTCAAAGAAACTTACCCAGTTTCTAAAGGGTAATGTGTGAGGAACACATCAGTGCTCAAACCTGTGAGGTCTAGTGAGCTTGAATGCAGCCTTTGTGTTTCCTTTCTCAAAACAGGTGTGTTGGTTTCCTAAAATGTGCTTGGTTTGGGGGCTTTCTTCACTAAGAGCAGCTCTTAGCCTGGAGAAGAGGCTCAGGGCAGACCTTATTGCTGTCTGCAACTACCTGAAAGGAGGTTGTAGTCAGGTGGGGGTTGGTCTTTTCTCCCAGGCAAGCAGCACCAGAACAAGAGGACACAGTCTCAAGCTGCTCCAGGGGAGATTTAGGCTGGATGTTAGGAAGAAGTTCTTCATAGAAAGAGAGATTGGCCATTGGAATGTGCCCAGGGAGGTGGTGGAGTCACCATCACTGGAGGTGTGTAGGAAGAGACTGGATGAGGCACTTGGTGCCATGGTTTAGTTGATTAGATGGTGTTGGGTGATAAGTTGGAGTCGATCTCAAAGGTCTCTTCCGACCTGGTTAATTCTATAAGTGGTGTGTATTTATCAGTAACGTAGGGATACAAGTGATGTATTACCCAGAGTTTGTGGACTGTTCTCTGCTACCATCTGACTTCACTTTTTGTTCCCCCTCTCTTCTTTTTTCCTTGCATTCAGTATAAAATCAAAAGCATTCAGGATTTGGTGAGTCTGAAAGGTTCCGATCGCCGCAATTTGCTGCACTTCCTAGAAGATAAGAAATATGATGAAGTCATGGCTGTCCTTGGCAGCTTTCCACATGTCACTATGGATATAAAACCACAGGGTGAGTAGGAGGTCCTTTTGGTCTGTGTATGTTGCTCTCCTGATAATTTGGTAGTCTGTTGTCAGCAAGCTGTTGGAGGACACTGAAACACAGCTCACGCTGAAGTCATGTGGCCTGGAAATTCCATGCTTTGAGTAGCAGGCTCTTTTGCCATGAGGTTTATGTCCTGACAAGATAAAGTGCATAGAAACATACCCTCATGAAGAATAATTGCTATTCTTTCTTTTATTTTCCTTTGCCTTGTATTTCAGCAGTCATGCATTTAACTTTCTTCCCCATGAGGGTGGTGAGATGCTGGCACAGATTGCCCAGGGAGGTGGTGGAGGCCTCATCCCTGGAGGTTTTCAAGGCTAGGCTGGATGTGGCTCTGGGCAACCTGATCTAGAGTGAGGTGTCCCTGCCCCTGGCAGGGGGGTTGGAACTAGATGATCCTTGAGGTCCTTTCCAACCTTGCCAATTCCATGATTTTTATTTTATTGTAGTGTGGCACTGTGAGCTGTTAATCATCTGAGAGTCAGGAATATCAAAGTTATGATTCCCAGAACAAATGGCTCCCTCTGGCTATGGGCAGTATTTCATGTTTCTGAAGTTTCATGCTAAAATATATAATGCAGAGTGTTCAGGAGTTATGGTTCCCCCAGCAGCTGTAACTTTGCATTTTCTAACTGCCATGCAGTTAAAACTTCGAAGCCCAAGTTGCTGGTTTATGGTTTGCTGAATTGCCAGCCCTCAGTCTAAGGTTGTAAGAGGCTCATTAAATAATCTTTTGTAACATTCTTTTGTTAAAAACCCTGACACTTGTAAGCTGTATTTGGGCACAGCATAAACAGTGTTTAATGAAGGGTGGAGGGGGGGGAAGGCTTTTAAAGATATTTAATGGCTGTGTTGCTTTTTCTGTTTTCCACTAGTTTTGGATGATGAAGACAGCAACAATATTACAGTAGGTTCTCTTGTCACTGTTCTGGTCACTCTGACAAGACAGACCATGGCAGTAAGTATTAAGGATGCCTGTTCTTTGTGAGTAACTGCAAGTATATGCTTTATTAGCCTTCTCCTTTGTAAGCTAGCATGGTGTTCTGTAAATATAACTGCAAAATTCAGGTTTGAAATGGAGAACTTGTGCTCTTAATCCTCTCAGGTTTTGTTTCTCAATGAGAGAGTTTTCCTGGAATCAACCCAAAGTCCAGTCTGACCTGTTGCAGTTGTCTAGGGAACAGTAAAAGAATATGGCAAGTGATACTGCCCTGAGGTTTGTGAATAACAGGAAAAGAGACTTTCAGAAACTCAATTCTTGAACGAGAATAAAGTATGCACTCAAGTCCTCAGGACAGGGTTTGATTTCACTTTGAGGGCTCAATCTTGCAAATCTCCTGGGTGTTTTCTATGCTTTTATGAAAGAACTGCAGTCCAGCAGAATATCCATAACACCAGTGCCATGTGAAGGAGTGGACTGCTCGATGGGTAGCAATCACAGAATGTTAAGACTTGGAAGGGACCTCCAGAGATGAGTCCAGCCCCCTTGCCAGAGTGGGATCACCTAGGGCAGGTCACACAGGAATGCATCTCCAGAGAAGGAGACTCCACAGCCTCTCTGGGCAGCCTGCTCCAGTGCTCCATCACCCTCACTGTAAAGAAGTTTCTTCTCATCTTGAGGTGGAACCTCTTGTGTCCTAGCTTGTAACCATTGTTCCTTGCCCTGTCACTGCATACCACCAGAGCCTGGCACCTTCATCTGGACACCCACCCCTCAGGTATTTATAGATATTGATCAGATCCCCTCTAAGCCTTCTCTCCAGACTGAACAACCCCAGGTCTCTGTCTTTCTTCATAGGAGAGATGTTCAAGTCCTGCAATCATCCTTGTGGCATAACCAAGATAATACTACAGCCTGGTAGTTAAACTTCTAACATGTGCTTATTTTTAGCTTCTGACACAGTAATGACTTTCTCTGAACAAGAACCTAACCAAACTTTTGCCTAACCAAGTGTCAATATTTGCCTCAGATAATTGTCTAAGTAAACAGAGTTGGAGTTATGCCTCTAGGATGAGTCACAGGAGTGTGGGTGGCAGAGCTGAGGATCAGGCTAGCCATCAAAGCCAGCTGAGCACAGAGCAGTCTGTGTTCATCCTATGGAATTTCAGACTGCATCACCTCAGTGACAGCTGAGGGTGCAGTGAGTATGAAGTAGAAGCACAGGATCACTGTGCTGGAGCTTAAAAATGAAGGAAAGGGAAGGGCTTTTTAGTCTGGAGAGGAGAAGACTGAGAGAAGATCTAATAAATGTATGTAATGAGGGCTGGTGTCAGAAAGGAAGGGACAGGGACAGCCTCTGCTCACTTGTGCCCTGTGAGAGGACAAAGGGCAATGGATGGAAACTACAGCACAGGACGTTCCACCTCAACATGAGGAAGAACTTCTTTGCTGTAAGGGTCAGGCTGTCCAGAGAAGTTGTGGAGTCCTTCTCTGGAGACTTTCAAGACCCATCTGGATGTGTTCCTGTGTGACCTGCACTGGATTCTATGGTCCTGTTCTGGCCAGGGGGCTGGACTTGAAGATCTCCAGAGGTGTCTTCCAACCCCTAACATCCTGTGATCCTGTGAAAGGGAAAGTTGTACTTAGAAATTCATTTAAATGTCTGTCAGCATGTAGAAAACACATTTAGGAGTTTTCCATGTGAGCTTCACTGTTCTGGCACTGAGATACATGAGCCTAGAGCTTGCCTTTGATGTGATGCTCGTATTTATTGTCTTTATATAAGGACAGCTCCTTGTGACTGATGGATTGTTTGGGTTTTTTAATGGTATATAGTATGCTTTGAGGAAAGAAATGCAGGAAGAAGTTCCACACTACATAACACTAACCTTGTGTTTTGTCTTCACACTTTGTCTTTCTGGTTTGATTTGTTCTGTGTCCCTGAGTAGCAGTGCAGCTGTTGAAGGCTTTAATGCTCTGGCAGCTGGAGCTTGCTTGCTTTTGTGATAGGGGATTTCTATGCTTCTAAAACAAGTAGGTTCTTTGACATGTTGCACTAAAATTCTTGGTGGTGCCAGTGATGGGGGGGAGGGGAAATCCCACCCCCCCTGCTGTAAATGGTGTTTAAATGTTGATCTGCTTAATCCCCTGGGGTGTTTGTCACTGATAAAAGAATTTGCCGTAATGATTAAAACCTTCAGGCCTGATTGAGGTGATTTTAAGTTCAAATATAGAATGAGAATTCGCTCTCTTGGTGTCCAGAGAGGCATTCATGGTTTCCTTTCACCCCTTTCTCTACCCAGGAAGTGTTTGAAAAGGAGCAGTCTATATGTGCAGCAGAAGAGCAGCCAACAGAAGATGGGGTAAGTGAAGAATGAATCTTCATCTTGCTAGCTAATGAGAGCTTTGCTTGTAGCTCCTGACTTGCTAATTGTGTGCTGCTTGAGCTTGCTTTTTCATTTCTCTTCAGAAATGCCTCCTGAAGTGTCTAGAGCTGTGCCTTTTAACTTTTAGTTCTCAGCTTAAAATGCTTCAAGTGCAGTGAGTGCCTGAAATTTAATGAACAGGATAAATGTTTTAAATGCCTCTTTCTTTACAGCAAGCAGATGTCAACAAAGTTAAGAGCAAAGGATGGCAGCAAAAGAATAAAGGAACCAAGAAAGCTTCAAAGTCAAAGAAAAAGAAGCCATTGAAAAAGAAACCTGTGCCACCTTCCTTGCAGCCACCGAAACAGCAGAAGCAGAAACAAGCTAATGGGGTAGCTCAGAAATTTATTGATGCTCTGGGAATTTTGTTCAGTTTATCACTCCTAATCTGATCAGTGTTTTGTACCTGCTCCATTTCATTCTGTGTCATGGTAAAGCAGATCTCTGAAAAGAGCAATTTTTTTCCCCCCTTTGCATTTAAAAATGACTGGTAAAATAAACCAGGGAACCACCACAGAAATGTTTCCAGTGGCCTGCTGGAAGTGGTGTCCAGCTGCTTCAGAAGTCTGACTTCATAATCCCTTCTTAATAGTTGTTGCTATGCTGCCTTCTGGGAGTTGAAGTGTTCTGTAACTTCTGCATTTCCTTTAAAGGAGAATTACTTAATTTATCAGAAAAGAAGCTTTAGTGTCTTTCTGCTCCCACTGCATGATGTTTTCTGCCCCTCATGGGCTATGCTGTTGGTACTTTCTTCTGTTCTCTCTGACCCTAGAATGAAACAATGTCTTCTCCAATTTGTGTTGAGTGCCATATGGAGAATCATAGAATCAACAAGGTTGGAAAAGACCTCAGAGATCAGCAAGTCCAACCTATCACCCAGCACCTCATGATTAAACCATGGCTTCAAGTGCCACATCCAATCCCTTTTTGAACATCTCCAGGGACGGTGACTCCACCACCTCCCTGGGCAGCACATTCCAATGGCAAATTACTCTCTCAGTGAAGAACTTTCTCCTCACCTCCAGCCTAAACCTCCCCTGGCACAGCTTGAGACTGTGTCCTCTTGTTCTGGTGCTGGTTGCCTGGGAGAAGAGACCAACCCCCACCTGGCTACAACCTCCCTTCAGGTAGCTGTAGATGCCAATGTGGTCTCCCCTGAGCCTCCTCTTCTCCAGGCTAAACAACCCCAGCTCCTTCAGCCTCTCCTCATAGGGTTGATGCTCCAGACCTCTCCCCAGCCTCATTGCCCTTCTCTGGACACGTTCAATTGTCTTAATATCCTTCTTAAATTGAGGGGCCCACAATTGGACACAGTTCTGGATACATTTTCCTGCTCTTCTTAGCTCAAGGGTTAATCTTCACCATAGGCATGGTCTGTGGCACAGGATAGTGTAGATCAAAATAGGAGGTAAGGACTATGACCTTGAGACAGGTGCTGTGAATGCTGTGTACTACAGTAAAGCAGACCAACCAAGTTAGAGGTGTGGTTTGTTTTCTTTTTCCCATTAGGAAGTAGTTGCAAAGGAAGAAGAGGAGGAGCTTTCTGATAAAGGGAGTGAATCTGAAGAAGAAGAAACAAACAGGGACTCTCAAAGTGAAAAAGATGATGGAAGTGACAGAGACTCTGACAGAGAGCAAGACGAGAAGCAAAACAAAGATGATGAAGCTGTAAGCCTCTTTTCTTTTTTCCCTCGAAGGGTGCTGTTGCCTGTGGGGTTGAGAGAAAATGCATTTTAATCTTCTAGCATCCCCTCAGGCTAGGCAACACTAAGATGAAGGAGTCCTATCAGTTCTGCAGAGATTTTGCAGACCTCATTCTGGCATAAGAGTTTTGTTACTGCGAGTCTGTTTCAGCGAAAGCAGTGAAGAGCCTTTGCAGCACAGACAGACAACTTCACAATGAGATGTGAAAATCAGCTCTTAACTTCAGGGAGAGACTGTGGTGTTTCTTGCAGCTTAATCTGATTATTAGCTGCTGCAGATCTGGAGATGAAGTCTCTTCTCTGAACTTGGCTCTCTATGTGCAGTGGCTGTTCGTGCATAAGTTGACTGAACTTGCACATGAGCTTGCTAAACTGTTAATTATTAAGTTAGTAATTTAAAACTGCTACTGAGAAGGAGGCACTGTGGTGGTAGGGGAGTTCTGCACCACAGGTCTTCAAGTGGAAGATGTAGGAGTGACAAGCTGGAAGTCCCATACGAGGTGAGAATGTGCTTCTGATGGGAAAAGAGTCATCAAGCTCATAATCAGCCCTCTTGCAGCTCAGGTAGTGAGTGGTTGTGGGCAGTGCTGTAAAACTGAGTTCTGAAGCTTCAGCCCTGCAGATCTGGGTTTGGGATGGTTTGGGGTTGGTTTCTTAATATTTATGTGAGTGGTCTCTAGTTTCACTGTTGCTTGATTTATGGGGTGGGTTTTTTTGCCTTTAATTACACTGTATAACTTAATCTCTGTGTGCCTTTCTCTTTTGTCATGTGCAGCGTGGCACAAGAGCTTGTCATGTCCTATTTCCATGGGATAAAATCTCTTCCTTTTTGTTCTCTTTGTGTGTGGTTTTTTAGATGCAGAAGCTGGCTAGAGCACAGTAACTCTTTTAAACTTGTCTTTGACAGGAGTGGCAAGAATTGCAGCAAAGCATACAGAGGAAGGAACGAGCTCTTCTTGAAACCAAGTCAAAGATAACACATCCAGTTTACAGTCTTTTTTTTCCTGAGGTAATAGAAAACATTACAGCTGTGAAATGAGAAGTCATGTCAGAGAATTATGGGGGGGGGGGGGGGTTGGTAGATAATGTAAACACTGGGGCTTTAAAACAACAACAGCAATGTGAAGCTTGAAAAATTGCTAAAAGAAGTCTTAATTTGTGAATTCCTTTTAAACTCCTCAGATGCTTTCCTAAAATCTTGTAGTGTGTTTTTCTTTCTCCCCAGAGACTTACAAACTTCCACAGAATTTAAGGTTCCTTTTTAATGCAGTAATGCTCTTTCCCCCCACTCCCCCTTGCTGATCTGCTCCATGTAGATAAGTCCAGAATGAAACTTTGCAGATACACAGGCATCTGATTTACAGTCCTTTTCTCTCTCTTATTCTTCCTATGGAGGTGGAAGCACAGCAGTGGCTCTGATGAAGAGTTAAGGGTAGAGTATTTGCTTTTTATGTAAATGCAAGTGCCTGTGAGATGGTGAAGTCCTGACCCCTCCTGTGTTAACAGTGATGACAGGAGAGTTTGGGGGTCATTTGGACTGGCAAATTGTTTTGGCTTGCTGCTTGACTTGAAATCCTATCGCAGCAGTGAGGTGGCAACACAGTGTGTAGCTGTGGGAGATGGAGATGGTTGACAAAGCTGGCTTTTTACCACAGCATAGTGGTGGAAGCCAGTTGTGGAACAGCCTTTCTTCTAGAGCTCCCAAGTCAGGTGTGGATGAGTATTAAAGAAAAGGGATGTGTCTGAGAGTGGTGACTCAGTACAGCAGGTAGGCAGAGGTGTCTTCACAGCAGGCTTTGCTGTTGAAAGTATGTTCTGATACATCAGATACAGCTGATACATCAGGTGCTACTTACACAAACAGCTGGACACTCAGTAGGTGTCTGGAAACACATTACAGCAATGAAACTTTGAAAAGATGGGATTTTTTCAAAGCATGGGTTACGTGTTCTGAGCACCTAAGAGGTCTTTCTTTGAGAGGAGGACAGATTGGAACCAGGAGGAAGAAGTATTTGGCCACACTTAACTTCCCAGGCCAGTGATTGAGAAGGTTTCCTTTGCTTCCCTGCTGGGTGACTAGGGTACAAAGCTAGGAGCTCTTCTTTCCAATAATAGGGAGGTTATGATTCCTCTTGTGGTTTAGAGGAGGCTGCTGAGATGGGGAAGAACAGGAAAACATGAGTAAAAAGGAAGGCACTGTGTATATTTGCTCCTTTTCAATCCCCAAGGCTCTTCATGTCTATACTCTGCACTGCTTTTTGGATGTGCAGAAGGCACTCTGTGGTCCCCATGCTTGTGATCATACTGTTCCTGCTGCTTTACCTAGGTCTGCTATCACTGGAAAGCCAAATGTGGGAAGCAAGAAGTGTTGCTAAGGAGCCAGACAAGATACACAAATAAACCAAGGGAAATGTTTTGCTGGAGGCCTTAGCTGAGAGTTATGTGCCCTCATGGCATCTAGTTCTGCAAGGGCTGATCTTAACAGTGTCAGGAGAATACAGCATTAGATAGCCTCCCATCACTCAGCAGAGCTTCCAGCAGAGCAGAAAAAGGTGTACAGGCATTCTGCTCTTCTGGCTGCCTTAGATCATGTCAGATAGGCAGTGGAGTCTTAATACCTCCTTGCTGCCAAGGCAGCTGGTCATCAGTCTGAGCTCTTTGGTCATCAGTCTAAGCTCAGACAACGAGTATCTGCTTTGCCCAGTGCCACAGGGGTGCTCACTAGCCATATTTCTTTTTTACTGCACTTGAGAGTTCCTTCAGAGACTTCCTTTCCTTCAGAGAGAGACTCCACTTATATCTACTCCTTAGAAAGCTGCTTCATCTGTGTGTAACCAAGCTGCTGCTGGATTCTGTGATAAAACCTAAGCACTGTGCTAAAAACTAAACAATCTACAGTTGAAGTGAGTGCTGGAACCTGCAAGACACAAGTGTGTTCTGTCATGGCACTGCTGCTGTAAATTGTACCACCTCTCCTCACTTCCTGAGAGCTGAGTGTAGCTGAAGCTGCAGTTGGAGCATGTTCAGACAGAACTGATTTGCAACATCTGATTCAGAGCATTGTGTGTGCTGTGCTCATGGCTGGGTCACAGATGCAGAGTTAAATGCCCTAGTCCTGTGAATCTTTATTTCCAGAACTGATGGGTGTCTAAGTGTAGCTGAGCCTAATTTTCCTTGTTTTCCAGGGGGAGCCTTGGCACTGTCTCATCTCAGCTTTTGGGCAGTTCATGACTTTGCCAGAGATGCATCTTTAATCTGAGCAGCTTCCTAAATCATTCTCTTCTGCATCCATGGATCCAGAAACTGCACAGATTGTAGTTTTGACATTTTTCTATGTATTTTTTTTTTTTTAGGTAGAAACTGCCCCTGGTGTTCCAATTTTATGAACATACTGGTTCCCTGGCATGCCAAGCCTTGCACCCATCTGTTAAAGGGCACTTTGCCCACTTGCCTGTTAGCTTGCCAAATTCTCACAGGCATCCACTTGAACTTCCACCCAATAAGAGGCAGGAAAATGGCACTGCTGCACCATTGGCCTTTCTGTGCCCCACAGTGGCACTTAGGGGTCAGCAGCTTCACTTCCAAAGAGTTGACTTACAGATCCCTATGAGCAGTAGAGCAATGGGTGTGATTTGTTCTGCTGTTTTTCTCTCTGTCCCCCCCTGCCATGGTTGTTATTTTTTTACCATTCTTTGGGTGAAAGTCCTGTTGACAGTTTTGATCTTTGTTCTGAAATGGGGGGGGGGAATACTCCTTGCCATTTAGAGTGATGGAAACATGCACAGTGTTTTGGTAACATCCCAAATAGCGTGGGGATACAAATGGAGATCTTTTTCCCCTGTACTCAGGGTCCTTAGAGGAGCCCAAAATGGCAAGTAGCCATTTCTGTGATGGATGTAGCTTCTGTAGCTCTCCTTCATCTGTACTATTTCAGTTTAGGAGAGATGTTGAGTTGCTGGAATGTGTCCAGAGAAGGGCAACAAAGCTGGGGAGGGGTCTGGAGCACAGCCCTGTGAGGAGAGGCTGAGGGAGCTGGGGTTGCTTAGCCTGGAGAGGAGGAGGCTCAGGGCAGATCTTATTGCTCTCTACAACTACCTGAAGGGAGGTTGTAGCCAGGTGGGGGTTGGTCTCTTCTCCCAGGCAACCAGCACCAGAACAAGAGGACACAGTCTCAAGCTGCACCAGGGGAGGTTTAGGCTGGGTGTTAGTAAGAAGTTCTTCCCAGCAAGAGAGATTGGCCACTGGAAAGTGCTGCCCAGGGAGGTGGTGGAGTCACCATCACTGGAGGTGTTTAAAAAGAGCCTGGATGGGGTGCTTGGTGCCATGGTTTAGTTGATGAGATGGTGCTGGGTGATAGGTTGGACTTGATGATCTCAAAGGTCTTTTCCAACCTGCTTAATTCTGTTCTATTCTATTTCCACTGTTTATCCTTCTATTCCTGGAGGCCCCCTGGCTGGGAAATAAATACTCCAGCTTCATAAGGTGGTTGTTACAGCTGTCAAGCAGATTGACAATATGTTTATGGCTGAAACTTAAAAATAACTCATGCCGTGTAATCACAGGAGATGGTGTTCTCATGGAGGGAATCACTTGGAGTTGTTGTGGAAAGGACTTCTTGGAGCTCTCCAAGTTTTGGCCTTCGTGGGCCCAAGGTTGGAACCGAATGATCTTCAAGGACCTTTCCAACCCATTCTGTGGTTTCTGTTCTAAGGCTCAGTGGATCATAATTAACCACGTGGTTGTGGATGACTTCAGCAGTCCTGATGGGCTGAGTGTTGTGTTTTGTCTCTTTTCTGCAAGGAAAAGCAAGAGTGGTGGTGGCTGTATATTGCAGACCGGAAGGAGCAGATGCTAATATGTATGCCCTATCATGTTTGCACACTAAAAGACAAAGAAGAGGTAAAGTGCTTGAATCTTCTTCTGGGGTACTGCAAAACTCTGCTGGGGCTTGCTGATCTGAGAGGTCTTCCCCACCCTTGGTGATTCTGTGAAGTGTCTTTGTGGTATGCAGATCCATTTGCTTAGGTTTTGCTTTGTTCATGCTTGTCTCAAGATGGGAAACCCAATTCTAACTCTCCTGATCAAAGCAGAGGAAAGCCTTTTAACTGCCAATTGATAATATTGGGGGGGGAGGGGGAAGGGGAGGGAAAGGTGACTTACAAGTTTCTTTGCAGAACAGAGATTTGTTTTATTGGTTGGGTTTTAAGTTTCCTGATACCCAAAGCTGCTGAAATAATAATAATAAGAAGAATAGCAATTAAAAATGAGTAAATAATAAAATAATATGTAATAAAACTAAAATAAGAGCTAAAATAAGTACTATCTAAAGTAACCAATAAAACAACAATAATGAGAACCTTTATTAGCCCCAGTGATAGCTCTCTGAAGGTGGTCATTCCAATCCAGGAGAACTCCTGAGTGGTGGTTGGTTTTCCTTCTGTAAAGCAGGGGCTGTGACAAATGAACTAGCCTTGGCCCATATGAACCTTGGTGAGGCTGGGACCTTTGGCAGTGTTCTTTGCCTTCCTGAGAAGTGGAGATTTTTTTTTGGTGTGGTTTTGTTCATTCAGAAGTGGATTTGATGTTCGGTTTCCACCGACAGCAGAGCTAAGCTCGCGCTATCAGCAGACTTCAGTGTTTTAACCTGTTTGGGGGTTTGAAGCACACAGTGTGGTGAAACTTTGTACTTCCTGTGAAGTTACTTGGTGCAATTGAGGGGGAGGGGGGGGGAAATGTGAATCAATGGTGACTCAACTTTCATGGAAGGAATTGTGCTTGGATCTTCCCTGCCTCATGCAGGTATTTCATGTAGAGAGTTTCAAAGGAGTCTGCAACTTTCACATGCCAAAGCAGTGTTGTGTAGGGGTGCTTACTGCTCATTAGATTACTCAGGTGCTTGTTCTAATGTGTCAAGCAGCAAGAACTTAGGGTGTGAATTTCTGTTTTGTAGGTAGAGCTGAAGTTCCCAGCACCAGGCAAGCCTGGAAACTATCAGTACACAGTTTATTTAAGATCGGATTCGTACATGGGATTGGACCAGATTAAACCACTGAAGGTGATGCTCAATTGTTTTAATGTATTTATATTACACTCAGAGCTGCTTTATGTGCCTGTTAAAACCCCTGTTAGCTCCTGTTAGCTTTAAGAATTCAAGCTCTCCTGTTTAAGAGTGGCAAGGAAGAACTCAGAAGCAGTTCTAGTTTGATGTCAGTAGTGGTGATTTTATGATGAGTGGGACCAGGGGAGGTTTAGGCTGGATGTTAGGAAGAAGTTCTTCCCAGCAAGAGAGATTGGCCATTGGAATGTGCTGCCCAGGGAGGTGGTGGAGTCACCATCACTGGAGGTGTGTAAGAGGAGCCTGGTTGGGGTGCTTGGTGCCATGGTTTAGTTGATTAGATAATGTTGGCTGATAGGTTGAACTCTATGATCTCAAAGGTCTCTTCCAACCTGGTTAATTCTATTCTATTCAAGTTTGTGATGCTTTCCAGAGCCTGCATATCTTCATACACCTTTTCTCACCTTGGTTTGCTCTGGCTTTATGCTTTGAGCTCTGCCATGCCATTGCCATGCCCTTAATCCTAGATCCATCCAGTTAATGAGTAAAATCTGATGTGCCTTGTTGCCAGAGGCAGTTGTTGGGTTGGATTGGGTTGAGTTTTTGTTAGGTTTGGGGTTGTGGTTTTCCTCTTGTGGTTTGCTCTTTGTATTGCTTTGGTTTGGTTGGTTTTGGGGTGTTTGGGCTTTTTTTTTGTTGTTTGGTTTGATTTTTCTTTTGGGGGGTGATGTTTGGTATTGGGGATTTTTGTGTGGATTATGTTGTTTGCTTGGTGGCTTTGTTTTGTACAAGCTGTCAATTTTGTTTGGGTTTGGTTTTGTGTTGTTAGGGTTTTTTGTGTGTGTGTTGGTTTGGGGTTTTTTGTTGGTTGGTTTGTTTTGTAGTTTTGGGGGGGGGAGTGAGATGTTTTTTTTTATCCCCAAATTTATCATAGTAGTATCATAGCATCAGTCAGGGTTGGAAGGGACCACAAGGATCATCTAGTTCCAACCCCCCTGCCATGGGCAGGGACACCCCACACTAGATCAGGCTGGCCAGAGCCTCAAATTTGGTTGTGTGTTGTCTCTAACTTTTTTGGTTGTGTTTTTCCCCCCCCTCTGCCTTTCCTTTCTTTTTCTTTATCCAATTACAGCTGGAAGTTCATGAAGCAAAACCAGTGCCAGAAAATCATCCACAATGGGATACAGCAATAGAAGGTGATGAGGACCAGGAAGACAGCGAGGGCTTTGAAGACAGTTTTGAGGAGGAAGAGGAAGAGGAGGAAGATGATGATTAAAGCAGCACTATCGATTGATTACACTCTCTGCATACAGTGCAAACTCTTGGTCTGACTGTGGGAACTGTACAAATAACCAAGAAACCCAGTACAGAAGCTTTGAGAAGGCTGAATTTAATTGTTTCCTTTACCAATTAAGAGTGCATTATGTAACTTCTCAGTGGAGGTGAAACAAATCTGTTGCCATTGATACAACTTTGGAATATGCTTATGGCTCATTCTAGCCTTCCAAGTGCAGGATGGTGCATTTGTTTCAACTGAAAATAAAAGCTTTTTTTATGATACATGTCTGAAAGTGTGGGCTGTGTATTGTCTGATCAAGCCTAGGCCCCAGTGAAAGGGACTATTAGCTAGGAGCAGACTTGAAACTCACTTGTTTGGGGTTTTTTTTTTCCTGCATTAGGCATTTCTTTTAGATGTCTTTTGGTCTCTTTGCCATTACAGATCTCTGTTGATTGAGGCAACATCTGCTCAACTTTCAAACTTGATTGATTCTGTGGTATTCCTGAACTATTTTGCTGTGATGCTGCTCACATCATCCATAGCTTTAAAAAAAAACCCACCCCACATCTGGTTTACTTCACTTGGTCATTATAAGTTGGCACCCTGCCCGTTGCCACATTCCATGTATTCTGGAGGGCTGCTTTTCTAAGACTTTTGCCTTTTTATGCCCAAGGTGAATAATGGAAATCATGGACTTTCTTGAGGACTCTGCCATAGGGTACTTTATTCAATGGCTTAAAACATTTTTAAGCCTTTATTTCATCAGATCAGCAGAAGATCTGAGCCTTTTGATAAGCAAAAATGCCTGAAAGCAAGTCTGGGACCACGTGTGACATAAGCTGGTGGCTTCTGTGTAATGCCTTTCTGAAAGGTACGTGCTGAAGGCTGGAGTCTGTTCATTCTGGGTCTACCTGACGCTGTCAGAACATTGGAAGGGTGAAGGCCAACATGCAAAAGAGGGCATGTTTTGTATCAATTTTGAATTCCCATCAATAAACTGGACAATTTGATGGCTGTTTGCATTTGTAATAGTGTGCATCTCTTGCGAGTTGTTTGGTTGGTTTTAAGTTTATACCTCAGCCTCATGCAGGGCTGAAAGCAAGGCAGGGATTCTATCCCTATCCTTCTGAAAAACAAAAGTCTAATGAGAGAACAGGAGCTCAACAGGAGCAGCCAGTATGCACTTGCAGCACAGGAAGCCAATAATATCCTGGACTACGTCAAGAGAAGTGTGGCTAGCAGGGTGAGGGAGGTGATTTTTCCCCCTCTACTCCACTCTGGTGCGACCCCCCCCTGCCCTGGGAGTACTGCATCCAGTTCTGGACCATCTATTACAGGAAGGATCTGGAGGTGCTGGAATGTTTGCAGAGAAGGGCCATGAGGATAAGCAGAGGGCTGGAGCTGCTCTGCTCTGAGGACAGACTGAGAGAGCTGGGGCTGTTCAGTCTGGAGAAAAGGCTCCAAGGAGACCTTATTGTGGCCTTTGAATATCTGAAGGGGGCTACAAGAAAGCTGGGGAGGGACTTTTTAGGATGTCAGGTTGTGATAGGACTGGGGGGAATGGAGCAAAATTAGAAGTGGGTAGATTCAGATTGGATGTTGGGAAGAAGCTCTTCCCCTTGAGGGTGGTGAGACACTGAAACAGGTTGCTCCAAGAGGTGGTGGAAGCCTCATCCCTGGGAGTTTATACAGCCAGGCTGGATGTGTCTCTGAGCAACCTGATCTAGTGTGAGGTGTCCTTGCCTGTGGCAGGGGGGTTGGAACTGGCTGATCCTTGGGGTCCCTTCCAGCCCTGACAGTTCTAAGTGCAGGGAGCCAGAGAACCAGGGCTGTTGGTGTATTGCATGACTTGGCAAAAGCCAGGGATGACTTCTGCCTTTGCTTTCTCTCGGTAGAACAAGTGGAAGTGGTGTAATTTGAAGTTGTATTTCTGTGTTTCAAAACCAGATGCTGAGTGTTCTGCAAGCAGGGGCAGATGTGCTTCTGTTCCTGTGTGTTGAACTGACAAGGCAGTGCTGTCAAACCTGACACAGCGGCACGCAGGAAGATTCCTCCTCTGAAAATTGCCCGAAGCCAGAATTAGTTGCACACTAATTTGTGACCTTGTTTATTCCAAAGGGTTGTCACTTTAAATGCAAGTTCACACTCTAATGTTCTTTGTAACTGCAAGAGTTGCAAATAAAAAGGGCAAGCGTTCTACGTGCGGCGGTGGGAACTTGCAGAGTACTTTGGGAGCACGTATTGTGCAAGGGGGAAAGAACCCTCTTGGAAAGCAGAAGCAGGGTCAGGTGTTAAAAGCTTTGAATTAAAGGGCTTGCACACTTGATGCCTTTCAACTCCAGTTTTTATTTGCAAGGCAGTGGAGAAACAACAATAGTTGCATTCCATTGGCTTTCAAGCCAAATCCTGCACTGGTGGGAGATACGCTTTGGAGGAAGAGTTGTCACGACTCAGGTAGGTAAAATGAGTGCTGAACCTGCATCCTTCTGCCTGAGCAAAGCAGGGGGAACTTCTGTGGTGGTTAGAAGTTGGGAAGCGATCATAGTTAGGAGATCTAACTGCTAATAAGAGCAGGAGAGAAGGAGAGGGAGTGCTGACTACTGATCCCTGCATTTTGCTACTGGTAGTCACGGTGTGAACGTCTTGAAGTGATTCAAAACCAAACTAAAGCAAACAGTAGTCTCATGTCCCTGGGCTCAACACCTGAAGTGTTTTCTTCTTAAAAATGGGAGCTGACAGCAGGGATTGCACTGGAAGTTTTGCAAACCAGGGATAATTCTGTTGAGCTCCCAGAGGCTACATCTCATACTTCGTCAAGCGTGGGGTCTCCTGTGTAGTCAAGGTAACCTAACTGAAGATGTGAGGAAAAGAACTGCAGTGATATTGGAAGACTTCATGGTGTGCAGAAGAGATGCTGATACTTTCCCTTCTGATGCTGGCTGTGCAGCTGTGCATCATTTTATATCACCTTCCAAGGTGGGTGCAAAAACGGGGCCAAGAAGGTATTTAGGAGCTTCATGTGATTGAAACCACTGACTGCAGCTGTGCAGCTCTCAGTGCCTGGTGCTAGGTTATTGAACTGATTGCTGTGTGGTGTGACCATTAACAACCATTTATATCTCTCTCTAGATATATATTTATTTTAATAAGTATTTGAATTGAAATATTTACCAATTCTCTCTTGAGTAAAAGTTATCAGGGTGGGAAAGCTTTTGCTGGAAGAAGCTGCAGTTTGCCCTCACCGCTTGCATCTGCCTTGCTTTTTCAGTAGGATTTAGGAAGGAACGCAGCCAATTTTGCACTTTTCTCTGAAGCTCTGAACTAGTCACTGAAAACTTGTGTGGCCAGCAGGAGCAGGGAGGTCATTCTGCCCCTGTGCTCAGCACTGCTTGGGCCACACCTTGAGTACTGTGTCCGGTTCTGGGCACCTCAATTTAAGAAGGGCATTGAGACACAAGAATGTGTCTGGAGAAGGGCAACGAGGCTGGGGAGAGGTCTGGAGTGCAGCCCTAGGAGCAGAGGCTGAGGGAGCTGGGTTTGTTTAGCCTGGAGAAGAGGAGGCTCAGGGGAGACCTTATTGGCATCTACAACTACCTGAAAGGAGGTTGTAGCCAGGTGGGGGTTGGTCTCTTCTCCCAGGCAATGAGCACCAGAACAAGAGGACACAGTCTCAAGCTGCACCAGGGGAGGTTTAGGCTGGAGGTGAGGAGAAAGTTCTTCTCAGAAAAAGTTGTTGGCCATTGGAATGTGCTGCCCAGGGAGGTGGTGGAGTCACCATCCCTGGAGGTGTTCAAGAGGGGATTGGATGTGGCACTTGGTGCCATGGTTTAGTTAGTCATGAGGTGTTGGGTGATAGGTTGGACTTGATGATCCTTGAGGTCTTTTCCAACCTTATTGATCCTGTCATCCTATTCTATGAAAAGTAAAAAGTTGTCTAGGAAAAAAAATATTCAATCTGCTCTGCTGCTGCATCCTCTGTGCCACAGTGGTCCAAGCATCATTTGGGAGCACCTGGCATTTCAGTGTGACCAGTTTTATTTCTGCCTTTCTGCTGTCAGTGTTGCTTTTCATATCCTTTTGTTCCAGGTCAGAGCAACCCACGTGCACAGGTGGCCTGTCCAGCTAAGCAGAGATGCTGCACCTGTCCTCAGGGCTTGTAGAAGGCACTTCCAAGGAAGAAAAATACATGGGTGTTGGCCAGAAGAGGCAGGAGGGTGATGCAGCACAGCTGGCTCTGCTCCTTCTGGCCCAGCTTCTGTGTGTAAATCACAGTTAGAGGGAAACACCATGGATTAGATCTAAGGCAATTAAACATTGTTGGAAGTATGGGATAAATTGGAAGCAGGTATGTGTAGGGACAAGGAACACCACCAAAATGGGATTATTTTGGTGATGTAAAACAAATTAACCTTCTGCTTGCCCCCCACCAGTGCTGACAGTGGTTAATTAACAGTGAAGGAAACGTCACTGTTGTTCTAGGCAACCATAAAGTTACACTTGGGCAAACACCTGATGAGCCTCCTCTAAACCACAAATGTCTCAGAAGTGGAAAAACCCTGAAGCTGTAGAGGAAGGGAAGGAGCTTTTCCTAGTGCCCAGGTGCAGTTCCAGGCCACGCTCCAGCAGGGGGAGGCAGGGGCATGGAATTCTTCGTGAAACCCTGGGATGCTTCTAGGGGATGCTTAGTCTGTTCTGTGCTGTAGGGTTGGGGTTGTTTTCCACCTCTCTGGCAGGGCAAGGCACAGATGGAGGATTTAAAAATCCCTTTCTTTAAATAAACTGTATGGTTAGGGATGCATTGCCCCTGTTCCTGAGGGTTTTTTCCCCTTTCCCCCCCAAAAAAAACCTCATTGTTGACTCTTCATTTAAGGACTGCTGAAGGAAACCCATTTTAAGGTTGGAATGATTTAAATTCCTATGTAAAAATAAAAACCTGAGAGAGAAAGCAAGGCAGAGCTCCCTTTTGCAGCAGGAACTGCGGTGTTAATGAGTTAATTTTGAGCCATAAACTTTGCTTTACATGAGTCAAAAAAGAGCTGATTCTTAGGGTACCTGGGGCACCTGCAGTGTGCTGAGGTCCCTTGAGTTTTGTGTTTCACAGAGACATTGAAAATGCCCCTGGCACTATTGTCCTCAGAATCCTTGCAGGGCAAGGGCAGTCTCTGTTCTGGGGGCTCATCAAAGGCTTGGCACTGGAGAGCTGGATGAGAGAGTGAGTGTGTGCTTAAAGTGATTTCTGTTCAGAAAGGTAAGCAGGAGCTTTGCTGCTTCTGTTATGTTGGGCTTTAGCAAGTCAGGGAACAAACAGAAGAGAAGAAAATAAGGGGTGGGTGTCAGGAAGATGGGGCCAGGCTCTTCTCATTGGTCCCCAGTGACAGAACAAGAGGTAGTGGCATAAACCTGAGCACAGGAAGCTCCATCTAAACAGGGGGAGGAACTTATTTACTTTGGGGGTGGCAGAGCATTGGAACAGGCTGCCCAGAGTGGTGGTGGAGTCTCTGTGTCTGGAGACATTCAAGGCCCACTTGGATGTGTTTCAATGTGGTCTGCTTCAGGTGACCCTGCTCTGGCTGGGGAGGGTTGGACTGGATGACCTCCAGCGATCCCTTCCAAACCCTACAGTTCTGTGCTTCTGTGG
Organism: Dryobates pubescens; assembly: GCF_014839835.1. Lineage (NCBI taxonomy): Eukaryota > Metazoa > Chordata > Aves > Piciformes > Picidae > Dryobates > Dryobates pubescens. The sequence goes on from NC_071639.1 coordinate 11,442,531, forward strand.
CTCATGTTTAGTGCTGAACTTTAGAGGGGATCCCACATTTGTGCACAAAAACATCCTGTTCCTGGCTTGCACTTCATTTCTTCCATGTCAGTGTTTAGTTTGAAGGTGCAATCTGAGCCCACACAGACATGAGTGAGTTGGCAGAGATCACTTCCTGCCAAAACTTGTTTCTCTTGCTTGTTCAGTTAAATAACAGAATTGTTACTGGCAATGAGACCTCTTAATAACTCTAATTAGCACAATAGATTGTAAAGCTAATGATAATATTTTTAAAGCCAAATTGCATATGCTTTGCTTGGAATTTAGTTTGAAGTGTGTGCTGAGTCAGGAAGTGTTTCCAACCTCTCCCTGTGTGTGAGCCTTCCACACAGATGCTCCAGGAATTAAACAGGGAAGGTGCTGCAGTTGCATCACATCTGTGGAATTTGATGGCACAAAGGAGGCTGCATGGACCACCATGAGCAACTGGCTTTAATTTCCCCACCTTTCCTTTAAGGTATGAGAGTGCTTTCCTTGTTACACAAGCACCATCGCTGGGTGCTTCAGGGCACCGAGCTGGAGGCATTCTGGGGAGAGGATCTAGTAAAGCTGGACAGCTTGGGGGTATCTCCTGCAGGGCAGACCCCAAACTGGGACTGGGGACTGTGAGAATTGCCCAGGTGTTGCTTTTGGTTTTGCTTGGGTACAGCTATTAGATGATCCAAAGACCAGGCTGGTATGAGGCCACCTTTATGCAAAAGTGGCTGAAAATGAGCTGCTGTCCTGGCTGTGAAAGTTTGTCTTAGTTTCTAAGCACAGCTCTGCATCACTTCATGTGTATGCCATAGAAGCAGCATCTCTTGTAGCTGTTCTAGCCTGTACCCTTCTACCCCAGGAACCCATCCTGCTCCCTCTGATGGATGCATGCCCCAAATGTATGCAGGGAGCAGAATGAGGCCATGCTCACTCACACACCAGCCTGATGTTTCCCACAGCTGGGAAATGGGATAGCAGTGACAGCAGGGACTTTGCCTTTGTACCTCCAAGCACCTGTACTGAGATACTTGCATTTGTTTGTGTGCCATCCTCCTATCAAGGAGATGATTCAGGGGCAGGAGGTGTGGGACGTCAAAAGCCTGTGGTTTATTGGATGTTCTATTTTTTTCCTTCCCAGTGCACAGCCCTTTCTCTCTCCATGCCCAGCCCCCAGCTATGGAATGTGTGCTTTGTAATATATGTGTGTGCAGTAAATTAAACTCAAATTGAAGGAACAATTTCCTTACAGCTGAAGCTCCATTAATTACTGGTTGTAAATCACATTAGCTGAGATTATGTTATAATGGCTGCAAAATAGACATTGTCCATGAGAGGGTGGAAGGATTTGGAGACCCAACTGACAATCACTTCAGTTGCTTGCACTGAGCAGATGTGGAAGTTGTTGCTTCATTTTGCTCCCAGCTGTTGGTCCACTCACACTGCCTAGCCCAGGAGGCTCCCTCCAAATCGGCTGAGACAGAGGAAAGCCTGGTGCTCTGCTGGTCCCCAAGGACCAAAGTCCCACAAGGCAATTTGAGCAACTTCATTTAGGTCATTAGCTTCCCTTAACCATCCTGTGGCAGAAGGGACTGCTGTGTACAGCTACTTCTTCCCAAAGATATGATGATTTACTCGTGGTGGTTTGCTTCCTCACTTTAGGCTTTACCTTGCTTGTATCTTTTTATAGAGTCATAGAATCAACAAGGTTGGAAAAGACCTCAGAGATCATCAAGTCCAACCTGTCACCACAGACCTCATGCCTACTAGACCATGGCACCAAGTGCCACGTCCAGTCCCCTCTTGAACAGCTCCAGGGATGGTGACTCCACCGCCTCCCTGGGAAGCACATTCCAATGGCTAACAACTCTTTCTGGGAAGAACTTTCTCCTCACCTCGAGCCTAAACTTCCCCTGGCACAGCTTGAGACTGTGTCCTCTTGTTCTGGTGCTGGTTGTGTTTCCCTCCTGATGCAGATTTGTTAGGTGTATTCGATCCTTTTTTGTTATTATTTGCTTTTGCCTCCTTCATTGCAGCAGAGGCTGAATAGTTCATTCTATCGTTCTGTGGAGTGCTGTGTTTCAGTTCCTAAACCCATGCTTGTCACCAAAGTGCCCTCTCCCACCCATGCCCCCTTGCTCCAGGTGAAGAACTGTGGTGTTTGAGCCCTCAGATCCTGATCACCACACAACAGGCTCAAGACTGTACCAGGGTTTGGCTGCCAGAGAGGCTCTGCCCCTCCTCGTCTGTACAAGCAGATGCTGTGTGTGGAAGTTTCTCAGCTGAGTTTGTATGCAAACAACATACAGCTCCTGCCTGCTGATGGCTATCCAACTCCCCAGCTAATTAAAATCTATCAGCTACACTGGCATATGTAATTGAAAAAGAAAAAAACCCTAGCTATGCTATAGCATGACTCTGCATGCATATTGACTGGGAAGAACCCTTGCCAAGTGAGAGAGAGGGGGAAAGAAAACCCAGAAAAAGATATAATTACAGTGAATTTGGAGAGTGAGTGGTTTTATTTTTTTCCTGTTGAATTAAGGGGAAGGAGTGTGCAAACATTTCTTACACAGAGCCCTCTAGCTGCACTGCTCTTCTAGCAGTGGAGAAAACTCAGACCTGCCGGACCTGGCCACTTGTGTAGAATGTTATGATCTGAAATTGCTCTCTGTGGCTTTCTCCCTGACAAGTTGTGCTGGAGGGGGGCAGCTGAGCCTGCCCCAGCTGCTGAGCTGCCGTGCTTCTCGGGCAGGAGTCAGGAGATGGCACCATTGCTCTTCATCCTCCTTCTCCTCCTGCTGTGCGAGCGAGTGTTCAGTCTGGGGAAGAGGCTCCCTCTGTGACATGGCCATGCGGTGGCTGCTGGGGGCAGCCTGTGGTGGAAGCAGTTTCCTCCTTGCCATAGACATTGATGTTTGGAGATCAGATTTTTGGGACTGCATCCCTGGCTGGGAGTGGCTCTCTTGGCTGTCATCCCCCCAGGTGTGACAAGTACTTGATACCTGGATGTGTCCAGAGAAGGGCAACGAGGCTGGGGAGAGGTCAGGAGCTCAGCCCTGTGAGGAGAGGCTGAGGGAGCTGGGGTTGCTTAGCCTGGAGAAGAGAAGGCTCAAGGGAGACCTTATTGCTCTCTACAACCCCCTGAAGGGAGGCTGGAGACAGAGGGAGGGGGTTGGTCTCTTCTCTCAGGCAACCACCAACAGAACAAGAGGACACAGTCTCAAGCTGAGCCAGGGGAAGTTTGGGCTGGAGGTGAGGAGAAAGTTCTTCCCAGAGAGAGTTGTTAGCCACTGGAATGTGCTGCCCATGGAGGTGGTGGAGTCACCATCCCTGGAGGTGTTCAAAAAATGTGAAGCCATGGCACTTTGGGACACGGTTGCCAGCTGGACTTGATGATCTCAGAGGTCTTTTCCAACCAAAACAATTCTATGGCCCGTGGTCAGCCACCTCAGCCAACAAACCATACCCTTTGATGACCACTTGTCAAGCTCCCTCCCCAGTTCAGTTTCCTTGCTGCTGCAGGCTGCCTTGGTGCTCCAGAGTTCTGCCTATTGCTTTCTGCACCTTTTTCTCCCTGCCTGCTTTGGGTGCAGGGATTTCCCCCGGGGGTGCTCAGCCCTTTGGGTGCAATCCCTTGTGGTTGGTCTTTCGGGTTGTTTCTTTTTTGCTTGGAAGAAGCTCAGAAGGAAAGGGGGAAAGCAGAGTTCCAGCCCCTCAGAGGATTGTTTCTTTTATCACCGGGGATGCTGTGAGGCTTTATTGCCTTCCTGAGCTCTTTAGCACAGCAATAAATGAGCCGTTAAAATATTTGAAAATCAATAAACGTAATAAAGAACCAAGCAAATTACAAAAGCCACTCCTGATGCTCAGTGATTCGAGGAGTAGCCATGTCCTCAGGTGAGCAGGGAGTCGAGGTGGGGAGGTGACCTTGCAGCGGCTGCTGCACCAGGGGATGGAGGAGGCAGAACCACTCTGGATCCCATCCTGGGGGGCAAGGCAGGTTGTGGGGCAACCAGTGGGCCTGGGTGGCCTGAGTGGGGTGGAAGCCCTGCCCTACCACCCCTTGCCCATCCAGGCTGCTGCCAGGCTTTTATTTGGGAGATTCCCTTCGCCTCAGGTTTAATTTTCAGCTCAGGCTCCTGAGGAAGCTGCTGGAGTGCATGGCTGAGTCTCCACAGCTTTACCCAAGTTCAGCAACGTGCACAAAAACCTGGGGAAGAGCAGCCTGAGAGAGGATCTTCCCAGGGCATGCAAATATCTGAAGGGTGGAGGTTGTTAGGATGTGGTTGGGCTCTTCTCAGTGGTGGCCAGTGACAGGGTGAGGAGCAATGGGTACAAACTAGAACAGAGGAGATTTCACTTGAACTTAAGGAGACACTCCTTCACTTTGAGGGTGACAGAGCCCTGGAGCAGGCTGCCCAGAGAGGCTGTGGGGTCTCCTTCTCTGGAGATGCATTCAAAGCCCTCCTGGACCTGTTCTGTGTAATTTATTCTGGATGACCCTGATTTAGCAGAGGGGGTTGGACTTGATGATCTGCAGAGGTCCTTTCCAACTCCACCATCTGTGATTCTGTGATAAACTCAAGGTGACCTCCAGGGATGAGCTGGGCAGGGGATGACTGGTGGCTGGTGCGGAGCCTTGGCAGCCTGGGGGATTCCTTGCTTACCCAGGCACTGCTATCTCAATTCTCCTCCACCAGGCAAGTGGGAAGGAGCCAAAGTGTGAGCAGAGAGCAGCGGTGGCCGGGGCTGGAGTCACAGCCCCCCTTCACCACTGTTTTCTGAGGTTCATGTGTCTAAATGACTTCTCAGCAGCTGTCCTCCCTGGAGACCAGCTGTCTTGAAAGATGATACCACTCTTGTAATTAAAGTAATTGTTTAAATTCATTCCCTTAAACTGGACCCCATCATAACTTAACCAATTCTATCTACACAGGCATGGGGGGGTGGTTGAAGAGGGTCGAGGTGGGTGTCACGAAATTGATTCATCACCCAGAAAGATTTATAGGCAAAAATCCTCTTACACTGAAATGCCTAATAAAGATGCAGCAAAAAAAACCCCACCTAAATTGCATACAGGGCACAACCCAGGCTGACAGCTGCCCCCAGAGCCCTGCTGCTGCCTTTTGTGCAGCAGTGACTGGTGGGCTGAATGTCACCCTGGCAGCCAGGTGTTTGCTGGTGGCAGAGAGAAGTGCTCCAAGCCTCCTTGGCAAGCTCATCTTCTGCCCAAACAGCAAATGAGGTTGTATCCACCCAAGCTGGTTTGGGATGTTTCATTTCCTTTCTCACCTAGCCTGGCTGCTTTCTGCTTTTCTGGAAATCTGAAGGTAATTGCATGTAGCTGTTTAAAGAATGGAATGATTTAAATGACAGGGTAAAGCTGGAAGTAAAGAGACAAGCTGTGTGTAAATGCTGGCTGTGGGCAAAGGGGGCTGTGGGTGGTTGTGTGCCATCCTGCCTGGTGCAGGCTGAGGGAGCTGGAGTTGTTCAGCCTGGAGAAGAGAAGGCTCTGGGGAGACCTAATAGTGGGCTTCTTGAAGGGAAGCCCCTGAAAGGGGCTACAAAAAGGCTGCAGAGAGACAGTTTCCAAAGGCCTGCAGTGATGATGGGACAAGGGACAATGGTTTGAAATTAGAGAAGAGCAGATTTAGATTGGATGTGAGGAGCAAGTTCTGCACCATGAGGGTGGTGGAACACTGCAACAGGTTGCCCAGGGAGACAGTGGAAGCTCCATCCCTGGAGAGATCCAAGGTCAGTCTCAACAAGGCTCTGAGCAACCTGATCTAGTGGAGGATGGACAGGATGACCCTGGGAGGTCCCTTCCAACCCAAACCCTTCTGTGATTCTATGAAGGTTGAGGAGCACTGGGTGCTTCCCTCCCCAGTGTGTTTATGAGTAGCATGGATGTCATGCAGCAGTAGCAGGAGACAGAGAGCAAAACAATTGTTCCAGTTCTGTGCTGATAATACTTCCCCCCCCCCCCCCCCCCATGTCTGTGAAGTTAAAAGAAATGCAAGTAAAAGTAAAAAAGAAACAAGTGATGTCTTGTTTCTCCTGGATCTACCACATCTCTTTTGCATCTTTCTTTAAAGGTACAGCCATTGTTTTAAGAAAAAAAGAAACACATGGGCCATCCTCCCACCCTTATTCACAGAACCACAGAATTGCCTAGATTGGAAAAGACCTTTAAGATCATCAACTCCAATCAGGTCATCAGTCCAATCAATTATTCTTCTTGCAAGTGGTAGATGCAGAAGAAAGAATGTAGCATTCCAAGTGTCCATACCAATAAGAGCCAGGGCTTTGCTTTCCCTGGAGTAGGGAGAAGGACAAGCACCTGCCCAGCAGTGGCTGCCAGCAAGGTGAGATCCTTGAGCTCACCACACTGCTGGTAAGCAGGTGCTTGTCCTTCTCCCTGTCCCCAGGGAAGGGCAGCAGCAAAGGCCTGGCTCTTATTTTTAAGTAGAATAGAATATAATTAACCAGGTTGGAAAAGATCTTCAAGATCATCAAGTCCGACCTATCACCAACACCATCTCATCAACTAAACCATAGCACCAAGCATCCCATCCAGTCTCTTCCTAAACACCTCCAGTGGTGGTGACTCCACCACCTCCCTGGGCAACACATTCCAATGGCCAGTCTCTCTTTTGGGAAGAATTTCTTCCTAACATCCATCCTAAACATCCCCTGGCACAGCTTGAGACTGTGTCCTCTTGTTCTGGTGCTGGTTGCCTGGGAGAAGAGACCAACCCCCACCTGGCTACAACCTCCCTTCAGGTAGTTGTCGACAGCAATAAGGTCTTCCCTGAGCCTCCTCTTCTCCAGGCTAAGCAACCCCAGCTCCCTCAGCCTCTCCTCACAGGGCTGTGCTCCAGACCCCGAGGAGTTTTGGTATGTATTGGAGTATTGGTATTGGATCTAAGGTTTCTTGCTTTTCCTCTTCTTCCTTGGCAACTACAACAAGCTTAATGATCATCTCATCTTCTGTGGTGACAGGTTCAAAGTACCTCCCTTCAAACCTGTGAAACCAGGCTAGCACAAAGCCAGTGGAATGCAGGGAGTGCAAAACCAGTGTGCAGGGACCAAACCCAGAAGGACCAGTGACTGCAGCTGCTAGCCTGTCTGATGAGGCATTGAACAGACTGAAAAGAAAGGTGAGGAGCACATTTTAGCTTGTGATAAACACTGAGTGGCAGGGTATGTGAGCCTGTGAAGTGGGCAGCAGGGAGCTGTGCAACACTTGCAGACAGTTGTGACAAAGCCCTTTGCTGGGCTAATGTGATCTAATGCAGTCGACAGAGCATGGCAGGATGATGATGATTGTTATTCATTAGATGTTTTACAGATTTATTTATTGGTTTGGGTGGTCATTGCTGCTAGTGCTGCATGAAATGGGGGCAGACATGGTGCCTTCTGTGATGAGAGACTGGAAACAGAGTGACAGGCTGCTCCTGCATCCTGCCCTGATGCCAGTGATAACTGCTGTCTTGTGGTGTAGAGGTGGTGCTGAGGGATGTGGTTTAGTGGTGACCTGGCAGTGCTGGGTTAATCACTCAGGTTGGAACAGACCCTCAGGATCACCAAGTGCAACCCAGAACCCTACTCTACAAGGTTCACCCCTAAACCATATCCCCAAGCACCACGTCTAAACGACCTTTAAACACATCCTGGACTGGTGACTCAGCCACCTCCCTGGTCAGCACATTCCAATGTCTGACCATTAATGCTTGCACTTGATGAGCTGTAAGGCCTCTCCCAACCAAAACGATTCTGTCACCCCTTGGCATCTCTTGGCCATTCCTGCCAAACGATCAGCACAGCCAGCTCCGAGCGTGTCTGTGTACAGGTAGGGGCTGTGTGAGCTGCACTGGGCACACACACACATCCCTAGTGTCACTGGCAAAAAACAATAGAGCCCAAACTCTCTTCCCTTTGATTTCCACCTAAATTATCCCAAACGAGGTCCTTCCCGCCCTGCCGGCATCAGCTGGGCTCAGGGTCGGGGCCAGGCTGCTGCAGGAGCGGGACAAAGGGCTGATGCTACAGCCTGGTTTCCATGGCAACGGAGGAGGGGGAAGCAAAACCAGAAATGTTGCAAACACCCCTTCTGCTCAGCACAGCCCAGAGCACCGTGTTGCAAAAGATGCTGCTATTTTTAGTTCATTTTATTTGGTGGTGGGGGTGGGGGCAGGATGAAGGGGAGTCCCCATGGCTTCGCCTTTCAGCGGCGGGGGGAGTCCAAACGGTTTCACCTCTCAGCTTGTGGAGTTTCTGAAAGAAATGAATAAATAAAAAAAATAAACTAAATAAATAAAGAAAGGGCAAAATTTGTTCTCAGTGTAGCTGCTGAGAGCAGAGGAAGCCAACGGGCAGGCCTGGCTTTGCTGCATGTGAGCTGTGTGTGTTCTTTAAAAGGCAGTGGTTGGCTGCTGCTCCGGACATGATGTGGTTGAAGCTGTCATCGTAATGGAAATTCATTGCTGTAGCTATGGTAAATCGAGTTTTCTGCCTGTGCTGAATGCATTAGTCTAATGAGATGTTTGCAGCTGGAGAGAGCTGAGCTGCTGGAGGCTTGCACTGTGCTAAGAGACAGGGAGAAGATGGCTTTTGCCGGGGTGTGTGTGACTGTGCTCAAAGTCCTCTGCCTTGTGGGTACCAGTGCCCGGGTCCTCTAAAGACACTGCTCAGTGTTTTAAGCTAAGCAATAGGTAAGGGGAAAGCATGCTTCTTCTTCTCTGCCTGATGTGTGTTGTTGAGCCTTGGTGGAGCAGTCCTCCTTCTGCTGTTCTATGTGGTAACTTCTCACCTGGAGACTCTCTTCACCAAAGCACAGTTTTAGCTGGCCCCGGGAGCAGTGTGTGGGAGGAGAGGGGCAGCAGCAGCTCAAGGTGTGCTGCTGGAGCGTGTGTCTGTCTGTGTGTCTGTCTGTGTGTCTGGCAGTGTGTGTGCACTAGTTGCTGAAGACTTATGACTACAGAGCACTTTGCATGCAGAGCAGCTCCGGGCTCTGCCAAACCTGAGCCTAAGCAGGGTGGGTTTTGCTGCCAGGTAAAAATGCCTCTTCTATTTTAAAGCAGCTTCTTTAGCAATGTCTGCAGCAGGCAGTATTTACAGCACAGGTTTTTTTGGGGGGGGTTTAGTGTAGTTCATAGAGCACTGAGTTTAATTAAAACCTCCTCATATCTTCAAACCAGATGTTACGTTGGGGTTTTATCCTTAACTGATAACCAAAGGGAGCGATGCTGTTCGTATGCTGCATTTTGCCTTAGAGGCTCACAGGCACCCAGCTCTGAGTGATGCTGAGAAACACACTTCAGCAGAGTTGTTTATGCTTGTCTTTCCAGGTGATTTCAAGGCAACTTTGAGAGAGGACAGAGCAGGGGGATGGAATGTGTGCTCGTGCCCTGCTAGCCCTGCCAGTCCCTCCTGAGCTCTCCGAGCTGCCCCAGCCTGCAGCCCACCGCCTGCTGCCCAAGGGTGAAGCCCAGCGTGGTTGAGTGAGTAAAAGCCTTTGAGATGTGGGCACTGCTTCTCTTTCCACAGCTGGAAATGGCTGTGGGCTTGTTTCTGTGCAGGGAGCAGCTGCTTTTGTGTTTAGTGCATGCAAGGCTTGTGGCAGGTGTGTAAAGTTAATCAGGTGAGCTGCAGAAGGAAAGTTGTCTGAATTCTCAGCTTGGAGGGCGATTTCTTCTTAATCCTGGGCAGGGTTTCTGCAGATACTTTGCTCAGGGACAGACCAAGGGCTTTTCAAACTGAGTAAAGGCACAGTGGGTAATGTAAAGCAGGTAAAGGTGGGGGTTCAGTGACAAATACATAGGAAATGTGGGGCTGTTGTTATTTGTGGGAGCAGGGTTGGAGTCTGAAAAGTGTCTCTGTGCTACAACAGTACTTATAGCATCCTCCACTACACTGCAGCCAGTCCCAGCTCCAGCTAAGCTCTATCAGCTTGTGGTGTCAGTCAGCACAGCTTCCTTGGCTCCAGCCTCACCTGACACCCACTGAGGATATGGCTTGGAGATTTGCAAGCTGAGGTTCAGTGATCTTATTTAGATGAGGTTGTCTCCTGGTCCTCTCCAGCTGCAGAAAGTAATTCAGGTATCACTCATTTCCCAGATAAGGCAGAGCCTCTCTGACCCATCATGAAAGATATTTAGCTGATGCACATGTTGGAAAGGCTGGCAGGGGCACAAACTTTTTAATGATGGAGCAGGGAAAAAGGACAGGGAAAAAAATTAAAGGAGTCAACCAACAGATAAATGTACCTGTGCTGAATTAGATCAGAAAATCTGCACAGGGTGTGCCTCGATACAAATACTTGGCTGCTGTGGCACAGTAACTCTGATATTTATGTTATTTTGCTTACTGGAAATGTTTCATGAGTACTTTCCTACCTTTTGTGGAAAAGAATGGGTAGAAAGAGGCAATTTTCTTTCCCAGGCAATCAGTGCCTTGCCCTAGAGGTTTCTCACCTGCTGGGAACAAATGGCTGCACAGGTGCTTGATGGTGGCTCTGGTATCTAGAAAGAGGAAATGGCAGTAGGATGCTTTCCCCTCAGCTATTCTTTTAGCTCTGTGCTTGACACAAAATTTTAGTGTTTTGGGGTTTTTTTTTGAAGCATACTAAAAAGAGAAAGAAGTTTAAAGCAGAAACACTGTAGTGCAACCCACCATGGGACATGGGTGACACCCTGAGCTTCAGGAGGCTGAGATATGACCTTACCCAGATGTCTCCCCAGCACCTGCCCTGTCTTGAACTTAAGGTAGCATTACAAAATAAAAGGGAAAAGAAAGAAAAAAAAGGAGAGAGAAAGAGAGAGAGAGAGAGAGAGGGCATAAGCTGTAGGGTGAAGAAGAGGGATGTGGGGCAGCTGGCTGTTCACTTGAGGACAGGAGACAGGCAAGCCCTGCCTGCTGGGCTCCTGCCTGCTTCTCTCACCCAGCCCCTCTGGGATGAGGCAGGAGAGCAAGGGGCTTGCTGCTGAGATGTGGGCTCCCCTGGGTGGGGATGTGTCCATCCTCCTCCTCTCTGGCTGGGCCAGGACTTGTCAGCACCCTCTCAGGCTCCCCCAGCACCCAGCTCTGGTGGGAGCTGACCCAAGCCCTGCAGTATAAGAGGGGATGACTTCACTGACTGCCCAACATAGCCACTTCTCACTGGGCTCCAACCAGAGGTATTCAGGGGCTCCTTCACTGCTGCAGCCTGAACTCACACCATTAAACCTAACCAATATTCTTATAATTACTTTGGGAACATCTGGGGTACTTTAAACTACAAACCCAGGCACACTCTCCACCTGCCAAGCAGCAGAGAACCCACATGAGCCTGGCAAGTAAACCCAAGGCATAAAAGCAGAGTTTGGCTAAGAAAGACTTCCAGGAAATAGTTGGTGGGCAATGATTTCTGTTAGAAATGGATCAAAGCAGAATGCTGATATTTGATAATGCTGGAGTCAGCAAAGCTCTGTTTTCTCCAGGGGTTTTTAGTTCATTTTCATGAAATATTCTTAATGGCACCGTGGAAAACATAACAATGATAAAAAACCTTACCCCAGTTCCCTAAAATCCTTGCCTGCTTCTCTCCCTGCAGCTTTAAAGTGGTGCAAAGGAGTCCTCCAGCTTTGTTTACATCAAATGCTCCCAGCTGACCATTAAGAGCACTGAACAGGTGACTGGTGAGCAATGACCAATAATGGCTTTGCTTATGCAAAGAAAAACATTCCAGGCTCACCTTAAAGGGTGAAACAAAACATTCATGTGCATTGTTTCTGTTCTAACAAGTTGCCTCAAGTGGCATGGAGCTCTTGTGCAGAGGAAGTACCATTTTTTCTCTTTATTTTGCTGCACATTAAGAAAGGAAGAAAGAAAACAACAACAACAAAGTCTCATTCAAAACTCAGTCAAAATCCTGTTCCAGGGGATTGATTGCAGGCTGCTCTGCCAGGTAGAATCATGACCTGTGGGTTCATTCAAGGTGCTGACTAAATTTACTCTTGGCTAACACAGTTGAAAAGAATGTCCCATCTGAGCAAACCTCTTTGCCCCAAGTTTTCCTGTCACTGAATTGCCAAAAGAAAGGCTGATGTGCAGAGGAGGAGGGGTTAAAACTTACTAATGAAACATCTAAACTTCTCATATGCTTTTAAAATGATTACTATTATTATTAGAGCCTTATAAAGATGATGAAACTGGAAGTAGTTCATTAAGGCTGACTCCCTTTAGGAGCCAGTGTAAAGAAGAGTATAAAGAATTGCCCAGAGAGAGTCTGGATGTGTAATTATGTTCTGCTGAAGAATGAATGATGCCTCTTGAGCTCAACAGTTTGCCAGAGCCCTGTCGTTTGTCCTGACCCCATCTACCAAGGTGATTCCCACTGTGCAGCAGAAATGGTGCTGTAAATGCCAGCTTTATGCTCCCTGCCTGTCTGAGCTCAGTTTGGCTTGTGGGATGCCAAGGATGGTGTTTCCTTTCCATTCCTGGTCCTGGTTGGCAGCAGGGCCAGGAACGTGGCTCTGGTTTCCTGCTCCTCATACCTGGCACCTGCGTTGGCAATGCCAGACTACCAAAGCTTTCTCAGGGGGCAGCTGTTGCTCTGGTCAGGTTGGGTATTTGTCTCGGTGGGATGCCAGGAGTGCTCCTGGGCATTTTTGTGGAGGAATGACAAGTGTGACTGAAATGAATCATCCAGGATCCTGTGCTACAGTGCTCTGGGTGCTTTGGCTCCTCACAGGCTGCCTGCTCCTGCCTGCACCACAGCACACACAGCCCCTTGGTGCCCACGCAGCTCTGCTGAGGCTGGGGGCAGGGGAGCAAGGGGCTGCACTCGGCACAGACCAGGGGAAAGCCCAAGGTCTCATTCTTCTATTAACCCTGCCCTGGTATGCGAGTAGTGGCCACCTCCCTACCACCACCTTGCAGGGGTGATGGGCAGCTGGCTAAGGCCCTCCCCCGAGTGCATGCCAGTCAAGACATGCTTTGCTCCACATCTGGAACTGGCACTGCACCCAGACTGATGCCCAGAGGTGGTGCACAGGGGGGCAGAGGGCTTTCCCCTGTCGCCTCAAGGAAATGCTTATAGCATTTGTCTTCTGATTTAGTCTGGCAGCCTCCATCTATTTCCCTGCAAGGGCTGAGTGAGAGATGTGCCGAGTAACTGTCTCTTATGGCTCAGTAAATACTTGAATTTATTTGCATATTAAGCCAGCCACGTTTACATTGTGCTGGCTAAATGCAGCAGCACGAAATACTGCTCCGAGGGGGCCGGTGGCCCATTAAATGTGCTGAGGATTTATGTGAACGACTCCCTTTAACGTTAATGGAAGTTATCCACACAAATCTCCTTCCGATGGGGGAACAGACCATAATGTGTGTAAATACACATTACTCACTGCCCTGTGGCCAGTCAAAGGGATGCCGAGCAACCCCAAGCGCTGCTCTGCTGCGGGTGCTCCATCTATTGTCCTTAAAACGGGGGAAGTGCTGCTCATGGAGGGGGGGGGGGGGGGTGTCCAATCCCGGCTGGCACATGCTCAGAGGTGGCTGCAGCCCCTCAGGCTTCAGGGGCCACGAGGGAGAAAAGTTTTGCAGGATGGAGTCCTTGCTGAGCCGTAATGGGGAGAAGGGGCAGCTTCGCTGGGTGGGATACAAGAGCTGGGAGAAGAGAGGTTTCTCTGTCCCTTGGAAGCTCCTGGGGGAGCTGGAGAAAATCAGCTTACAGATTTCCCTGTTTCCTCCCCGAAGCCCTGCTGCAAGCCCCTGTGCTGCCAGGAGGGGCTTTCAGGAGGGGTTTGCAGTGACCTTTCTGGTTTCATCAGGCTTGGCTCTCCTGCCGTGTTGGTGCAGATCAGTGAGCAGCAAGGCATGGGCTCTACTCATGCATCAGATCATGCGTCCCTTCCTCCCAGATGGATGTCGCCACTGCAGCCCTGGGAGCTTCGCTGCTGGCTGCTGGTGAGGGGATTCGAGCACAAGCCCTGTGAGGAGAGGCTGAGGGAGCTGGGGTTGCTTAGCCTGGAGAAGAGGAGGCTCAGGGGAGACCTTCTTGCTGTCTACAACTACCTGAAGGGAGGTTGTAGCCAGCTGGGGGTTGGTCTCTTCTCCCAGGCAGCCAGCACCAGAACAAGAGGACACAGTCTCAAGCTGTGCCAGGGGAGGTTTAGGCTGGAGGTTAGGAAGAAATTATTTCCAGAAAGTGATTTGCCATTGAATGTGCTGCCCAGGGAGGTGGTGGAGTCACCATCACTGGAAGTGTTTAAAAAGAGCCTGGATGAGGCCCTTGGTGCCATGGTTGAGTTGATTAAATGGTGTTGGGTGATAGGTTGGACTTGATGATCTTGAAGGTCTTTCCCAACCTACTCTATTCCTATTTCTATTCCTATTTATTTCTATTCCTATTCTATTCTATTTCTATTCTGCCTGGAGCCCTCAGGGGCTGCTTGGCTGGCCATGCCACCCCTCTGGGCTAGGCTGGTTTTGAGCTGTGTGCTGCTGGGGGAGACTCCTGGGAGAAAGCTTCAACTTCAGAAACATTTTTAATATTGGAGATGGTAAAATTCCTGCAGTCTCAGGTGTTTCACTAAAATTGCCTGCCCATGATTTCTAATTAAATGAGGTTATTAAGCTGGGAGACAACACTGCAAAACTTATGGCTGATCTTTCATCCTTGCCCACTCTTTTCACACCATTAGCAGTGTGCAGTCTCTGTTGACAACAGGGCTGGGCACTGAGCTGGCAAAGGAGCTCGACTGCTTGTCACTGCTGAAAAGAAAGACCTGCTCAGGTGAGCTCCCATTAACCTCCTGGCAGGGCTTTTATCTCTCCATCAGGGTAGGTTGTGTGCAGCAAGAATGTCTGTCCAGGGCTGATTCAGGTGGTTATCTACCTGAGCAGGCAGGAGGCTGTGGTCAATGTTGGGCCACTCCCTGCAAGAAGGATATTGAGGTCATGGAGTGTGTCCAGAGAAGGGCAATGAAGCTGGGGAAGGGTCTGGAGGGCAGGTCTGGTGAGGAGCAGCTGAGGGGGCTGGGGGTGTTTAGTCTGGCAAAGAGGAGGCTGAGTGGAGACCACCTGGCTCTCTACAGCTACCTGAAAGGAAGTTGTAGCAAGATGGGTGTTGGTCTCTGTCTTGAGTATCAGGTGATAGGATGAGAGGAAATGACCTGAAGTTGTGCCAAGGGAGGTTTAGGTTGGATATTAGGAAAAACTTCATACTGAAAGAGTAGTCAAGCACTGGAACAGGCTGCCAGGGAGGTGGTGGAGTCACCATCCCTGGGCAGATTCAAAAGGCAGGTAGATGAGGGACAGGGTTTAGTGCTGACTTGGCAGTTCTGGTTTAACAAAGTGACTTCATGATCTTAAAGGTATTTTCCAACCAAGACAGCTCTGTGATTCTGTGACTGTGTGGTGCTTCTCTGGTGATTCAGATACTGGGACAGTCCTCAGACACTCAGCAGCTCCTGGAGCCCCCCCCTGCCCCTGAGCATGCCAACCTCGGTGCTAAATCAGAGCAGCACGCTGCGGTGGGTGTCTGTTGTCAGGCTCAGGCTGGGCATGGAGACATACCTTGGCAGCCCCAGGTATTCCCATAGAGCTGTGATGGGTTGTCTGCTGCTGGAATTGTTGTTGTCCCAATTAGTCAGAAGAAAGGTAGCTGGGAACAGAAGGCATTGCCATCCTCTGCTAGAAATCTCTTGCCAGTGCCTGTGCGATACAGGCCTAGAAAATATGAAAACAATCCCAAGATCACAGGCTCACAGGAGGTTAGGGGTTGGAAGGGACCTCCCAAGATCATCAAGTCCAACCCCCCTGCCAGAGCAGGACCATAGAATCCAGCACAGCTTGCACAGATGGGGCTTGAAAGTCTCCAGAGAAGGAGACTCCACAACCCCTCTGGGCAGCCTGTTCCTGTGCTCTGTGACCCTCACAGTGAAGAGGGTTGTGGTGGAACCTCCTGTGCTGGAGTTTATATCCACAACTTGAGAAGCAATAAACAACTCTCTGTGTTTGGGGGGGGGATTCACTGTGTGCAGGGGCTGAGCACTGGTTTGGAGGCTTAGGCTGGACTGCAGGAACATGCATAACTTCTGCTAGTGCTCTGTGTTGCTCTCACCAGATAGTGTCAGACTTATGTGGGGACCCAACCCTGTGATTATTTTCCACAACGAGCCTGAAAGCTTTCTGTTAGTCGCCCTCAGAGCTGGTTTGGAAGTGTGCCTTCTGCTGCCAGGCACTTGCAAGCACCAGACAACTGGAAGTGCATTCAGTGGGACCTTTCATCTGAGGTGTGTGTGGGCTTTTTTTTAGAGAGCAGCTAAAAGCTGACATTTAATCAGGATCATTTTGCAGCACCTATTGCCCGAGGTCTGCAGGCAGTGACACACAAACCAGCTGCTGTGGGCTTGTTCTGAGCGCTGAGCTTTCAGGTGGTGAAAACAGGGCTGTTGCCAAAGAGAGTGTAAAAACCATCTAGAAAAGGGGAAACTGGGGTGTGTTGGAGGGGGGGAAAGGGATCAAAACCGCTCTGAAAAGTGAAGGTTAAGTGCTTGTTTAGAAAATTGATGACAGATGTGATCAACCAGGGGCAAACTTTACTCCTGGGTGCTGCACGCTTTAGTAGCCAGCCCCAGTTAGCAAAGCTCTGCTCCCCAGTCACAGTGAGTCACACTCTGCTAACTTGCCACATGATGTTCCCACTGCTCCCTCTTAGCTCTGGGATATTTTGCAGTTTCTCAGCATGTTTTTTTTTTTCATTCCAGATGTGTCTGCTCTGCCTTTTGAGAGCCACCTGCAGCCTCCCAGTGAGGCAGATTCAGCACTCAGGCAGAGAGCAATCTGTGAGCAGCCGGAGTTTGCATTCCCAGGGAAGGGGGTGCCAGGGTGAAATCGCAGCTGATGGCCTGAAACACCACCACCAACCTCTGCCAGCCTGCCCAGTGGTCACTTGGGCACCAGAGTCTTTTCATCTGGAGTGGGAAATGGTGGCAATGGGGGTGACAGCCTCGTTCCCTAGCAGTCCTGGATCATAGGATGTTAGGGGTTGGAAAGGACCTTCAAAGATCATCAAGCCCAAACCCCCTGCCAGAGCAGGACCATGGAATACAGCACAGGTCACACAGGAACACATCCAGATGGGTCCTGCAAGTCTCCAGAGAAGGAGACTCCACAGCCCCTCTGGGCAGCCTGATCCAGAGCTCTGTGACCCTCACAGTGAAGAAGTTCCTCCTTATGCTGAGGTGGAACCTCCTGTGCTGCTGTTTATGTGCATTGCCCCTTGTCCTGTCACAGGGTGCAAGTGAGCAGAGCCTGTCCCCTCCCTCCTGACCCCCAGCCCTCAGATATTTACAAACATTCATTAACACAGCAGACTGTAGCAAGGGATGCAAATGCTTTTCTCCTTAATGACTAAATGAACATCCTTTTATTTATGCTGTTGCAGTGTGGTTCGAATAGAAGCAGATCTCCTGCATGTGGAAGGGCAAGCTCTGAGCATCTTCAGCAGCTGTGGTCTAAAGACAGAAATATAAGAGCTCCTCCAGACTGTGCCAGAAAAGGATGAATCTTTTATAAGTATTATTTCTCAGAATGTGATATAGCAGTGCAGCAGATCCCCAAGGAGCAAGGATAACTTTGTGAGAGTGGTGTGAAATTCCTGCCCTCCCAGAAAACTTATTTCCCTACTGACTTTTGTAATATCACTTCCTTGGATTGAGGGAGTTCATTTATTTCCTGGGACAAAAGAAATCTGTGGTAGGAGTCTCAGCTGATAGGTGCTGTCCAGTCAAGTGTGGTGGTGGAGAGAAATAGCCCCAGAGTCAGAGGCTGGCTGTTACTGGTGAGAGAAAGGGAGGCAGAGCATGGGGTGATGGGAGAGCAGGAGGACCAGAGAAGGCTGCTGAGTCCCTCGAGGGTCCCCAGCTTGTTAACCCATTTGCTTGGGACAGGAGAAAGTGTGGACTGCTTCTTTGGTGCTCAGACTGCCTGGAGAGGACATCTGAATGAGAAAGGGAGGTGTCCCAAATGGGCACATCAGCCCTGGTGATTTCATAGCATCCTTCTTGGACTCCTCCAGGCTTCTCCATGCAACTCTCCCAAGACACAGGGATGCAAGCTGTGTTGTACCCCTGGTCTCCAGGGACAGACATTAGCTCTGCTCTTCTTCAGTTGTAGAGGTGTACTTAGAGAGAATCTTGCTTGGTCCTGAGCATGACAGGGACTGGAATTCCATGTTCCTGTGTGCTGGGGAGTGCCCAGGCACTGGGGTGAGGCTGCCTCTTTTGCTCCTTTCTCTCTCTTCCACCTTGATGCAGTCTCTTTCACTGTTTTCCAACAGAAGTTTTGTTGCACCCTGGTCTTTATGAGAAGTGAGGTCTTTGCCTCTTCTCCCTGCCCATCTCTCACCATCTGGCTTGAATATGTTGAACTGTCAGGTACCTGCTCCTTCTTCCTGCTACATGGTTTAGTGGCCATGGTGGTTGGACTTGATTTCAGAGGTCTTTTCCCACCTTAATGATTCTTTGATTCTGTGACCCTATGAATGCAACCCTTGGTGTTTTTTTTTTCCTACAGGAGAGACAATGCAGAGCTGCTTCAGGAAAATGCTGGAAATGCTTAATGGAAACTATGTAGATTTTTTGTATCCTTAAAATCATAGAATACTTTGGGTTGGACCTTTAAAGGTCACCTAATCCTACTCCCATGCAATGAGCAGGGATATATTCAACAAGGTCAGGTTGCTCAGAGCTCCATCCAACCTGCTCTTGAATGTTTCCAGGCATGGAGCATCCTTCTTTGAAGTGAGCTAGCAGCTCTGTGAGGCTTATCCCACTTATGGCATCCACTGGATGAATGTGTCCCATAAATGTGAAAACTGTAGGAAAGATGGGGAGGGGGAAGGGAAGGGGGAAAAAAAGGCAGGCAAGCAGTTATAAAATAAGAGGCCAGAGTATTGCCAGACAAGTGAGAGGAAAAAATATGAGTATTAGCCAATTAGAGACTCAGCTGGAGAAGTGAAATGGCTATAATATAAATGTTGCTCATCTTGCATTCATTGGTTCCAAATCTTTGCCCCTGACAATTTAACAGGGAGCAGAGAGGATCTGTGGCTTATGGCTGATGAAAGCATCTGGCTTCTGTGCCCAGATAAGAAAGCAGCTGCATTCAAAAGAGAAGTTGGTGCTGTCTTTGCTGGCCTGAAGGCTGCAGATAAATAGGAGAGTGCTTTGTGTGCCCATAGTTCAAGGAGGGTGAGCTTGTTAACTGAGCAAGTGCTCTGGTAACAAAGTTGATGGCAGGAGGGGAGGTCTGGAAAGCAACCTGTAAATTCCACTGGCAAAGCGTGTGATCAGCAGCGAGGGCGTAGCAAGCAGCACCTCCTTGGCTGAATATGGGAACCAGGACCTGCTAGGACACAAAGCCCAATTTAAATTGAATTGCTGCCTCAGAAGCACAGCTCCATTTTACAGGCTGCAGCCCTGTCAGGGCTACAAACATTGATATATCGACAGAAATATTTGCTTTAGTGTCATCTAATTGATTGATTGATGGCAGACACCCTGGCTGTCTTCACATCCCCAGCATTTGGGCTTTGAGCTGGGGAAATCGAGGTTGGAGGATCTTGGTGTTGGAAATCATGTCTGGGAGCTCAGGGAGAGAGGAGTGCTGTGCTTTGCACTGCAGTTCTCCCAGTCACAGGAAAAGTCATTTGGTCCCAAGACTGCAGATGGCCAGAGGCAGAGCAGCGGGGAAGCAGGTGGAGGACCTGTGGGATGTATCCTCAGCTGATTGCAGCTGGAAAGGTAGCAGCCCTCCATCACACCTCCCTACATGCAGAGGGATGCTGGTGCAGGATGCAGCATCTCACCAGCCTCCTGAGCAGGAGTGTAACAGCCTGCAGGGGCAATGGGGACAGGACTAGTGTCCTCTGGACAGCTTGCAGCCTGGCAGTGCTGAGGGGAGGACTCCTGGGTGAGGTGAGGAGATGAGGTGGAGGCAGGCTGATAGGAAGGCTTGGCAAGCAGAGATTGCAACTCTGTAGGCATAACTACTTGTGTAATAAATACTAACAACACTCAGCCCATGGCCTCAGCTCTGCATCCTGCTTTTCCAGGCTTGCAAAAGATTTGCACAGCTCCTGGACTGCTCCACCAGCAGTCCACTACGTTTTACCACCCTCAGGATTTCAGGACAGGGAGGTTTAAAGAGGCTTTTAAAAGCAAATCAAAATAACTCCTGTCTATGTTTGGCCCATACATGGGACTGAACTCTGGTAGTTGCTCCATCACCCAATGACCCCTCCCCAGCAGGGAAGGGGGATTGGGAAAAGGAGCTCATAGGCTGAAATGAAAATGGATTTAATGAAACAGCAGAATTAATCCCAATGTCAATACAAGGCATATGAAGTCAGCCCAGCAAAGGTGCAGCAGTCACACTAATCAGGAAGGCTGTCCTTGAGAGCAGGAGAAGGAAGAGGAGCAGAAGACAAGCTCAATGAGGAGTCCAGGCAAGAGACTCTGGCAGGAGCCCTCCCTCTCCTCAGCAAACTTCCCCCTTTTATACAGAGTGTGATGCTGGTAGTGTGGGACACACCTGTAACCAACCCCAGGCAGCTCTCCTGCCTCACTCCAAACTGCTGGTGACCTGCAGCTGGGATTCTGTCCCAGCTGAAGCAGGACACATCTCTGCAGACCCAAATGCTGAGGCAGGAGGCTTCAAGGTAGTGAGAGGAGGGACTCAAGTCGTTTTGCTGGGACCTTGCAAATAGTGAAGCACAGTCTGAGGCAAAGACCTGCAAGAGGACCTCCACCCTCTCCAGCAGCTTGTTGAGGCTGGAGCCCAACTCCAGCCACATCTTATTGTTTCTCTGCAATGCAGGGGTGCTAGTAGCTCCACATAACAGAGGGAAAAGGAAGGAATTGCCTTTGTTTTCTGCCTTTTTTTGCTTGCCCACCTCAGCTGAGTGACCCTTGCCACTCCTGTGGCCTCGGTGCATCCATTTCTCACATCCCTCCTTCGGTGCTCGCTCTCCGCACAGTTTCATTTCCTCAGTCCCCCGCCACAGGCTACTTGTCTGCCACAGCAAACGTCAGGGCAAATGAAGAAAGGTAAGATCAGGAGGGGAGGCTGGCCCCAGCTGCTCCTGGGGGTCCCATTCTCGCCAGGGTTTTCAAGTTCTTCTGGCTCATTAAGCAAACCTGAGCGTGAGAAGGCAGGCAGCTACTGCCCTACCTGCTGTCACCAGGGTGCTATCCTTCAAAAGAACTCCTCCTCAAGGACAGCACTGTCACTGCTGCTGAATTTAACTTAAAAAGAAAGAAAGAAGAATCAGGCTGTGAGAGGGAACTATTTTTTGCTTTCTTTCTGCTTGTAGTAATGAGGAAAAGAACAGATGCCAGCAATATTTATTGATTTAGGTCTGGATTTTGAAGAATCCTCCCAGCTCCCTGCCCCTTCATTAAGACATCCAGGTGGTGAGAGGGAGAAGAGGGCAGGGTACAGCAGTGGACACTGCTTGTGTGAGACTCAGTCCTTTCCCACTACAAAGCACTGCAAACACCATTTGCAGCTCTGCAGGGCTTGCTCTCAGCAGCTGAAGAGCAAACCTGCTGCGGGACCCTTTCTGCAGGGGATCTGCCACTTGTGAGCCTGGAGGGGCCAGCAAAGCACCCATGGCAGAGGCACTGTTGATTTTCTGCTCACTGGGACATGGTTTGCTCAGTTCTTCCCAGGGCTCATGAAGAAACCTTCAAGCTGTCCCTTTTTGATTCCCAGACATTGACACGTGGTGGTGGTTGGGATATGAGTTTTATGTAGAAATTCTCTTCCTGGGGTCAAAATGGGCAAGAAAATCCCTCAGAGAAGCAGCTTCTTCTCATTTAAATCCCCAAGCAAGAAAAGAGAAAATCTTTGCAGTTAGCTGTGGAAGAACTTCATACCAGGGCCAAAAATTACCCTGACCTTTCTTGGAGCAGTGGTGAAATGAGTGCTCTCCGTGCAACACCATCAGGCAATCACATCCAGACATGCAGAGAATATTGATTTAATGCTTTTATTAGCAAAATTTCCCACTGCCTGCTTCACCAAACACTTACCTTTCATGTGCTACGTGGTGCTTCCTTGGTGCTCGTGATGAAGAGATGTGTAATGCCTCATGTCCCTGAATATCCCCCAAGAGGAGCAGGCAGGTACGAAGCTTTGCTTCCAGTTCAAGCAATGCTTCTCATTTTGATCACCTACTCCACATGCCATCATCTCCAAGTGGTCACAGTCAAAATGCTGCCCTGCTGTGCACAGCCCTGTTCCTGGCTGAAAAAATGTCCCCTCCCTCCCATTTAATAGCCTGCTGCTCCCCTGCTGAGTGTCCTCTGCTGAGCAACAGCTGAAGGAAAGACAGACAAGATTACAAGAAGTTTCCATCTTTTCCACATATGGCTGTTGGGCAGAGCTGGGACTCATGAAGCTCTGCAGGAGCAAGAGTTGGAGGCAAGGCTGTGAGTGCTGGCAGGGATTCCTGGGTCCGAGTCCTTCTGCAGCTGAGACTGGGAGCAAAGGGCATTCCCCTTCAGCTGCTGTGAAACAGGCACATTGTCTGCTCAGCTGGAGGAGAGGAAATTACATTAGGACAAGAGGAAATGGCCTCAAGCCAGGGGAGGTTTAAGTTGGATATTAGGAAACATTTCTTTAGTGAAAGAGTGGTCAGGCACTGGAACAGGCTGCCCAGGGAGGCACCACCCCTGGAAGTGTTCAAACAATGTGTAGATGTGGCACTTCAGGACATGGTTTGTTGGGCATGGTGGTGTTGGGTTGATGGCTGGACTTGATGATCTTAGAGGCCTCCTTCAGCCCTAATGATTCTATGACTGCACTTTTGCACCTCCCTTTGGCTTAAGGCATGAAGAGCTTGTTCCTTCCCTATGCATCATGCCTGGGCCAGTCCAGACACGGCTTTGCATGAGATCTGGTGTAAACCAAGTTTAAATTATTATCCTCTGAAATGACTGATATAAAACTTTATGTGACTTTTTTCCCCTGCCTCCAGCCCTTGCAGTTACTGGAGCACAGGTTAAAAGCTGCATTTACTGCAGGTATTTATGTTTTATTAAGAACAGATCTTTGCAGTCCATCAAAAATACTCAGCTTGGGTGGACATGCACTGCAGCTCCACTCTCAGCTGTAAGCTGGCAGCACATTGAGCTGTGTGGCTCATCATGCAACACATGATGCAGGGCAAGCACAGGCTGTTACAAACATCCTACAGCTCACCAGTGTTGGTTTAGGACATATTTTTCTCTCTACCCCTTCCTGCCCTTCCATGGGAGCAGACTACTGTGCACAGGGTGGTCCCCAGGATCTTCCAGAGCCACAGCAGAACTTCTCCTGGCTGGAGGGAACAAGGCTTCTCCCTTCCTGCAGCTCTTGCCTGAGCAATGGGGTGGGGAGAGATGTTTCCCCACTGCCTCCTCTCTGTGATCTGGTGGGGTAATGTGGCAGGCAGGACTGGAAATTAAATTTCCAGATGCCAATGTCTGAGAGACAAGCAAGGAAAGGTTATCCTGTGTCTAGCCCTGCATTAAGTGATGAGAAGCCATAAATGTAAAGCAGTTTCCTGCTGTTATTTTTACACTAAGGACAGGAAAGTGAAAGACGCAGGTCAGACTGAAGCTGCACCATCCTCTGCCATCCAAAAGCAGTGCCTTGGGAAAAGTACAAGGACAGGGCAAGTGTGTACTGATTTCCCTGCCAGGCTGTTTGTCCTGCAGTGATCTCCTGACCTGAGGCGGTGCCTTTGGTGCTAGGCTGCAATTTCCTTCCTTGAACTTGCCTTTAATTTGCATCGAGTTCTCTTAGCCTGCCCTGAAGCCACCAAGCTTTCCAGCTGCTGAGCTGTGGGTCAAGCCCAGGCTGTGGCAGCAGCTGGAGCTGCCCCAGGAAAGTCTTCTGAGGTAACTCTGACTGTGTCAGGGAGCTGTCAAACAAGCCCTTGTGCCCTTCTGGTGTCTCCAGCCAAACCACAATCTGACTGTGTTTTCCCAGCTTGCCCAAGAGTTTTCTCTGGGCTGTCAGAGGAGGTCATGCTGTCACCTCACACTGGCAGAGGCAATTTTTTTGCCTGTCTGCTGTCTTCCTGCACTGTTGAGGACCACTCTTGCCTTCCAGGTTCTGCAGCAGTGTGACACAGTAAGTGCCACCAAAGGCACTCTCCGTTTCCGTTAGCAGGTGAAGAAAGGAGAATCAAGTTGTGCTTAGGTTTGTAATTAAGTGTAGTGCCATCAGCTTAGATACTGCAGTTGACTTCTTGTCTGTGCTGTATCAATTCAGATCTCTTACACTGAGATCATCCTGGGCACAGTTCAGCTGGGTCTTGTGTGTCAGCACAAGGAATTTGAGGAGGTTTTCCCCAAAGCACAGTGTCACTGGTGCTGGGAGCAGAGAGGGGACAAAAATTATTGTGGTGGCTAATATTTAGTGTGCTTCCTGAGCCCCTGCCACAGGAACCACTGCTCTTCCCCAGGTGGGGAGCAAAGTTGGCCTGGGTATGCCATCCTTGGCTCCTGCCAAGCTCCTCCATGGACTTTTGTGCTGCCAGGCTTTGTTTAAAGCTGACCAAATGGCAAAGCCTGAAGCACTGCTCTTTCACACTGCCCTTTTGTGCCCAACCCAGTGTAATCCTTGCACTTCCCTTCCCTGCTGAACTCCCTGCCTGCAGCCAGCCTGTAACCAAACATCCCAGGGGTGTTTTGTTTTGGGAGGTGGAAGAGGCACCAGGGGGGTCCCTCAAAAAGCACCACAGGGAGGAAAATGCAGACTGCTGAAGACGGAAGGCAAGCAGTGATGCTCAGGATAGACAGAGCCTCACCATTTCACTCCTGCTGTGCCAGCCTGATGCTTTTACCCCTGAGAGTGTGCTCTCTGCACACACCAGACCTTTATTTGGTAGATCTCAGAGCCTCATGGCAGGCTTTGAGGCGGTTCCCAAGCTGGCTGAGCACACCTAGAGAGTTCAGTTGCAGTGGCCCTGGACAGTATGGTAAAGTGGGCACTGCAGGTTTGTTCTGATGTTAGACATTCAGTGTTTCATGAGAGCTTTAGCCAGCTGATGTTGAATGCTGGAGATTGTACAGTCAGTGTGTAAGTCCTGTCATATGTATGGCATATGTCTAGGCTGAGCAGCTACCCTTTGTGTCACTGCAAACCCCTCAGTTTGTAAATACATTGCAAACAAAAGCATTTCCTGGAGGGTAGGGCTGGGAGCTCTCTGTTTTTCTTATCCTACAGCAGACTGTGTAACTGCTGAGTGGGTAGGAGTAGGGCAGTGAGCTGCTTGTTGGTCAGTCATGCCTACAAAGCTTTAGCAAGGCAAAACATTTGTCTCTCATATAATCATTTTGGTTAGAAAAGACCTCTAAGACCATGGAGTCCAACCATGAACCCAAGACCACCATGGCCATTAACCCATGTCCCAAAGTGCCATGTCTACATGGGTTTGGAACACCTCCAGGGGTGGTGACTCCAGCAGCTCCCTGGGCAGCCTGTTCCAATGCTATTGAAGCAGAGGAGCTGCCCCAGCTACAGACCCTTGTCAAGAGGACCCTATCAGGTGGTGCCCTTCCTACTGTGGGGGTGAGCAACCCCAGTTTTATTCCCAGTGATGCCAGCTCTGATCAGTCCAATCACACTGACTTCTGAAAGTGTGTGGTGAGAAATGTGTAGGTTTTTCTAGTCTGCAGATTTTGGGGTAGATTTGTAGCTGTTTGTAGTAACAAAGCTTTATTTGCCTTTTTCTTATTTTTTTTGAGCTTAGGGCATACTCTTGGAGCACATCTTTAGGCTTCCTCTGGAGCTGAGAGGGCTATGAGTGTGCTCTGTGCAAATGGAGAGCAGGGAGTTTTCTGTTATCCCTGACCTGAGGGAGCATGAAATTGAAGCCATCAGCCACTGCAAAGCTTATCACAGGGGCATGAGAATTGCTGAGCCCCTGATGGCTGACATTGTCTGCAGGCAGGACTGGGACTAACATTCTGCCCTTGTGCAGGAAAGCAGATGCCTGGACAGCCAGCATCTGAAAATGTATTCATGCAGTTTGGGGTTTTTCTACTGACCTTTGTTAGGAAGCCAGAAGCTGAGAAGGATACTGCATGTTCCCTTGGTGCTCTGTCTGTGGTTGTGCATTTGTTTTGTTTATTAAAACCTACACAGAGGAAAGCAGATCAGATTCCCCTCCACTACCCCTGCTCAACTTCATCAACTGCTTGGGCTTGTGGTGAACTAACAGCTTTTGAAGGAGTACCTCCAAAAGCCCACTACTAACATGCACGGTGAAAGAAGTGCTGTAAAACTGCAGAGAGTAAAGGTTTGGCAATTCCCTTCCAAGGCTGATACCTTGTGCTGGCAGCCTCATGGTGCTGTCCACCCTCAGCTCAGGAGGGCCATGTGTGAAGCAGAGAAGTCCATTTTGGTGTTGGTAGCACTTCTGAGGTGAGGGAGGGCTGGGGAGGGACTGTTTAGAAGGGCACGCAGTGACAGGACGAGGGGCAATGGTTTGAAACTGGAGCAGGGGAGATTTAGGTTGGACATTAGGAGGAAGCTCTTCACAATAAGACATATTGGAACAGGTTGCCCAGGGTTGTGGTTGAGGCTCCATCCCTGGAGACATTCACGATGAGACTTGATGTGGCTGGGGGCAGCCTGCTCTAGCTGGATGTGTCCCTGTTGACTGCAGGGGGGGTGGACGAGATGACCTTTGAGGCTCCCTTCCAACCTGGTGCAATCTGTGACTCTGTGATTTGCAGAAGCACTGAATTTGAGGGGGAAAAAAAGCAGATTAACAAGGAGGTCAAGAGGCCATCAACTTCATAACCCCCTCTGAAAGCAGGCACTGGCTGATGGGTGCAGGCTGGTGCCCTCATCTCGCTTCTCTGCAGGCTGCAGCATTGTGGTGGCTGCTGTGGGACTCACCTGCACTAGAAACCTCACCACCTGCTCCAGCTCCCTCTGCTGTGTTCACAGTCAGGGGAAAGAAAAGGGCCTGATGACGGTTTTGACCCACTTTGGAGAAGCTGAGCCAGCTGTGGTCAGGAGAATCCTGCACATCTGGGGTGCATTTCTGGCTGCTTTGTGATTGACGGTAGCAGGGAAAACGACAGCAGGAGAAAACTGCCTTCGGATGGAAAACCTCAGGTGATGAATAAATAAAAACATCTCTTTTCTCTCTCTTTTTTGTTTTGTTTTGTTCCTTCTGCTTGATCAGCAGCCCCAGGGCAGATGAGTCACCTGCCGTGCCTGTCCCCCAGCCTGGAGCCCGGGGAGCTGCCATCCCCCAGGATGGTGGGGAGGAAGCGCGGGCGGCCCCCGCTCCAGCCGCCGCCCATCAAAGTGGCTGTCCACAACCTCTACTCAGCTCCAGCAGGTGCTCTGCCAGTCGTGAAGATCCCCAAAAAGAGAGGGAGAAAACCTGGGCACAAGGTACATCTGTGATCTCCACCTCCTGCGGGGTCTAACACATTTTCTCCTAGGACTGCAGGTGAAACACAGGAAGGGAGGCAAAGCTGGGCAAGCGTGGGGCAGAGCAATGTAGGAGACCTCCAGGTGTGGTCTCCAGAGCAGGCAGAGGGGGGCAGAATTACCTCTCTCTGGGGCCCTCAACTCAAGAAAGATGTCGAGTTGCTCAAATGTGTCCAGAGAAGGGCAAGAAAGCTGGGGAGGGGTCTGGAGCACAGCCCTGTGAGGGGAGGCTGAGGGAGCTGGAGGTGTTTAGCCTGGAGAGGAGGAGACTCAGGAGAGACCTTATTGCTCTCTACAACTACCTGAAGGGAGGTTGTAGCCAGGTGGGGGTTGGTCTCTTCTCCCAGGCAACCACCACCAGAACAAGAGGACACAGTCTCAAGCTGTGCAGGGGGATGATTAGGCATGGTCTTAGAAGGAAGTTCTTCACAGAGTGATTGGCCATTGGAATGTGCTGCCCAGGGAGGTGGTGTGGTTGACATCCCTGGAGGTGTTTAAGAAAAGCCTGGATGAGGCACTTAGTGCCACGCTCTGGTTGATTAGTTAGGGCTGGGTGATTGGTTGGACTTGCTGATCTTGGAGGTCTCTTCCAACCTGGCTGATTCTGTGATTCCTGATCTGCTGACTACTCTTTTTTATTTAATCTGAGATGATTTTCTTTCTTGTTGAGTGATGACAAGTAGCAAGACATCCTTTTCTAACCAATGACTTGAGTTTCTGGAGCTGACACTCATCAGCTGTAGCATCCGTGGCATCTGGCCTGGCACTGCTGATTTGCTCTGTGGGATCCATATGCAGAGTGACATGTGCTGTGAGGCACCTTGGCATGCTGAAGTGACTCCCTCTCCCTCAAAACCTCTGCCCCAGAGAGAGTCAAAGGCTTCTTTCTTCTTTTT
This sequence comes from Dryobates pubescens, assembly GCF_014839835.1. NCBI lineage: Eukaryota > Metazoa > Chordata > Aves > Piciformes > Picidae > Dryobates > Dryobates pubescens. The sequence goes on from NC_071639.1 coordinate 11,470,940, forward strand.
TTTTGATGGGGAGCTCTGGCTTGATTTTAATGATCTGGCTAATTGTATGGCTTTCAGACACCGTGGGAGGCAGTTTCAGAACCAACTCCTTGCCCAAGTGGCAGACAACCAAATTCTTTATAGCAACCAGAGAGCTGAATTATTACAGAGCAGATGGAAAAATGCTTCTGAATTTTGTAGCAAACTAGGAATTTACAGCTTAGATTGAAATTTATGTTGACCAAGATGTGAAGAGCAGACATTTTTTAATCACATGCTCTTCATAGCCAGGTGACCTCTTGCCTGTGCTCATTGATATTAAAGAGAATCTCTGGGTCCTTCTGAACTGGCATCTCATTATGCTTCACCACCAAGCAATGACCTTTTATTTCCTCATGATCCTGTCTATTGTTTTTGCAGCTTTGATGATAAAATTTCATCAACTGTTTTTCCTAGGCCTGCTTCCTACCTAATGCAGAGCTGTTTGCCAGAAACTGCTGCATTTTCCCTCGATACAATATTCTTTCTGACTGCCTCCGTGTCTAGTAAAAAGCCTGTTCTGGCAGCCAGGAGGGAGGTTAGGAGATGGATTGGTTTGATTTCTCTGGCTGTAAGTGCAGGGCAGCCCTGAAGGGCTGTCTAGAAAGTTACAGGGAAGGCTTTGTGAGAGTACTGGGGGGATTCTCTGTGTCAGAGGGCATTGGAGTGACATGCACAGGGCAGTACCACAGCAAAGAGCACCACATCCTTCCCACAGGGCAATCAATTGATGGCCCCAGCCAAGCAGCCTGAGGGCACTTTGTCTCCTGTGCTGCTGCACCAGGTTCTGCCTCTGGAGGTGGCACCAGCCCAGGGCAAGTGGTTGGCCAGGACCTTGTAAGTTCCTGGCAGACAGGGTGGGTAGGTGAGCATTGCCCTGTGCAGGACAACGTGTGGAGTGACAATTTCCATGAGAGGGAACAGGTTCTCCTGCTGCCTTAGAAGGTGTTTAAAAGCCACAGGGATGTGGTGCTGAAGGATATGGTTGAGCACCAGACTCAGTAGAGTTCAACAATGGTTGGACTTGATGATCTTAAAGGTCTTTTTCAACTGAAACAGTTCTATGATTCTAAGTCCCTCTTAATGATGACAAATAATCAGCCAGGATTTGGACACAGTGGGACCAAGACTGCACAGACAACCTTACAGTGCCCAGGTTATTCACCCATTCTGTGCCCCAGCCCTGGATTTCAAAGTTGCAATCATTCTGTTAAGGTCACCTGCCTCACGGACTGCAAAACACTTAGGGGATGTAGGAGGCTGCCTGCAGATTCCCCTACATCATTTGCTGTGTGAAAGAAAAGTATTGCATGACACAAGAAGAAAAAGCAAGAAAGACCTTGAACTGTGTTTTGCCTTTGCCAGCACAGTGCTGAACCCCTCTCTGCCCTGGTGCCTGATCTGAGCCCTGACTTGCCTCATTCTGAGCCTCCTATCCTGCAGGCAAGTGCACAGAGAGCTCAAGGTGTAGCCAAGAGCCCCAAACTATGTACTTGGGAGCTCTATGCTTCCCTAGTGTGGGTTTGCTTTAATGGCAGCTTTCTGCCCACCCATCAGGAGCCCAGACTGCAAGATCACACTCACCCAAGCACTCATCTTGGTGCACAGCTGCAGGGGCTGGAGGTGTTTTACTCTCAAAAGCAAAAGCTCTCATGGCCAAGAAGTTCCTCTGTGCTCCTGGCTGGAAGGGCACAGGCCCCTGTGGTTGGGCTGAACTTTCCTATTATGTGTTTTGTTAGGACAAGGAACAACCAACACAGGAGAACGAGGAGCCATAGAGATGACTTGGACCTATGATCCAAGTGGTTTAAGGAAAGGACAGGGAAAGTTTGCATCATGGTTCATCTTACTTCTTTCCTGTGTATTTTATTATATAAGCTGGCAGAGAACTTGTTCAGAAGGAGAGAAAAAAAGCTGTCTGGGAAATGTTCTTCCCTGTCTTTCATGTTTTTTGGTGTGGGATCACAGAAATACCAGCTAGATGAATCCCGACTGCTCTGAAGGGCTGTGTGGATTGTACACAGAAGCTCTAGGACCCAACAGGGTCCTTCTTGTCCTTGGCACAGTCAGACAAGCCTGCAGCTGGCATCAATGGCACCAAAGCCCACGCTCCCTGCATCTAATGCACTGTGACTTTGGTGAAGCAGCACACTTATTTCCTGCACTAAATCCCTGACCAGCTTTCTCTGATCTCTTTTCCACGGTAGAAGGTCCACAAGAGTGGGAGGGTTGGTTGTACATTAGTTTGAATGCAACCATTGCCCTTTTATGTCTCATGCTGTGCATATTAAAACTTCTGACATCTGATACTCAAGAGCTGAGCTCCTTACCACAAGGATTCCCCAGAGTGCTCTGACAGATTTTGTCTGTCTCCTTTTCTCTTTCTTCTTCTCCACTTCTTTTCACTTCCATGTGTATGTGCTCTCTACTGCCAAGCTCTCAATCAGTCAGCTGGTTGCTTGGGTAGGCTTTTGGATAGAGAAAAATCAGTCCAAGGCAAGACATCTTTATATTAAATACTTTGAGATTTACACTTAGAGATATCCAGGGGCTGCTCAAGGTTTCTGTGGCCAGGAGGTGTTTAAGCTGTGTTTGCTAGTGTGTAGCCTCTGTAACCAGGAGGGTTTTGATCTAATGAAGGCAACAATTCTATGATTCTGTAATTCTAAATCTATCAGCCAGCCAGCTGTGTGCTGGACTCTGCTTCCCCCACCACTTCCCTTCATAATGGAGGGAAAGGCAAGAGTGATCCCTTTGGGTCCTTTGGAATTATGAGGACCTGATCACCACCTGACTGGTGAGACATTGCCAGGTGCCAGCAACACAAGGGCAGGGTGGTACTGCACCCTAAATTCCCATCATCACTTCTCCAGGCTGGGCTGCAGCTCACAAAGACTGCTGAGTGCAACAGTGCAGCAGTTTGTATTTACTGCCTGATACTAGCACTCTGCAGACCACAGGCTGAGCTTATTTACATGGGTGTCAGCCCAAAGTAGACTCTTGGTGCTGCTGGATTTATACAAGATCTACACCCCTGTAAGCAGGAGCAGAATCTGGCCCTAAATTATGATGTAGTTAAAGGCCTGGTGTTTTCTGAGTTGCAGAGAATTGTTTACACCCACATGAAATGGGTTGTAAAATGCCATTGCACTGATTTGGTAGAGTGTTAGACCCAATTTGCTCAGGTGTAAATAACTACCCAGTGGGTGGCATAATATTTGCATCCTGTAGCTTAAAGCATTGCTGTCTGCTGCAAATCAGTCAGGCTTCAGGCTCCAGTATCCTCCTGGGAGCAGAATGGATGCTCCTGGCCGGGAGAAAGTGATGCAATAGCAGATTGCTAATGAACAGGAGTTCATGGGGTGTGACATACATGGAATAAAATTGGAATATCTTGTGTATACTTTCATTACCCAACTGGTTATTTGTTTTTTTGCAGCTGAAGTCTCGTGTCCTGATGACTCCCTTAGCAATCTCTCCACCCAGAAGCACACCAGAGCCAGATGTTAGCTCAATCCCCCAGGATGCAGCTACGATCCCCACCTCGACCACCCCGCAGGCTCTCACAGGTACCCAGCCTCAAGTCCTCCTTGGCCAAGGTGTGATGAGGAGCCATGTGCCTTCCAGAGCAGGCAGAGCTCATGGAAGTGGGGGTGTTTGCAGATGGGACTGGCAACTAGTGACAAAGAACAGCCACGTGCCAAGTTCAGGGGAGATGGCAGATCTTGAAATGCAGAGACAAGCATCCTGTGAACTGCACCACTTCATACCCAGTGCTCACCCCAGCAGCTGTCTTACAGTGACCAAGCTAAACCCCAGGGGGGACATGAAGCATCTGTTACAGCTGTGGGGAGAGGGCAGAGAGAAGGCTGGCTGTAGTCAGGGTTATGAGCACATGGACCCCAGTGCCTTAGCACAGCAGCAGGTTTGGCCATTCCTGACTGCAGGCAGGGAAAACACAGCCTCCTTCTTCTTCATTCCTCCCCTTTGCTTATATTACCAGAAGTAACACAGGTTGATGCTTTGAAACCAATGTAAATGAGAAGAAAATCAACAAGACAGCTGATTTACCCTGAGATTTCAGCAGAGAAATGGATTAGATAATGTTAGAATCTAAACACAACACATAAATCCCATTACTTCTTAGCTGGGATGCACAGAGGAGAAGTTTTCCATCTGCTCTGCTAGCAGACTGATACTAAATGTAGTGACAATGACAGTAATAATATATTTTATTCCCATTTATGCCTTCACATGTGAAGACTGCAAAGTGCTTGGCAAACATCAGCTGAGTGGTGTTTCACAGCGCTGCCCTGGGAGGTGTGCCCTCCGCTGCTTTCAGAGGGAGACAGGCTGGCACAGCCCGCAGCCTCACCCGGTCTTTGGGGGGGAGGCAGAGGCTCCTTGGGCCATTCCGGGTTCGGTCTTGCAGTGCCCCTCACCTCTGTCTGCCTGTCTCTGTCCCAGCAGCATCTTTTCTCCCAGCACCTTCCCAGCGGTGCATGCAGGCTCCCAGCAGAAGAGGGTTTGCAGGAGGTGGGTGGGGGCAGGTTGAAGCCAACCTAACTGCACTGAGAGGACTATAGAGGTTCCCACTCTCCACCCAGAAACCCAGGGCATTGCCTACAAGCTGCAGAGTCCCTTTCCCCCCCGCTCCCCCCGGCTAGCCCCAGGCAAAACCAGTGGCTTCTCATGGCAGCAGCCACATCCTGCGGATTCGGTGGGGTTTGGCGTGGTGGTGAGCCAGGAAGCATTGCAGCCTGACAGCCCCCTGCAAGCCAGGCACGCTGCTGCCGCTGCCTTCCAGAGCGTTATCCCTGTGTTTGTTTGCACCTGGGAGGTGTAAAGTGCTGTGTAATGATGAGTGTGATTGCTGTTATCCTCCTGCTCACCCAGGAGACGCTGCCTGAGCCCCTTCTGCTGCTCAGGGAGAGATGGGGGAGCAGAGTGCAGAGTGACAGTGGCACTAGATTTTCATTAGGGTGATGCAAACTGTAAATTATTTCCAACTTTACACAGCTGTCATTATGTCCTCCACTTTGCTTGATTTTCCTGGTGGCTTTTTTTTCTTGTGTGTGTGTCACATATCTGATTTCTGTCAGAGGATAATGTTATATTGTCTGAAAGATGACAGCTCAAGCACACTCAGCCAGCTATTATAATATGTCTCACTTTAGCCTGACTTTAGGCTGTGTCTTAGTCGCCCTTAGTTACCACAGCGCTAACTCTGCTTCCTCTAAGATGCAATTAGCCTTAGCCAAGCTGAAAATCAGTTCAACTAGCAAGAGAGCACTGATTTATTTATTTATTTATTTAGGCTCTTGCTGGCAGGGCTGATGGCATGGAGAGAAACTGCCTCTGGAGGCAATGGTACCAGGGGCATGGTTTGGCACCAGACTCGGTAGTTAAAGAATGGTTGGACTTGAGGATCTTAAAGGTCTTTTCCAACCAAAACAGTCCTCTGTTTAGGAAGAAGTTCTTCCTCATGAGGGTGGTGAGAGACTGGCACAGGTTGCCCAGGGAGGTGGTGGAAGCCTCATCCCTGGAGGTTTTTAAGGCCAGGCTGGATGTGGCTCTGAGCAACTTGATCTAGTGTGAGGTATCCCTGCCCATGGCAGGGGGCTTGGAACTATGGTCCTTGAGGTCCCTTCCAACCCTAACAATTCTTTGATCCTGTGATTCCATATGCAAAAAGGCATTGGGCTCTCCACAGGAGCATCCCTCCTGTGCAGCACAGTCTGGTGGTTGTGGTCCCACATGAGGATTTAGCACCCTGCCTACAGTTTCCCTCGAGGTGATGCAGTTTGCAGAGTGCTGAGCTGGACATGGATGGTTAGGAAGATCCATCCCAAAGGCCAGAGCCTCTGCCATCACACAGAGCAGCACAACCCTCCAGAAATTACAGCTGCATTAAAGTCAGAAGCATCAAGGAGCCAAAGACTCTCAAAACTCAGAGCACCTCTCAATGAACCAATCTGAAAACACACAGAGAAAAAGCCCAAACTGAAACACAGCTCAGGCTGTAAGGCCAGCTCTGACAGCCACCATCCTGCACTCCCTGGGCATTTTTTTCCGGTCACCAGCTGCACAGACAAGGAGCAGGAGCTTCTTTACTTATCCTCACCTGTGACACTCAGCAAGGTCTCATCTCAGCTGGCCTTACTTGGACCATGGGTGATCAGGGCAAAGAAGCCAGGTTGTGCCATGGCAAATGGCAGCAGAATGGAAGAGTTTGTGAAATAAGGAGGAGGCTGAGGGGAGACCTTGCTCTCCACAGCTCCCTGAAAGGAAGTTGGAGTGTGGTGGGTTGGTCTCTTCTTCCAAGGAACCAGTGATAGGACAAGAGGAAATGGCCTCAAGCTGCACCAGGGGAGGTTTAGGTTGGAGCTTAGGAAAACTGTCTCTGCAGAAAGAGTGGTCAGGCATTGGCACAGGCTGCCCAGGGAGGTGCTGGAGCCCCCATCCCTGGAGGTGTCAAAAGGAATGTGTAGACATGGCACTTGGGGACATGGCTTAGTGGGCATGGTGGTGTTGGGTTGATGGCTGGACTTGATGATCATGGAGACCTTTCCCAGCCTTACTGATTCTATGAGTCCACGCTGTCTAAAACTAACCTTTGCTAGGATGCTCTCAGGGACCGTTTGTGACAACCTGGCTGGCATTTTGTCCCTGCAGTCTGCATTTATGTCAACAAGGAAGCCAACCTGGGGCCATACCTCGACAGGAAAAAAGTGCAGCAGCTCCCAGAGCACTTTGGGCCAGAGAGGCCATCGGCAGCCCTGCAGCAGGCTGTGCAAGCCTGCATCAACTGCGCGCTCCAGCAGAAGGAGGTCTTCTCGCTCATCAAGCAGGGCTATGGAGGGGAGATGGTCTCAGGTAAAGCAGTTTTTGCAAGGAGCTGGTGGTTCCTTGGGGAGTGCTTGAAAGCTTAACCTGTGTGGTGGGTTGAAATTGCAAACCCCCATCCCCCCAAAAATTAAATTTGCCTGACCAACTCAGTTGGGAAGCAACTGGGAAGCAACTGGGAAGCTAGAGCTGCAGGCACAGTACAATCCAGGCATATGGAATGCAGTGAATATGTACAGAATAGACAATCTTTGTGACCTGTAAACAACACAGGGCTTTGGCTTTTGTCTCTCCATTATCTCTTGAAACCTTTGGTCTTGCTGGAGTCAGCTTAAAGCTTGTCACTGGCAGGTCACTTTCTTTCCCCTTCCTTAGCCCAGGGTATCAGAATTGCCTCCTTGCAGGTCACACAGCACAGCTTTCAGGTGGATTCATGTATCAGAAACCCTTGCACTGCTGGCCATGCCACTTCCAAGGAGAAGGTGATCTGGGTCCCTCAGCTTAAGGAGTTCTGTGCTTTGGGTGGGGAAATGATGTGAAAACAAACACTCGTGTGAAATCTTGTCCACTCCTTTCATTCTTCCTCTGGTACTGAATTTCTCCTGCTTGTTCCCCAGTTTCAGCTTCTTTCGAGGGGAAGCAGCACCTCCTGAGCCTGCTGGCAGTGAACAGCATCGGCTACGTCCTGCGCTTCCTGAAGAAGCTGTGCCGCAGCCTCCTGTGCGACAACCTCTTCAGCAACCAACCCTTCCAGCAGCACAGCACTGGGCTGGAAAGCCCACAGCTGTATGAGGACAGGATGGAGGCAGGTAGGCTGCTTGACCAGCTTGGGATCAAGGTGGAATGGGCTAAAGGAATTACTGTGTTTGGTTTGTGGTCCTGTACTCCGTATGCTAGAGAACTGCAGGACTCTGAGGGACCCCTCCAGAGGGGTGCAGTGTGCTGATGTGAAGCATTTCTGCCAGTGGTTATAGAGGAGGCTTTCAGGTGAGAGCCACTGTGCTGAGGAGCCCCCAGTAGATGTTTTGTATCTCTCTGTTTCTTTCATTTCTTTTCCTAAGGACACAAAGCTCACCTGATCTCATTGCCCTTGTTTAATTCCAGTGCTCTGCTGACCTCTGATCTGGTGTACCAGATTTGGTGAACCCAGCCTGTCCATGGGCCTGGGGGTGGCTGGTGGGGGGAGCTCAGCAGCTTCAGCAGCTAACCCACTGCATTGCTGGGGGCCTTGGGATGCAGGCAGGAGAGCAAGGGGCTGGTTTCTGTGCAGTGAGGTAGTGTCTGGGAAAATCCACCTACCAGATTCCTGCTTGGCCCCAGAGCGCACACAAAGGACAGATGGATGAGTTACCTCTGTCATATAAAGCCCTTGACATGGGGAATTTTGGAGAGGGGAAAAGCTGTCCCTTCCCCAGGGCAGCTCATGCCCAGTTCAGGAGTTGTCTGTCTGTGGCTGTGTCGCAGAGGAACTTGAGTGATGGCCTTGAACCTTTCCTGCTGCTCCCAGCCAGAGCCAGGGAGGTACAAAATATTCCTGTCCATCGCGGGTTCATCATCTCCAGTAGAATAACTCCAGTTAGAGGCAGTAGGGCTTGAGCCACTCATGTCTGTGTTTCATGCTGCATTGCCAGGATCTCCTCTCACCTCCTGGGGAGCCAGCAGTGCTCTGCAGCAAGGTCAGCACAGGGGGGACTCAGCTGCACAGAACAGAGATGAGGTTCCCCTGCAGTGGCAATGATAAGGAGGACAGCAGGAAACCCTCCTGCAGGCAGGTCTGTGAGGGCACTTGTCGGGCTGGAGCTGGCATGGCAGGAGCAGGGCCATAATAAAGCACCACAGGAAGCCATGCAGAGCAGCCACATCTTTCATTGTTTCTGTTCTCCAGCTTGTAATCGAGATGTTCTTGCTTTTAAAAGCCTGTGCTTACCAGCCCCTGTGTACCAATGAATCTAACACAGGTATTGACTTTGGTGTAGTTACTCTTGATTTATGCTGGCAGAAGGGAGAGGAGAAGCCAGCATCGTGTCCAGTCATATTAATCCACTTACACCATCCAGGAGTCCCCTTTTGACCTTGCCCCAGAGCACAAACCCCACAGCCATCACTCACCCCTGCTCACAGCAAGCTGCCAGATGCTAATGGCTGTGCACAGGCCAGGTGGGATTTGTTGATATTTGCTTGTATCACTTTCTGGACATGTAGAACACCATTGTAAGTACTCACTCACTGGGCTGTGCCCAGCACCAGCCTCTGCAATGGGTTTTGTTGGCTGTGTGCTACTCTCCCTGCCCCTGAGCCCCTCAGCCTGCTCTGCCTGCTCTGCCAATGCCTCTTGCACCAGCACCCAGCAGCCCTGCATGTGGGGTGAGGGTCCCTCTTCAGCCCTCTCCCAACACCAGTGGCTTCACCACCTTGTCATGGCACATCTGGAGACACTCCTCATGGCTCTTTCTCAGCTGTGAGGGGAGTTTCTGGCTCAGGAAAAGGGGAACGGGCATGGGATAGTTCCCAGAACTTCATGTGGGAAGTGCCCAGCTTCAGGTCTGCATTACAGCAAACACTGAGATGTTACCTGGCCTCACAGCATATGGGTCCAAAGCATCTCTGCACTTGCACCCCAGAACTTTCCACGAGGCTGGTAGTGCAATTTGAACTCAAATGATGGTGTCAGTCTTTTCTTGTGGGTGCCTGGTCTCTTCTCCCTAGTTAAAAGTGATAGGATGAGAGACAGTAGCTTCAAGTTGCACCAGAGGAGCTTTAGGCTGGATATTGAAAGAAACTTCTCGATTGAAAGGCTTCTGAAAGGATTCTCAAACACTGGAAGAGGCTCCCCGGGGAGGTGGCTGAGTCCCCATCCCTGGAGGTGTTTCAAAGAAGCAGAGATGTGGTGCTGAGGGGGATGGTTTAGCACCAGCCTTGGTGGTTAGATAATGGTTGGTCTCAGTGATCTTAAAGGTCTTCCTCCAGCTGAAACATTTCCTGTCTACAAGCTCTTGAAAAGTTGGTTGGGGAAGTGCTACAGCAAGGACTGTAAGAGTGTGACTAGAAGGCAAAGCACTGGGCTGGAGCTGGGTTTTGGCAGAGACTTCCCTGATTGTGTGGGCAAGTCCCCCTTTCCGTGCTGTGCCTTTATCTGAGTGTCTGTCCAAGAAGGGCAAACATTCCTGTCACCATCTACAAAGCCCTTCTGAAAAAACAAAGCTGGGGAAAGAAAAAAGAATAGCATGAGAGAAACCCACAGATTGTTACAATCAATATTTTCGGTGCCAAGCACCAAATAAACAGCAGCTCAGAAATTTCAAGCCTTTAGAGGGCAAGAATAATGTTGTTTTTTCCCTTTCTGGCACCATGGCTTGTTTAATCTTGTTGCATGCTATGAGGAGCAGTGCTCCTGGCTTCTCAGTGCGCTCAGAATAAATGGCTTTTACAGCTATCAATAGCTTCGGCTCTCTTCAGCATTTAATTACCTGTAAAGGCCATTTATTGCCTCATATATTCCTCTATCATGACATTATCCTTTAAACAATAAATAAAATATTAAGGTCACTCTTAAAGAGGGAGCAGACAAGCTGCACGAGCCACCCAGCCACAGCAAAGTCCAACATAAAAACTTTGCTCTTTTGGGTAGCTGAATTGATGGCAGAGCCTGCAGTAGAGCAGAGACAGGGTAGGATGGATGCAGGTTTCCCCTTCCCTTTCCCCCTTCCCTTTCCCCCTTCCCTTTCCCCCTTCCCTTTCCCCCTTCCCTTTCCCCCTTCCCTTTCCCCCTTCCCTTTCCCCCTTCCCTTTCCCCCTTCCCTTTCCCCCTTCCCTTTCCCCCTTCCCTTTCCCCCTTCCCTTTCCCCCTTCCCTTTCCCCCTTCCCTTTCCCCCTTCCCTTTCCCCCTTCCAACTCTTCCTCTTTTGTGTCATCTCCTATTCCTCACTCCTGCCATTTGGTGATGGGCTTTGCCCCCTGACCCTTCCTGTACCTCTTTAAGTGCTGCCATATATTTTCTATAATGGGTTGACCAGATGTGAACTCCATATTTTAAGCAGCATGATATCATACCTTCCTCAGACCTCTCCTCTCCCCCAGCCAGGGCCATTCCTCTCTCAAAGGAATGAGCTAGCCACAGGGTCCCAACCCTGCTGAGAGTCTCCTTGTATGGTTTTATCTTTGCCTGCATTCTGCAGCTCCTGAGCTTGGCTCCAGCTCTTCACACAAGGATGGTATTTGCATGTACCTGGGAGGTAGTGAGGGGCAGTGGGAGGGGACAGTTTAAAGCAGCCATGGAAGTTAGAAAATCTGTTTCTCAGCCTTCATGGAAGGAAAACAAAACGAAACAAATAGGGGAATGTGAAAATGGAATGCAGGAATGGAGGAAATACTTCAGGTAAGCTCAAGCATCAGTTCAGTCTGGTATAAGCAGGAGAGGGAGAGAGCAGAAAGATCTAAACAGTGTTAAAGAGCATGAAAGGCATGCCTTGGTTCTGCTTCACATCACTTCTTAAAAGATTAAACAAAGAACTTCGTGTCTGCCAAACAGCCTCACATATTTCTGTCATGTCAGATACAGACCATGGACCTTATCTTCCTTATAGCTTGAGCCTGTATGCATCTATCTAAAGATAAGAGCTTCCTATGATGGATGAAGACTTTCCAGCTCTGCCTGCTGTGATTTACTGTGGGATTACTGCACTAGCCCATTCCTTTTGGTTCCATCAGCCATCCAGACATGTAGCACATATGATGTCACTCCTTAGCAGGTGTTCCTGCTGCTGCACCCTGCATGGCTGAGCAAGGACTGGACCTCTTCTGTGGCTGCCACGGTGTGGCTGGGCAAGGAAAGCATGAAAGGGAGAGGCATCTGGTTTGTGGCAGTAGAGCTGAATTGCTTCCTGCTCACCGGGGCAGAGCGGCACAGAGCTGCATCCCTGAGGATCCACAGCATCCCTGAGGATCCACAGCATCCCTGAGGCTGCAGCAGAGAGGCAGGAAGGGAGCAGGCATCCGGCAGCAGCGGCTCAGGGCTGTCACACCGTCTGGGGGATAACACTTGCGTGGGTGATAGGAACACACAACTGCATCCACAGGGGAGAAAAAGGGAGGGAACTAGTCAGTCAGAACAGCAACGTGTAAATAAACCTCATCCACTTCTGAATGTAGATATTATGAGCACTGAGACCTCAGCCACACCACGGAGACAAAACCTGCAGGGAATTCTCCAGGGTTTATTCTGAGGCTTTCCTGCACCACGTTTCATCTCGCTCTCTCCTAGCTGCTCAAGAAAAAAAATGGTTTGTGGCAACTGAAATCCCCCAAGGAGAAGCTGCCACTCACTTACCATCCAGAATCTAAATGCTTGCTTGCTTTATTTATTTTCTTCTAGAGAATTTTCCAAACCCCAGTGGTGTCCTGATTGCAAGGACTTCAGCACAGGCAATTTTATTTCATTATTTAAACAATTTCCCTGGGGTGTTTGCAGCCCAGACAACAGCCACATTGTGCTTAGTGCAGGAGAACCAGGGAAAGGAACTGCCTGGGAGAAGACCAACGTGGGTTTAGTGTCCAAGCTGACTGAAAAGGTAGAGTAAGTTCACAAGCTAGCTGCTGACAAATAGATTAGATTTAATAATAAAAGGTGCTGGTGTGTATAAATAACCCATGGAGCATTTATAGATATTTATTTGTTTATTTCCATGAACTGCTTAGGGATGATTGAAGTCTTGTGCTCCACTGGAAAGGTTTTAGTCCAATCTTACAGCATAGGCAAATTGTTTGGGTACTGCCTACCCACAAGTGGAGGTAAAAAGATTTCACTGGCATAGGGATCCAGCCTCCAGGAAAAGCCTTCCCTTGGTCTCTTTTCTTGATTTCAGATCCCCTCTGCCTTCTCCTCCCTTCTCCTCCCTTCTCCTCCCTTCTCCTCCCTTCTCCTCCCTTCTCCTCCCTTCTCCTCCCTTCTCCTCCCTTCTCCTCCCTTCTCCTCCCTTCTCCTCCCTTCTCCTCCCTTCTCCTCCCTTCTCCTCCCTTCTCCTCCCTTCTCCTCCCTTCTCCTCCCTTCTCCTCCCTTCTCCTCCCTTCTCCTCCCTTCTCCTCCCTTCTCCTCCCTTCTCCTCCCTTCTCCTCCCTTCTCCTCCATCACACCAAACTTTACATCATCAAAATCAGGTTTCTCAGGGCAGTACAGTTTTGTGTCCCAGCACAGCACCTCTTCAATCTGTATGAATTAAACCTGCAACCACCCAATTCCTAAATGCACAGACACCTTTTTCCTAACCTAACTGTGGCCTGCAATTGATCATGGGCTTCTTTGGGGCAGAAGAAGGTGATTCTGATGAGTTGCTCTTGTGGTCTGCCAGCTGCTCATATCAACTCAGAGAGCAGGAGCTCTTTGAAACCTGGCTGCTGGAGATGATCCCTGCTCCCCCCTGTTCAGTGAAGACATGAGTGTGACTTTTCAAATTCCCAGAGCACCTTCCACTGGGGAATGTTTCAAGCTAATGAATGGAGGGTCCTGCTTGGTCCATGGCAATAGGCATCATTACTCCCACTTTGAACCCAAAGCAGAGACACGTGGAATAGATCTAGATGAAGAAAAGAGTCCTAGGCAGGGTCAGAAACAGAACTGACAGTGTCAAGCTCCTCATCACAGCCTCATACACAACCCATGGGTGCCCTTCCATGAGGAGATTTCACCCACACAAGCTTTGTTTCACCAGAGTACTGAGAGAGTCTGCCATCAGCCAGAAAACCCCTGGTGTCTGCTCACAAATGCTGCAGTCAGTTAGATCACCAAAGCCCTGTGCCGTTTATGGAGCAGGTCTCTCTTAATGTACTGTTTGTTGTTTTGATAGTCTGTGTCTTCCTCATGTTGTAATCATATTAAAAGAGCATTCTTTTCCTGGAATAAAGAGGTAATGATTCACAAGAGGCATAATTATTCCATGTGGTGCAGGCAGGATGCTGCAGAAGGAGTGATCTTCTTTATGTGTAAGAGGCTTTTATTGCAAGTGTTCTACACAGTAATTAAATTCTTTTGAATAAGGGGCCTTGGTTGGGTTTTCTTTGCTTTATTGGGAGGAGTCTGGAAAGCAAGGCATTTACCTCAATTGCCAGACAGTCTGGGCATCTGTTGGAGGGTAGGGAGAAAGGGTCAGTGTCTCTGAGCCCCATTTCTCTTATGCTCATGTTGTGTTAGCTCAACTCCACTGAATTTGCCCAGGGAGGTGGTCGAAACCCCATCCCTGGAGGTTTTTAAGGCCAGGCTGGATGTGTCTCTGGGCAACCTGATCTAGTGTGAGGTGTCCCTGCCCATAGCAAAGGGGTTGGAACTGGCTGCTCCTTGAGGTCCCTTCCAACCCTGACAATTCTATGACTCTATGATTCCATGAAAGCAGAAAGGAGCTTGGATATCAAAGCCTGCTGGGAGGAGACTGGGGATGGCCAGAACAGGACAATAGTGCAGTCACTGAGGTCTTAGCCCAGGCAGTGGAGCAAGATGGAATTGCACCTGAGAGAAACTAGCAATATCAGTCTGTGTACTGCAAAACCTGGGGCTAGACCTGCCTCATGCCTGTGCATTAGACCTCCAGGCAAAGGGGGGGATCTATAAGTCCCTGAAACAGGTCTGTAAGTGCAAAATTTGGCTTATTGGGAGGAGTCTGAGTAGTTCCTACATGGTGTGCAGCACAAAGGAGACAACGTGGAGCAGTGGTTTGCATCCATCTGTGCTGCTGGCACACACTTCTGAACCTGAGCTGGCTCCAAGTGACTCATTCATGCATCCCAGCTCTTGATGAACCTTGGGTGTGCTCCTCAGCCATCCAGCCTCTTCTCCTTGTGGGATACTGGGCTTGATGGCTGTGTGCAGCTGAGGATGTTTTCTGATTCATTTTGCTAATTGCAGCCAGAATGCTTTGGGTTATTGCCTTCGGTCCCTCCTACTGACTGCCAGGTGCTGTGAACCCAACAAACTGCCTGTCCTGCTCTCTGCCTTCTTCCTTTCAACTTTCATGCTTCAAAGTGAAAGGCAGAGCAAGCAATAGCTGCACAACCCTCCAGCCTGATGGTGTCTGGGGAGCACCGTGAGGCGAATGGGACCTGACAGTCAGTGGCCCAGAACTTCACAGAGAATATTGCCCTAAGCTGACACAGATGAGTCACATCAAGCCAGAGTTTCCCTGTTGTGACTACTCTACTGACTTCTGAGCAGTTGTGCTTCCCTTCATTAGTTATTAATTCTCAGAAGAATCCCTCCTGGAGCCAGCTGGCTGCACAGAAAGTTGGAAAGGAAGTTAAACATTTTGCAAAGACAAGACAAGACAAGAAGGGGGAACTTTGGCAAACATTTAATTTTTGGCTAGGGCTGAACTAAAATTGGTTGTGTTTTACTGATCTGCCTTTTGTGCCTTGGCCTCCCGAGCAGAAACAGCCATCCCCGAGGACTACCTGGCTGACCCTGCCAAGGTGAAGCGGTTCGGTGTGGACCCTGCCGATCCTGCCCTTGGCTGCGTGAGCTCCGTGTACGCAATGCGCCACAGCCCTGCCGATGGACGTCCTGCTGCAGCCTCCTCTTCCTCCTGCAGCCATCGGCCGACCCAGATGTCTTCAGTGGGGTCCTCACCTACTGGCCTGAGGCATCAGACCTCCAGCCCAACGAGGAACGGGACCTACAGTGAAGGAAACAGAAGTGGTAAGCGAATGTTTTCCGCTCAGCAATGTGTGCTGCTGTGCTGCTGCCGGGCTGGAGTCTTAGCTCGCTCCCAAATGCCCAGGGAAGTCTGTGAGGTAGGTCTGGGATTGACATCCAGATGGATAGGCTGACATGCAGATGGATAGATGGACATCCACCCAGACCTTTAGAAGGAGGAACAATAGCCTATAAAAACACAGAATCAACCTGGTGGAGGACCAGGTGGCTTTGACCACCTCCATCCCTGGAGGTGGTCGAAAAAGGATTGGACGTGGCACTTGGAGCCATGGTTTAGTCAGTCATGAGGTGCTGGGTGACAGGTTGGACTTGATGATCTCTGAGGCCTTTTCCAACCTTATTGATTCTATGATGAAGTGAATGTTCAACCATGCTGTTATTAATTACATAAACAGATGCATTATGGATAATTGTGGGGCAGTCCCAGCTGTGTTATTGCCCCCTTACAGCTATAAATATCAATATACACAAATATATACATTAACATATAGTTAATATATATTTCATATTAACTGTATGTTAATACCTATTTAATTAATACAGATCTTAATTTATATTAAGTACAAAAACAGATGCATTAAGGATAATTGTGGGGCAGTCCCAGCTGTGTTATTGCCCCCTTACAGCTATAAATATCAATACACACAAATATATACATTAATATATAGTTAATATATATTTCATATTAACTGTATATTAATACCTATTTAATTAATATAGATCTTAATATATATTAAGTACACGAACAGATGCATTAAGGATAATTGTGGGGCAGTCCCAGCTGTGTTATCATCACCTTGCATATCAATATACATACATATATATATAATTAATTAAGGTATATATTATATATAAATATATATTCATATATATTTAATTAATATGGTATATAAATATAGCATATTAATATAGTATATTATATTTTGTATTTAACATCTATTTATATATACATAGTTGTACACATATATAGTTATAGTTTTATAGATATAGTTATAGGTTTTATATATATATGTAAAAATTACCTAAAGAGATGCATTATGTATAATTGTGGGGCAATCCCAACTGTGTGATCATCCCCTTGCAGCTATAAATATCAATATATAGGCAAGGCATTCCTCCTCAAGACTGCTGCTGCCTACAGGCAGGTGCCTTTATTTGTGTGTGGCGCTGGCTGTGTGCATACAACCCAAATATTTGTCCCCGCTGCAAAGGTTTTGCTTCCATCCTGCCCCTTTGATCACAGACCAAAGCCATTGCCAGGCAAAACATTCAGCTCCCTGCTCCAGGCTCTCTTATCCTTCAGGAAGCAAAGTCACAAGAAGTTTATCTGCAGATTCCAGGGGTGCCATGGGAAGCACTGCATCCCATAACCCTTCTTCTTCCTTCTGGTATTTTGCTTTTTTCCACTTACCCTGCTAGGCTTTCCATTTGCTGGCTGAGATGCTCAGCCCATTAGCTCTGTTCCTTATTAACCAGGATTTATTTATTATTTTTATATCTCTAGAAATGACCTGGGTTCATCAAATGGGGCTGGCTAATTCCTTGAACTTCTGGTAACTTGGTCTTTGTTTGCATTTCCCAAGTTCTCCATTAGCAGGTCTTCAGCAGCAGCGCTTCTCACAGGGTCTTCACCCCTTACTAATTATTCTAACTTCATTTATGCATTTTTCATCTTGAAGATTGATCTAACAAAGGAGTTAAGTGTCTCAGCCATTTTAAAATAATTAATTTCTTTCCCCTCCTCATTTATTAATGGAATCTACTGTCACTTTAGGGTGGTTTTTTGAAGAATCTTGCTGTTTGCAGAAGCCTTGCTGCTGCCCCCAGCCCCTTTGTCTGCCACTAGCTCATTCCACTGCCCTTCTGCCCTTGCATTTCCCCTGGGAATCGCAAGTGATTCTGCAAGTTCTTGCTTGGTAGCCACTTCAAAGCCTCTTCCAGTAGTTGCAGAGCTTTGCAGAATTCCTTCAATGTCCCCCCCCCCAATGTCAGTATTGTTTCCTCTCCCTGAATTGTCACTGGGGGTGCTGGTGGATGAGAAGCTCCACATGAGCAACCAGTGAGCTCTTGTAGCCCAGAAAGCCAACCAGAGCCTGGGCTGCATCAATAGAAATGTGGCCAGCAAGTCAGGAGAGGTGATTCTCCCCCTCTGCACCACTCTCGTGAGTCCCTACCTGGAGTACTGCATCCAGTTCTAGAGCCCCTATTACAGATCTGGAGGTGCTGGAAGGTGTCCAGAGAAGGGCCATGAGGATGAGCAGAGGGCTGGAGCTGCTCTGCTATGAGGACAGACTGAGGGAGTTGAGGTTGTTCAGTTTGGAGAAGAGAAGGCTTCGAGGAGACCTAACTGTGGCCTTCCAGTATCTGAAGGGGGCTACAAGAAAGCTGGGGAGGGGCTTTTTAAGGTGTCAGGTAGTGATAGGACTGGGAGGAATGGTTCCAAGCTAGAGGAGAGGAGATTTACATTGCATGTTAGGAAGAAGTTCTTCCCCATGAGGGTGATGAGACACTGGCACAGATTGCCCAGGGAGGTGGTGGAAGCCTCATCCTTGGATGCTGTTAAGGCCAGGCTGGATGTGGCTCTGAGCAACCTGATGTAGTGTGAGTGGTCCCTGTCCATGGCAGGGGGGGTGGAACTGGGTGATGCCTGGGGTCCCCTCCAACCCTGCCAATTCTGTGAGTCTGTAATTCTCTTCTAAAATAAGTATTACCAATATTTATCCTTTCATGTTCCTTTTTTATCCAATTTTGTCATCTTAAGCTTTCAATATCTACCCCAAACCATCCCTCTGCTGTTAGTTTTGCACTCTTGTTTCCTTGGTTTACCTCACCACCCAGACCACAGGGGAGCCTTTGGTTCTTCTGTTACTTACAGAGTCAACTTTACTCAATGCAAAATGCCTAGTAGAGAAATGTGCTCCTGCAAACAGCTTGTAAAAGGTTGTCACTAAGAACCAGAGGCCTCAGTTACAACCAAAAAAAGAGGAAATTAAAAGCTCTTTCTCTCAGATCTTGTTCTGTGCCCCTTGGGTTGGTGCAATCAGGTGCTGGGAGGACAAGAGGCTCACTGTGCACTGCATTCATTTGTCTTCTCCCATTGCTTCTCCAGCAGAACTTCCTCCTAGCAGAACTGGGACCCTTTTGTCAAGATTTTCAGTTGGCAGCTGTTAAGAGCCAAGGTTTAACAGTGCTGGTGTTTGCTTTGAAAATCTTTATCCTTCTGCTTGGGAGCAGTCATCATTATCTCAGTCCTCAGGAAGGGTCAGGGCAAGTCTGTCTAGCCACACATCCTGTCTCCAGCACGACACAGCAGCAACCCCCCAGGAAACAGATAAGTGTGGGGGTGGTGGTGCTCCCCAACTCCCCCTTCCACCTTCAGAAATGTGTGGCTCAAGGACTTCCTGCCCCAGAGGTGGTGAATTCCTGTTTAGCAACCCTTCCTAGATTTTTCTTCCCTGCATCCCTTGGTGGCTTACTGAATACTTTGTGCATTTTCAGCATCCACCTAATTCCTGTGCTTAAGAATGTGTTGTGTGGGGAAAAGCCTTGGTATCAGGGATTGGAAACTATGTTCAAGGGGCTTGAAGCTTAAAATCAGAGCTCTTTAAGCTGGCTTAGCTGCATTACTTTCTTTTCTTGGTTTTGACTCTGAATGTCATGGTTCCCCAGGCTCAGCATGGTGCTGGGAAGGAAGCTAAATTTCAGGAGACAGCTCCATCTCTTTTATCACATCTTCCCACAAAATCAGCAGCCTAAAGGAAGGCACATCTCTCTTTCTAGAGCTGAACCAAGTGAAAAGTCAGAGTGGCCACACTGTAGGCCCAAAAGGAGGCTGCAGTGAGGTGGGGGTTGGTCTATTCTCTCTAGCATCAGGTGATAGGATGAGAGGAAACGGCCTGAAATTGTGCCAGAGAAGGATTAGGTTGGAGATTAGGAAAATTTTCTTTATGGAAAGAGGTGGTCAGGGATTGGAACAGGCTGCCCAGGGAGGTGGTGGAGTCACCATCCTTCGAGGTGTTCAAGAAATGTGTGGGCATGGCACCTCAGGCCATGGTTTAATGGCCATGGTGGAGTTGGGTTGATGGTTGGACTCGGTGATCTGGGAGGACTTTTCCAACCCAAACAATTCTATGGTTCTGCATTTTCCCTCTTGCTAGGGATAATTTCTGTGCTGCTGAATCATAAGTGAGCAAAGATGAGTCAGTAAGTGGTGCATGCCAGTCTCTGCTCTTGCCCTCCACAGGCTGCAGACTTGCAAGGCAGGGATGGGCCAGGGCTCATTAAAAAGCGGACGGCTTTCTCTCTGCAGCCTCAAACCAATCCTCATTAATTATGGAGAGGTTTTGGGGGAAAAAAAATAGATAGCTTACCTTATTTATCACAGTGAGAAAAGAAACCCCACCAAAAATAACCAAACAGCCCATAGCCATAAAGCACATCTCGGTGCATAGCAGAGCACATCCCTCAAGCGGAATGGCTGAGATTAAACCTCAGTGCTCTCATTAATGGGATCGGAAGCTTGCTGCCTAATTCTCCATGATTATGCAAAATAAAAAGATTCCAAGCATCAACAACAACAACAACAACAACAATCTCATTTCAGAAAGGCAGTTGGGGCTGCTAACAGATAAACGTGCACTTCCCTGTCATCATTTGCCAAATTGAAGCTCTTAAATCAGGGGAGGAATAGTCAAGGACGTCATAAACCTTTCCAAGCCTGCTGACATAACAAACAAAGCCTTTATTCCAAGTGTGAAGGATTGCATATTCAACCACAATGGAATAACCTTAACCTTGCCCTGTAGCTTGTTATTTTCATGTAGATTTTATTATCCAATATTAGCAGTTAATTATTATCACCCCAGGGCCTTTGTTGAAGAGGCAATCCTGCTTCCTAATGCATTTATTTCCTGGAAACATTTGGGGGTGCAGGGTTGGATTGTCTTCCCCCTCCCCCAGAACAATGCTGCAAGCAGCCTGTGGGGGCTGGATCTCCATCTCTGGAGAGATGGAACTGCAGAGATGTGGTGCTGAGGTGATATGGATATGGTTTGGCACCAGACTTGGGAGAGCTAGAGAATGGTTAGACCTGATGATCTTAAAGGTCTTTTCTTGCTAAAACAATTCTATGATTCTCTCAACCAGCACCTCCCAAGGCAGTGGCAAAGGAGGTGCTGATGGCACTGGGGGCTCAGTGCTGGATGCTTCTTCTTCAGTCTGCCTGTTAAGGATATTTACAGCCTGAAAGTTTTGATGCTTTCAGGAAGCTGCCTTTATATCTTTATATTCTGCCCTCTCCCCCCTTTTTTTTTTCCTCCCCTGCAGAAGAGAGGCAAAGGAAGAAAAGCCCAAATAAGTATTTACTACCAGCCCACAGTCACATCTCATGCAGGTGGATGCTGGGCTGCTCATGCAGAGCAGCACCTGCCACAGTTCATGCCATGCTGGGAGCAGGAGCAGCCGCTGCGCTGGTGGGGCGGGGACTCTGCCCAGACACACTGCAGGGCTGAGGCCACCAGCCAGGTGGTGCAATGCATCTCCTGCAAGCTTCTGCCAGTGCAAATCGATGTGCTAAACAACCCTCTTTCCAGAGCAATCCACTGATTGTGATTCATCAGTCCCCACCGTGCCCATTAATGCCCTGTAGCGGTGCTCTCCCACACACCTGCCTTCCCCATGCCTCTCTTCTTCTCCTACTTGGTCTTCTACAAAGCCTTCCTCATGTCCTTGTTGATAGTGGGAGATGTTTGTTTTCTAGAACAATTCCCATTTCTCTGTGCCTTCGAGGGTCTGCTATTTCTGCTTAGTTTCAGTAGATCTGCTGCTCCTTATTATCTGCTCCAGTGCAATCAGAGAGAACCTTTTAAAATTTCATTCCCACCCCCTTCCCCTGAGGTAATGAAATCATTTAGGCCTGCAGCAATATTAAAGTTCATCTGTCACTCCCTTTCCACTCTTATCTATCAATGACTGTACTCCCTCTGGGCTCTGTTTGTTTGCCAAGAACATATTTAGGGAGTCTGTTATTTATCTTTCCTTCTTTCACAGGTTTAACCCCATTTTAGCAGCAGGTTTGCTTGTCCTGCCTCCGCAGACATTTGGCTGTTGGCTTTCTCCTTCTCCATCCTCCCACTCGGGGAGGTCCTGAGGCCACAGGTGTGGGACAGAGAAAAGTCTTTGTGGGGTGAGAGCTCAGAACAAGCCAGGCCACATCTTTCCATGGGGTTTGGCCACCAAACTGCTGTCTCCTGCCACTTCTGCATGGGCAATGGTCTTGACAGCGATGCTCCAAGAACTTCCCCAGCAGGGAAACCTTAGTGTCCTTCCTCAGCACCGCTTCAGGCAGGAGGGGGAAGTGCTTCCCTCTGATTACCTAAATTTCCATATCCCATTCCATTAATTTGACAAATTTTTGCCTCCTGTCAAAAACAGGAAATTGGATTTGCCCTGGATTACGATCTTTAAAAATAATTATTGGTCATGAGCACTCCCATCTCTTTGTAATCTGAGTATTCATTATCATCTTGATTAATTCTGATGACAGGATGGCATAGGATACCCGGGAGACATGAGACCTCCTCATCTATCTCATTCCTGGCTGAAGTGTGACTACCTTCAGCTAAGGGGGGGGAAAAAAATGTCTAGCACTTGCCCTGCTGCCATCAAACACTTCTGAGCTTAACATCACCTTGCAGTGAAGTGATGCTCTTGAAACAAACCCCAGGCTTTGGTGGAGACATAAAATGATCTCTTTTCTTTTGTAAACAGAGGGAATTCACTTAAATGGATAAACTATGATGGTAAAAAGCCATAGTAAAGTGTGGCTCTGAGCAACCTGATCTAGTGTGAGTGGTCCCTGCCCATGGCAGGGGGGTTGGAACTGGATGATGCCTGGAGTCCCTTCCAACACTGACAACTCTGTAATTCTCTTCTAAAATAAGTATTACCAATATTTATCCTTTCATTTTCCTTTTTTATCCAATTTTGTCTTCTTAAGCATTCAATATCTACCCCAAACCATCCCTCTGCTATTAGTTTTGCACTCTTGTTTCCCTGGTTTTACCTCACCACCTAGACCACAGGGGAGCCTTTGGTTCTTCTTTTACTTACAGAGTCAACTTTACTCAAAGCAAGGGGGGGGTTGGAACTAGAAGATCCTTGAGGTCCCTTCCACCCCTGACAATTCTATGATTCTAAGCAGCAAAATATATCAATAAATAAATCAATCTATAAATGGAAACCCAGATTGTTTCCAGACTCATCAGCTGCACACTGATCTTTGTCTGCAAGCTGGGGGGAATCCCAGTTTTGCTAACAACATTTACAGGTAGCCCCCAAGCCCACAGCTGAAACAACACAACTAAAATAACACAGCTTAACAGATGGAAAAGCAGCAGAGAAGCCAGGGCTTGACTCTAGGCAGGTAAATAAAGATGAAACAATGCTTGAAAAGTTATTATCTACACATGATCATTGGGGGGTTTAAAGCATAATGTTGTCTCATAGCTCAGGTAGGGATTTGAAAGGGTTATCTTCACCTGCCAGGGCCTGGAAGAGTTCTAGCCATGTGGTCTCTTCTGAAAGGTCATTTATATATTTGTCTTTAAAAAGTCAGATTTCTGCTATTGATTGCTAGATTGTGAAGGAGTGAATAGAAATCCCCTGTCATCTCAACCTTTTCTTCTCATCCCCCTTCCTTTCACTGCAGATATTTTCAATACCTCTGAAGGCTCCCAACTGCTCTCAGAGCTCTCTCTTCCCTTTTGCCCTTTCCTGGCATTTCTGGAAGCAGCAGGTTGCGGGCAGGAGTCACCAGGCTGGAGGCTGCACTCTCTGTGCCTGGTGTGAATCCCAGGCTAAGTCCCCTGGACTTTGCTTATATTCATACAAATGTAAGGGGGGGAAAAATGTGATCCTCAGTAGGGGCAAAAAACATCCCCCTGACCACCCTATGCCAATAGCACAGAAACTTGTGCAGTGCTTTGGGCAAAGGTAAGCCTTTCTCTCCTCTCCCCTCCCTGTTTCCTAGCTGGTTTGCAAAAGCCTGCTTTTCTCCCTGACCTTTGCCTTGTGGTGCTGAGGGGCCCAATATCTCCACACATCAGCTGTCACCCAGACCATCAGCAGAGCAGGTAGGGGGGAAGTGCTCACCCTTCTGCCTCCAAGACAAATCTCAGTCCTCCCACTTGTCCCTGACAAAGTTCCCCCCTGTTACTGATGATGCAGGGCTTGGCCAAGCCTACCCTGCTCGCTTTGCACTCTTTGTCTTCATTGCTTCGTGCCAAGGGCTCCAGATGGTGTCTGTACCGCTGTGTATTGCATTTATTCTGTGAGCAGAGCCCAGGGTCGCCTGAGCCCACACAAACACCAATCCTCGCTGTCTAATTAAGAGGACCCGCGGCTATTCCTTGTCCTTTATATCCAGAACAGTGACTTAGCAAATGAGAGAGTAATTATCATGATATTTACATCACATCCCATTATGGAGCCCATCCACCAGATCTGCATGTTTGTAGCACTGCTGCTTTCTGGAGTGCATCCTTCCTCCCTGCAAAATTCCCTTAGACACCGCATGGCACTGCGAGAGGAGCGTGGTGGCAGGAGAAATGCACACACAGAGCTCGAGCTGGGCAGAGCCTCAGCTCATACAAATCAGCACAGCTCTACAGGAGGCAAGGGAATGACAATGTGCAGAAGCCACAAACCCAGCCTGCTTCATTTGCTCACATGCATTGGGGTCACAGAAGCACAGAATGTTAAGGGCTGGAAGGGACCTCTAAAGATCATCCAGTCCGACCCCGAGCAGGATCACCTAGAGCAGATCACACAGGAATGCATCCAGGTAGGTTTTGAATGTCTCCAGCGAGGGGGACTCCACAACCCCCCTGGGCAGCCTGTTCCAGTGTTCCATCACCCTCACAGGAAAAAAATATGTTGTGGTTTAAGTCCTGTATGGGGATTCTCACACATTTTGTCTGCCTCCATAAGCTCAATATTTCTCTAGGAAGCTCAGCTCTTCTCTCCTCAGCACATCTTGATGATCCTTGGGGTCTCTTCCAACCTTAGTTATACTGTGTGATCTGATTGTCCCCTTGGCTACCTGGGGCCTCTCCAGGCTCCACTTTAGGTATCTGTGGTCTCCCTCTGCTTGCACTCTTCTATTTCCATTTGTTGTTGTCTTCCGTAGTGTCTGTTGCTTGCCATTTGTGCCACTCATTAAAACCAAGCCTTAACAGGAAGAGATGAAGCAGGTCTGGGCAAGCAACATCTTACACATCTGTGTGCTGCTGCCTGCTAATTCCAAGTTTGCTTGGTGTGGATACAAACAAATTTGAACATCCTTCCTGTAACCCAGCATAATAGAGTTCTTCTGTAAGGGGGGTGCGAGCTCCATTCATGTGGAGGCTGAGATTTATGATTCTGCAGAGACTGAGAATAAAAACATAAATGCACTTTCATTCCAATGTGCCTTTATTCACTTGATTTAAAGCTACAGCAAGCCAAAGTGACCTTAAATCATCAGGGCTCAGACCATTAAAAAGTCACATGTGCAGTGGTCCTCTTTGCATGTTTTAGTAGCTTTCCAAATAGGCTTCATTTGGGGACCATCAGCTTTGTGAGAGCCTGAGATTAGGAGGATATGGACTAGGAACCGTCTTTTAAGCTCTGAGAGAAGTCTGAATATCCAAATGAGGAGAAGAAAACCTATTTGCTAAACCCTGGGTTTATCCCCCAGCCTTTGCAGTCAATGGCAAACTCCTTTGTGCAGCGCTGAAGCACTTGCTCTCCAGGTGGGAGGGTGATGTCGTCTTGAGCCAAGCTCCCTGCTGCTCACAGATCAGACAGCAGAGGCAGCTCTCTTTAAGAGCCTGGCAGCTGGCACAGTTTTTCCTTTCCCAGCAGGGACCTGAGGGTTTCATGTTTTTTAACACATTCACCAGCTGGGATTGTGCCTCCTGATAAGCAGTCGGATTGGAAACTGCTCCAAGGGCCCTTCTCTCCCCACCCCACCACCTCAGGCTGATCCTTGCCCACACAGACCTGGTGTCCAAGGTCACAGTGAGGCTGCCATACCCCTGACACCCTCACCAACCAAGGAAACCACTGCATGCCATTCTAATGTGCCCTGGTGGGCTTTTTTTTTGCATTGATAGCCTCAAGTCCTTCACCAGAACGCCAAGACCCAGCTCGGCCATCAAGCAAGAATCCCTTGACCTGGACGGTGGAGGATGTGATTTGGTTTGTGAAGGATGCAGACCCTCACACTTTAGGTCCTCATGTGGAGCTCTTCAGAAAACATGTATGTAGAAGGCTGCCCATACTGCTCCTGGGTAATTGAAGCCAATGTGTGTGTGGAGCTCCAAGAGACAGCCAGTATACCTCCCCCCACCACCCCCCAAATCTGCCTTTGACCACTGTTAGACAGTGTTTGTCCTTAGCTAGGTTGAACACAGGGTTCTGCTAGGAGTTCAGCACCACTGGGAGGCTTGGACTGAAGAGTTGTTCACTTGTCACTCAAGCAGTCAGCCAAACACTGGACCAGGCTTCCTAAAGAGGTGATCCATACCCCAAACCTGTAGGTGTTAAAGAGGCATTTGGACAATGCCTTTAACTACATGCTTTAACCTTTGGTCAGCCTTGGAGTGGTCAGGCAATTGGATTAGATGATCATTGCAGATCCCTTCCAACTGAAATTCCCTCTCCTCTCCCTCTCCTCTCCCTCTCCCTCTCCTCTCCCTCTCCTCTCCCTCTCCTCTCCCTCTCCTCTCCCTCTCCTCTCCCTCTCCTCTCCCTCTCCTCTCCCTCTCCTCTCCCTCTCCTCTCCCTCTCCTCTCCCTCTCCTCTCCCTCTCCTCTCCCTTTCAGTGCGAGATCACCATAAAAAAGCCTCATTTCAATGACTTTTTTCCCCCTCAGGATACCTGTGATTCTTCTGTGAGTAGTATGTTTTATGTGTCTCTAGATATTAAGTGAGAGAAGCTCCAAACTGCCAAGCTTTTAATCTTTCCCCCCCTCAGTATTGTGTAACTATCTAACCAAATTTTCCAGACCTGCTGACTCACTGGAGAATTTGGTAGTTGCTTTTCCTGGGCAGTCTCCAGTGGTGGAAATGATATTACCTTTAATTAGTAAAGGGCAGACTGTAAACACACATCAGATCCAGTGTTCCTTGTTCTGTTGCTGTATGTGGACTTGGCACCAGTACATCTGATAGCATCTTCAGCCTCCTCTGTCTGTGAGTTCAGTCTGGCTATGGAAATGGATTTTAGCCTAAAAGTGATTCATTTGTGTTCAGCTGGAGGTCATAGCTTTGAATGTAAGTACCCAGACCTAGGTCTAAATGAGAAGAGCTCCCCAGCCCTCACTTCTGAACAGCAACTCAGGCTGTAAAGCAAGCAAGAGGGCTTGATCACCAGGTCCCACTCCTTGTCCATGTGCCAGCAGGGACAAGTGGGAATGTGGTGCTGCAGACAGGAGCTGAGGGAAACAACTGAAGGACTCTCAGCTACACCTTGGCTGCAGGGTTTCCAGACACTAAGGAGGTGCCTGAGGAGCAGATGAAAATGAAGCTGAACACAGGCCTTGGTGTCTGCTCACCCCAGGTAGATAATGAGGCCATCTGCCACTCTACAGACAGGCTGGTGGGATGAGAACAGGGCAGGTATGGTGGTGCCAGGACCAAATCTGCAATTACAGGTCAGGTGCCAGCCTACTTTCCCTGCCTCCTGCAGAGGAGTCAGATCTGCCTTAAATGCTGCTGCTGAAAACACAGCCTACATGTGCCATGGGGGTAACCAGGCAGAGAGGTCACCTTCAGATTTAAAGGACCTTGCTTCAGCATGAGCTTTTGAGGCTATCAGAAGGGACTGTGCACAAGAGAAAACTCTTCATGCAAGGGAAAAAGAACTGCCATGATCTGAGGCATACAGGTGTATCCCAAAGAAAAGATTCCAGATGGACATTTGAAGTTCATCTTGCAGATATGGACAGTGCAAAAGCACCATTCCCCCTCCCTCCCCATTTTCCACCTGTAGCAAGGCATGGCACAAAAAGCTTTTTTCTAGCATCAAGGCAGTGACAGGCTCCAGGCAGTCATGGGCCAGCTGCTCTGGAGCATGCCACAACACTAGAGCTGCTGTGTGACCAAGGAGATCAAGCTAAATTGCCACTAAAGCCTGTCCCTGTCATCCTTTGTTGGACACCCAGCACCCATGGGCTCTACTTATCATTGATTTCCTTGGAAAATATGCCATAGGTGTGAGAACCTGGGTGAGATTGCCACACAACTCAATTCAATTACTCCTTTGAGTGATATATGTCCCTGCAATTTTTCAGCCTTCAGATCTCATCTGGATTAGCATGGAGACCCCAAGGGTGAGAGACAAGTGATTAGTCCATTAACCTTAGCCATATCTTCCTGCATGTTCAATCTCTCTGTGAGGCAGGTGCATAATTTACGTGGGAGCACTTACTGTCACTGCCAGAGCCCCAGCTACCACCTGGAATCACTGCACTGGCAATCAGCTCATCCCAGCTCTGACACTGCAAGGGAGAGGGTGGTGGGACCACCAGGAAGGAGAGGCTGAGGGTAGGTGTCCTACAGTGTGCTCTCCCACATGGGATCATGACATGGTTTAGGTTGGAAGGGACCTTAAAGATCATCCAGTTTCAAAGCCCTTGCTGTGGGCAGAAACACCTTCCACTAGATCAGGTTGCTCATGTTAAGCCACTTAGGTGCTGACCATGGTCCCAGCAGCCAGCTCCCCCAGCATGCAGTCAGGAGGTGCAGCCCACATCCTTCACAGGCATTTCAGGATGGCCTGGCTTTGGCTCTGTTCTTCCCACCAGGAGCAGAAGCTTTTCTTCTTGCCAAGACATCTAAGGAGCTGTGTCACAGGTGGCTCCTGAGAGTGTCCAAAAAGACTGTGAAACTGCCTGCTAGCCTTCTCTGCTGCTCCCTTGGCAGGGCTGCGTGCCAAGGACAGCCCAGCCTGTAGCTGATAGATCTTTAGGTCTCATCCAAAGGAGCTGCTGGCCTGACAGGCAACTCCTCGTGGCACTGTGTGAGAGCCCTGTGCAGTGCTGCCTCAGCAAGAAAGCCTTGATGGGCTGGGGGAAGGGAGATGGAGGAGGGGCAAGACTTGCACAGAGAATCAGCAGGTAGAAACCTCAAGCTGGAAGGGATGGAAGCAATGTTATGGTCTGGCAGTTTAATTACAGCCAGTGATTTGCAAGTGCACGTGTGGAGGAGACAAACCCCTTTGACTTTAGCAGAATTATTCAAATAGCAGCCTGCCCCCAGCAGTGCTAGAAGAGCAGGCTTGTGAGCATCCACCCTTCTCTAGACCTTCATCCTGAGTGTTTGAGCACTGACCACTGCGTGGTCACAGGTGGTGGCCTTACAAGGGCTGGAGTCTGTACATGAGATTGCAGAACACAAAAGAAGGGAGACATCTCTGCATATACCAAGCAGGATACAGATCCTCAGGTCTTTGATTTTACTCAGAATTCGATGCTCCAACACTCATGAGGATGGAGACTTTAGTCTTGAAAAGCCTCATCCCAGTGGACATCCACCACCAGGTGCAGTTCTTGTTTGCACGGCACGAGGCTTGTTCAGAGGCTCCTCTGCTTTTGGAACAGCATCCTCAGAGTAAGTGCTGCAAGAAGCCATCACAAACAGTCATATTCATTCTTGCAGGTGGAAAACTGTGGTTTTATATCCACTGTATCATGACCTCACAGCTCGTACACTTGCTGCTCCCACCCCCATGCAGGAACACAGCAGTGGGCCAGATCTCAACTCATGTGAAACAAACAGATTTGCATTGATGCCACTGGATTTTACCAGCTCCAGATCTGGCTCAAGAGCTTCTGGTGGGACTGTTGCAGGCTTGGGGACCATGCAATAGAAACTTCCTTTTTTTTTTTTTAAAAAGGGCTGACACAGCAGAAGTGTGGAGAAGTCAAGCTAACAATCTGCACAGGGACATGGCTAATATGGGATATTTAATTGGATATGAATGCTCCCTCTGGCATACTCTTGTCATGGAGTTTAATTTTGACCCCTACACAGCAATAATAAAGGAAATGATAAAATGCTGAACTCAACATTTCGAGATAGCCACCTCCACACCAACCCCTTGACAGGGTTTTTACCCTGTGGCATCACAGCTCCAGGACTTTGTTTTTCTTTCTCATGCAAATATTAATTACAGGTAACACTCATTTGTACTTTCCCTTGGCTTCCTTAAAATAAGAGGAGGAAGAGGGGGAGGTGAAGAGAGCTTCTCTTATGGATAGAGTGGGGGCTACAGAATGAAGAGCATTAATTGATTGAGTTAATCAGAAAGTGACCTTAACTGCTCATCAGCTAAATTACCTACTGAATGGAATAATAATGATCAGGGCAAATGGGGATCCATAGTATTGTTTAATTAGTAGGTAGTGGATCACAGAGGAAGAGAAGCTACAACATACACAGCATTGGTGTGTGTGTGTGTGCATGCATGCACACGCTCGTGGTAGCTGTGTTTTAGCTCTGATGGTCCAAGCACATAAGCCTGGTGGAGACTGGGCTGAGTGTTAATATTTGTTTAGCAACATACTCAGGAAAAAAAGCAAATAAGCTTAGGATGCAAGGAAGGACAGTGGAAAGCTTCTGTGGTTTACAGCCCATGGTGAAACAGAGCCTGTCTCTCTGTGCACCCAAGCTACTCCCTGCTCAGAGCAGCACTTTGTAATTCGGGATGGGGGTGGCAATTTCCTCCACTTACATCAGGGTTACACTTGAACAAATTTTAGCAATAAATCCAATGAAATAAGTTACTACCACCTTCAGCTTAAGAAAAAGAAAGATCTATATCTATAGCATTGGATATGTGTACTGGAGCTATGTGAAGCGTGCAGATAGCCAGGGACAAAGCTGGGGCTGAGATCCAGAGGTGCCCTACCAGCAGTTCTTGAGGACACATCCCTTTCTCATTCCATCTCTCCCTCTCTTCTCTCAAGGTTGACTCAGGCTCTTCTCAGAACTGAGCTTAGAGCCACCCTGATCTTTTAAAAATAATCCTCATGTTTGAATTGCAAAAGAATTGAAAACCCAGACAGACCTGGCAGTGCCTTGGAGAACAAAATGTATCATTCGATTACTCCCTCCTTTAGAGGTTCCTTCTACCACAACTCGTGTTTCAAAGTGCAGCTAGTGCTGAAAGACATCCTCCTCCTGATTCTCTAAGTTTAATGTGTGAGGATGCAGCACTGGAAGCAGGTGTGTGTGGGGTGAACACATTTTGATCCTCTCTCTCTCTCTTTCTCAACCAGGAGATTGATGGCAACGCTTTGCTGCTGCTGAAGAGCGACATGATCATGAAATACCTGGGGCTGAAACTGGGACCTGCGCTGAAACTCTGCTACCACATCGATAAGCTCAAGCAAGCCAAGTTCTAACAACTTCTTGCACAACAGCAGAACCTGCCCTAACTCTAGATGGAAAACTGAAGGTAACACATTGCCTTATGGAAATGCATTCATCTGCAGCTTGGTTTTCCTTCCTTTAACCAAGACTTTGTCTTTTTTAACATCTTGTGCATCGTCACCCTTTTGTGTTTAATCCAGCAGGGTCCTTTGGGCTGCTTTGTGTTAATAATTTGCCACAAAGGTATGGGACTACAATAATTATTTTGTATCATTGATATTATTAGGATGATAGTTAAGTCTTATTTTTGTAACCAGAAGTGGGAAATCAAATGCAGCTGCAGTGTACCCTGAGGGCTGCTGAGGGACTCACCTGCCACGGGTCTGCCTCAGGGCCGACCTGTATCAGCTGGGCTCCAGCTCCATCACCAGTGGTCCAGGGCTGGAAAAGCCCCGTGTTTGGTCACTTGTGGTCTGAGGGGAACTGCCCCATGACTTGCACTATCTGGGAAACTTGAATTCTTCAGTTTAAAAAGAAAAGAAAAAAAACAAAAGAGGGGAGAAGAAAAAAAGATGGAAGGAAGAAAAAGAAGAGAGAAGGAAAGAAAGAAAGAAAGAGAACTAAAGGAAAACAGGGAAGGAAGGGAGGAAGGAAGGGAAAGAGTGGAACATAAAGAAAGAAAAGAAAGAAAGAGAGATGGAAGGAAGGGAAGGAAGGGAGAAAGGGAGGAAGGAAGGGAAGGAAGGGAAAGAGTGGAACAGAGAGAAAGAAAGAAAAGAAAGAAAGAGAGGTGGAAGGAAGGAAAGAGGAAAGAAAGAAGTTGTGGGTTTTTAAAGTAGAAAATAGAAGTTTTTTTGGCAGCTACAGTACCTCTTTTGTCCACTAGAGGGCGCAGCCCCAATAGAGTTGAGCCCGGGGCCGGGCTGCCATGGTGCTCTCTGATGAGCTTTGCCCATTCCGACTTTTCCGTGGAGCACAGCCGTAAACAGCGCCAATGACTCGCAGGCTCCCAGCAGGACAAGCCTGTCACTACTCACAGATAATGAATTCAAGCAAAGCCCCAGTGCAGAGTGTTTCTGACAGGATGTTTCCCGTCAGGCTGCAGAGGCGGGGGCTGGCTCCCACGGTGTCTGGCGCTCGGCTCTCGGCTCCTTTCCGCCGTTCCTGTCTGGCGTGCGCTTTGTGGCACTCGAAGCTGAAATTCTGCTTTTGGTTTTTGTTTGCATTTTTAGAAGGCGAGGGAGCCGGGCAGGAGCACTCCCCGCCTGGAGCTGGCACTGCAGGGCACATCTCTGCACTTTGCAATGATGGTCAAGTCCTGGACGCTGCAGGGTTGGTTCCCGACTGCTCTGTGGCTTTCAGCACAGATGCAGAGGTGCTGGGCTCTCCATCTCCAGTGGATCAAAAACAATGCTCTTATGCCTCTTACACTAATCCCAAAGGTGCTCCTTGATATCTCACCTAGCCAGGTGGGAGAGGACCAGCCCCATACTGAGTGGGCAGTTTGTGGTGTGAGTATGCCCTTAAGTTCATTCTTCACATAGGAGGATGACAAAGGGACAAATCCATATGATGTAAACCCTTAGTGTGTGACAAGGAGAGGTAGCAAGTGTTCACCACTCATGCAGGTCATTTTACAGCTAGCCTCAGCTGAGTTATGGGGCCTTTAGCAGCCTGGTCTGGGGAGGTGTCCCTGCCCATGGCAGGGGGGCAGGAAGTAGATGATCTTTAGGTTGGAAGCAGATGATCTTTAGGCTGAAAGATGATCTTTGAGGTTCATTCCAACCCATTCTATGGTGAACTGAGAAATGGGGTCCTGATAACATGCAAGACATCACACTGTCTGACCTTGTTTACACACAACAGAGTCTTACCAAAAATACCTCATGGAGTAAAATTCAGCTTGATGCATGCTGCTAGACTAGAACTCTGACAAAAAGATACCAGTTCAAGACCTAATCCTGAAAAATCCTTCACAATATGGGAAACAATATCCCATAAGACTTTCACTAACCTCTTGGGGACTACTTCCTCAAATGAAAACCTGTTGTCTGCATGCATTTGCACGACTGGATCTTTACAGGACTGCCCAGCTTTCAGCAAGTCCTGTCTACATGCTGGATCACCTTTAACAACAGGAATAGCTGAGCAAAGGTGGTAAATGAAAAGCTGTTACTACCCAGCGATGTAATATACTGAACCCTCAACGTGCTGATGCGTGGAAGGTAACACCCATGGGCACTGCTTTGTGAACGTGGTGTAGAGGACGGCAATCTCTTCAGCCAGCTGTCTGGCTGAGGCAGAAGTGACTTCACATCAACACCAAACCTGTACAGTTAATTTTTTTCACTCTCAAATCTTGTAAAAGGTGAATCTTCTCCCCACAAAGATCCCCAAAAGATGTAAAAATCTTGCTGGTTTAGTAATGTCCTCAACCTTCAGAGAGTCCTCAAATGATCTATTTTTTTTTCCTCCTTGATAATGCTTAACTTAAGTCTTTTTGTTTTGTCATAAGGTGCCATTAATTGCTCCACTTAGAAACCCACCTGGCTGTAGCATATCAGTAGTCACATCTGGTTAGAATTTATCAGGTGGCTTCAATGCTGGCAAATCCCACTCTGTCCAAAAGCAAAACTCTTCACAGAAGCACATCACTTTCTACTCTAGAACTCTATTTAACTGGAACCACAGCTTTCCATAATGCCAAAACACCTCTCTGACATTCTGGAAATGGAACTTCTTTTTTTTTTTTGTTCTTGTTGTTCCAAGAAGATTTTTGCATGTTGTTGTATTTTCCTGGAGAATCTCTAACCTCACATTTTGTTCTGAGAGTGGGAGGAAAAAAAGACTTTGCCGAGCAAGAATCCTTCCCATTCAGCTCTGCGTCTCACCCCTTCCCTCCACCTGCCTTACACCAGGGATTACAGCTCAGAGGGCTCATGACACCAGCACAGACTCCTTAGGGGCAATGGTGCTTCTGCATTTAATATGCTGAAATGATTCTCATGTATGTCTCTGATCTACACACTCAGTGGTGCTGCTTATTTGGCACAACACTTGTAGCTACGACAGGACTGCCCAGACCATGACATTTAACATTCTCTTTTTCACAGGGGGAGGCTACTCAGTGGATAATTTTATATGCTTATCACAAAGATTCCTCACTGCATGGTTTGTGGTTGGTTGGCTTTGGTTGTTTGTTGGGAGTTTTTTGGTGGCTTTGTTTGGTTTGGGGGTTTTTTTGGTTGGTTGGGTTGGGGTTTTGGGGTTGTTTTTCCCTGTGGTTTTGTCTGGTTTTGGTTTTGCTTAGTGTTTTGTTGGTTGGTTGGGTTTGGTTTGGTTTCATTTTGTTTTTCACCAAAAGGCAATGAGGAGGCAAACACCACTGCAGTATTATTGCAATTGTAACTAATTCTTCTCTTTCCAATCTTATCAGAGAGGTTAGCTAAGCAGCTCTGCTGTGCTGAGGGTGTCAGGCCAGAACAAGCATGTTTCCTCAGAACCAGCACTAAAGAGCCAGAAGATCTCTGTCAGCTGCTTCTGCACTAGCTGCTGCTCTAGGCAGGATTTGTACAAATTCTTTCTCTTGCCATTCTGTTCAGAGCTCTCACTTCAGACTGCAGCCAGCCCAGTTGTACTTTTGAACTGTTCCCAACAGGTGGGTGGATGTGTGCACCCTTAAAAGCAATGCATCTGCCTCTTTCTCTACTTCTAAGCACTCATAGCTGGATCAAAAGGCACTTTGCTTGCTGCAGGCAATTTCAATGCTTTGTGAGCATTTGCTTTAAAATAAGTTAAAAAAAAGAGGCAAGCAGGCAATGTTGAAGGGTTTGGGGAGAGCTCTTCCCTCCAGTGCCAGGCATTAGCAGCGTGGAGCCAGTGGTCCCAGGCAGATCATCCTCTTGCACCAAGCATGGCCAACCAGCTGAGCCTCTGCCGGGACACAGGGCAGCCACGCTGCCTTGCCACCCACCTGCTGTCACAGCCTCTTCTCTCACACCAACAAATGCCTCTTTCCCCAGCCAGACCTAACTGAGTTTCAAGAAATGCCTGTGGGAATGCCTCCAATGCTGCCTGGCTTGGCAGGCTGAGGAGCACCGCCACCTATGGAGCATTAGCAGCTTCCCTCAACATGATGAATGCAGGCAGGCACCCTTGGGACCAGCATGGAAAGTATCACTCTGGGCTCTAACAAGAGCCCTAAAATTGATCACTGAATTTCTATAGGTTGTCAGCAGTCTTCTTGAGTACACTTCTCTGCTTTGCACAGAAAGGATGGCTGTGAGAGATGAAGCAGAACATTGTCAGCAAACCCAGCAATGATCAGCACACAGTAAGAAAAGGGCCAATGAAGTTTTGGGGTGGAAAGATGCCTCTGCTGGATGAGCAGCAGGAGCACAAACCATCCTGCAGTTCAAACAGTGCTGCCCAGGCAAGGCAGGATGAAAGGACAGCATGGCAGCAGCTATAGGGTTTTGGAGCAGGAGCAGCTCTCAATCCTGGCCCCAGCTCCAGCAGCCATGGATGGTCTTTCTTCTTACCCCAGCAAAGCCACCCCAAGGCACCTTCCTGCCCACAGGCTGCAGTGCTCTCCCCTTCCTGGCTGCACCATTCCAGGGTTGAGCAAACTCAGGGAGGAATTTGCCACCTCTTACCTCCCCCAGGCATATCCCAAACCCTTCAGTTAATTAGTGCCTTCTTTTCTTTGCTGCTCCTTTCTCTCTTCCTTTGAGTGGCTTCTATTTGGAAAATGATATCAGGACAGGAAAATTCCAGATCCCTTCCATCCAGATAACCCCTGCATGACACCACCCCCCCCAGCTCACCCCATGGAGTAGCATCTCTGGGATCTGATATCCACCAGGATGCAACTGGTCCTGGCTTGGCACTGGGGAGGGAGGGGATAATTGCATGCTCTCTTTGTATCACTTAAATGCTTTTTAGGCACTCTGCCCTCTCTGAACTGAAGCCTCCTGCTCAGCTCTTCTCCATGAGGCAAGGAAAGAGGCAGAGGAGGTGCCTGAATGGCTGGCCCAGTGGGGTGGCAGCTATGGCAGGACCAAAAGCAGCCACTCCCCTGGCTTGAAACCGGTTTGGCTGCAGAGAATTGTCGTGCCCAGGGTTTCAGTGCAGTCGGTTGCTCATCACAGGTTGCCCTCCAGTGTTCTGTTCTGCACGTTCACTCTGTTGCTGAGCAGATTTGGTCTCCAAGTCCATCCTCTTGAGCTTGTGTTAGGGGACTGCTCTGCTGGCACAGGCTGCTTCCTCATCAACAGGCTCAGGGTTGCTAGGGAAATGAGGCATAATAAGGACTTAGGGAGCAAAGCCTCAGGGAAATGGCAGGTCAGCAAGAGCCTCCTTGCCTTTCCAAGCCCTGCTGTGTGCAGCAGCTCAGAACGGGGCTCACACACCATCACTCCTCATCGCCAGTCTTTGGGTCCTGTGGAGCCATACAGCTTTTCCTTCTCTCACCAAGAAATGTGGTCTCCAATCTGCATACCTTCACCAGAGCAAGCAGGCAAGTCCCTGCCCACATTGCCCCTGATGCCTTGCAATAGCTGCACGCTGCTCTCTAACCCCTGCTCCCTTCACGGACGATTGCAAACCGATTCCCTTGGAAATCTCCAAAATCTGCTTGAAAAAGGATCACTTTTATTCACCACCATGAGTTAAATATTCTGGAAACATGTCTGTTAGCAATTTGCTTTGTGTAATTTGTACTAATGCTAATAAGCAACAGCTGCCACGCTTCCTGTTGTCAATTCTTTTGTGGCTGCAGCGGTATTATCACATCTGGACTTCCCAAACTTGATAGACCCTCACACAACTCACTCATTCTGGCCCCAGCTCCAGCAAGTCCCCATGCCTCAGAAGGACAGCTCTGCAAGCAGGCATTTACAGTCACCCCCTGCTCCCAGAGCCTCTGCTCCACCCCACCAGGTGCCTGGAGCTGGAGGGGTGGGTGGGGATGTGGTAGCCTGGAGGTCAGCTGGAGCACGCCTGGTGTGGCTGGAGGGGGATTGCTTTCAGCAGAGACATCACTGACCAGCCAGGTTTACTGCAAATCCAGCAGACAGGTTTTGGTCAGAGGCTAAGCAGCAGGAGAAATGTGATTTATGACAGAAGAAAGAAATATGAGTGTGAGACACGCTGCCACCATAAGACTTCAGCTGAAACCCAAGAATCTTTCAACTGTAACCTAAAGAAAAATGTTCCCCTCACTCAAGATGCTAAATAAAGCGTGTTAGGCCAAACCCAGGTCCCACTGAGGTCCACGTGAGCTGTTCTCTTGAATTCACAAGACTGGGGCTTGGCTCACAAACCAGGTCAAGCTTCAGCCATGTCCCACGGTAACCAGAGCCTAACAAACTACTTCGTTCTCCCTTACAAAGAGCAGAGACAGCCGCCGCTGGCCAGCCCCCTCGACCCTGCTCCTGGGAGAGCTGCTGGCTTCCTGGTAGAGAGCTCTTCCAGCTGCCCCTCTACCTGATCCCAACACCTTCTCCAGTTAGCTTTGTGCTTTAGCTGCGAGTTTCGTGGAGGGTGGTTTGGATTTTCCACTTCACAGCAAACCAAAGCTGCGGGTTTCGGCCGTGCCGCTCTGCAGAAGCCTGCCCTGATCCCAGTATGACTTCACTGGGAGATTTCCTCACATGCCTGGGGCAGAGCCCTAGGTGGAATCTGAAAACCAGTCCCAGTGACCCATAACTTTTGGCTCCTTCAGCATCCACAGCACTTCATCATACTTCAAAGGGTTGAGTCTCTTGGTAGTGTCATAATCGGACGGGGATAGCTCCCAGGACTTCAGAAGACATCTCTGACTGCAGAGTCTTGCTCCTCCTGGTCTGTGGGCAGCTGCCAAAAAGCAACATCTGAGGCTGGCCAGGAGAGTGTGTGAGTGTGAGTGTGTGTGTGTGTGTGTGTTGCTCAGAGAGGCTTCCCTGGCTGCACAGACAAGCTGTGAAGTGAGTGAAAAGAGAGCAGGGCAGAGCACCTAGGAAAGACGGGCTGCAAAAATGGGAGAGCCCCAGGCCTCCTTGGGGTTCCCATGGAGTTTGTGCCCTGTCTCCAAGTTTGCATTGTAGTTCCCCTGTGTGGAACTGTGTCTTCATTGCCCAGAGTTTTCCCCTGCTCTTACATAAACCTGGGATTGTGCTGCCCTTTTCTTTCTGAACACGAAATGTGGGCAACCGAATGGGAAAAACCTGAAATCCAGGTGGTACAGCAATGAGGACGTTTCAGAGTGCAGCACTTGCACAGCTTTCAGTCTTTTTCAGCTGAAACATAAAAGAGGAGAAAAAGGACTTTTGAATTGCAGTGAATCCAAGTGATTGGGAGACTCATGATTAATTTTATCCCACAGGTTGATGGTTTCCTGATCCATAATGTGTTTTATGGCCCTGAGCATTTGCTGCACTGGCAGGATTGTGAATTGATCCATGTGCCCAGGTTCCCCTGGAACCAAATGACTGTCTCTAAAACCTATCTGTCTTCTTCATGGCTTTTCTAATGTGCTGTAGCATCCAGAATCTTTCTGACCAGCTTGGTAAGAATCAGTATTTCAAGGAAAACTCACCCTTTCTTTCTTTCTTTCTTCTTCTTTCTTTCTTTCTTTCTTCTTCTTTCTTTCTTTCTTTCCTTCTTTTCTTCCTTTCTTTGTTCCTTTCTTCCTTCCTTTCTTCCTTCCTTCCTTTCTTTCTTTTCTTTCTTTCTTCCTTCCTTCCTCCCTTTCTTTCCTTTCTTCCTTTCACTCTTTCTTTCTTTTCTCTCTTTCTTTCTCTCTTTCTCCCTTTCTCTCTTTCTTTTCCTTCCTTCCTTCTTTCCTTCCTTCCTTCCTTTCTCCCTTTCTTTCCTTTCTTCCTTTCTCTCTTTTTTCTTTTCTTTCTTTCTCTCTTTCTCCCTTTCTCTCTTTTCCTTCCTTCCTGCCTTCCTGCCTTCCTTCCTCCCCCCCTCCCTCCCCCCCTTTCTCCCTCCCTCCCCCCCTTCCTCCCTCCCTCCCCCCCTTCCTCCCTCCCCTCTCTCTTTTTCTTGTAGCACTAAACCTTCATAATGCAGCTCTAGCCATAGCTATCTCATTTTATACCTCTCAGCAAAAAGAAAGTCTCTTCTTTACCCAGTCTATACTCTTACAAGCAGCTGACCTAACTTCCAGTCTTCCACTGACCCAGCTGTAAACAGTAGAATTATTCCACACTTTTACCAGTGCAGAAGAGATCAGTATCTGCTCTGCCCTCTGATAACAGGGTTCAAATAGAAGTTCAAACAGAAGCCTGTGCAGCTGCTGTTATCAAAACTCACTCTCAGTATTTGTGCCTCAGCAGCAAGCAGAGATGGTGTCTGGCACTGTGCAGGGACACCATGGAATGCTCAGCCTGCTCTAGAGAGCTTCATGAGGCAAAAGCGACAACCTAAGGATGAGCGTTTCCTAGAGGCAGTTTTCCTTCCCTGGTGCAGATACATGCTGCAAGCAGACAGAAGGGGATGGCATGGATTTCCCACAGCTATGTGAGGGGAACATAGCAGAACACTGAGAAAATGGAGCAAAAATTCCTTGCCTCCTTCCCAGCATTGTTAAACCTGACCTTTGGTGAAGCCAGGACTTTGAACCTAGACCTCCTGGTCTGAATCTAGTGCCTTACACACAAGACCATCTTCTCTCCCCATATTCCAGCCATTCTTCCCATGCTGTCCATGTGTGACTTATTCCTTGTACAGCCCTTGCCCAAATCTTCCTTCTGCCCCTGAAAAAGAGCACCCAAATGGGCCTTTAAAGGCCAGTTAGTTCTTCATCTTGCCCTCATTCTTCTTCATTCTAGTCCTCCTCTGCTCTCTAGTCTTTTCCCCTGGAATTTCCTATCCCTTTCCATTCCTATCCCCCACTGTAGTAATTTCCTCTTTTTTTCTCCTCTGTTGCTTCCTTGTAGTACTTCTTTTCCATGCTTTCCATCTTTGAGTGACCATATGTGTCTCATTCACCTCTGCTGCAACTCTTTCTCTGCCTTTTGGCTCGGCTCTTCTGTGTCTCTTTCTCCCTCCCTGTGGTTTTCTGCAACCTCTTTCTTTCAAGTGTCCCTCACAGGATGGTCTAATGCCAGTTCTGCTGTGACAAAGACTACCATGCACTGACATCTTTGAATCAGGTTGTCTGTATTTTTGTTTAACATAGCCTTTATCTTGCACACACATAAAAGAACCCTTCCACTGCTTTCCTTTGCCAGCATGAAAGCCACTTTTGGAGGATGTTTTTTAACTAGCTGGCTGGTGGCTATTTGCAATAAATACCTCATTAAAGGCTCAGCACCTTTATGAGGGTGAGTGCAGTTCTCTCCTCTATCTTCCACCTTTGCCTGTGCTGCCTCTTGGTGCTCAAGCTGCTTAAATGCTCATGGAAAAGTCCCAGTTACACTGGCATGAACCCTTGGCTCCCACCCTGCTGCTGCTGGCCACATGGACCAGGCTTGGCCCTGTGAATGGCACACCATTAGGCAGGTGCAAGCACTGATGTGTGCTGAACACAGAGCCACCAGCACTGCTCCCCCAGACCTGGAGAAGGTCCAGCTTGCTTTCAGCCAGCATCAGAAAGTTGGTTGGAAAGAAGAGATGCCCATTGCCAATGCTAGGGGCACCAGGAGGTAGGAAAGAGCTGTCTGGATGGAGGAAGAAGAGCAGCAGTGCTGGCCAGCTGGGGGGAGGTGGTGGGACAGACAGAATCAGCAGTGAGGGAAGGCCATGCTTGTAAGCCTCCATCCTCACAGAGCTTTGAGACAATCCATGTGGCAACTGGCACTGCCATATTGCCAGCGTCATCCTTCGTGCCGAACTACGTGCAGGAAGGCAGGGCAGACACACCTGGATGCACAAGTGTGAGCTTACAGTCACGTCTGCAGCTTCTGTGGGGCTACTGCAGACTTCTACCAGTGGGAATGAGATCAGATCTTGGCTGTGGATCTCTGTTTCCAAACAGTGTGAAGGATGAGAGCAGAACAGTTTCTATCCAGCTGGAAAGTGGCAGCCTTAAATCAGGCCACAAAATAGCTGCTCACACCTTGCTCTTTTTTCGTGTGTGTGTGGTGTTTTTAAACGCTGCTCTGAGCCCTTCCAACTCCTCACCATTAGCTTCCAAGGCTGGTGAAGCATCAGCAGGGTCTTTTTGATGTATGTGCAGCGATCAGGTTGTGTAGTGGGCTCAGAGCTAACTGGGCTTTGATTTTTTAATGCTCTGTAATTTGCTAGCTAAGGCTCAGTTTCTGCAGCAGCTCTGCAAGCAGGGCTGCTTCCATCACATCTTGCAGCTCTTTTATAATCTTGGGAGGCTTTTGGGGTTTTTTTTAACATATCTACTCCATATTTAATCCTGAAAGGTAGGTGACATCTCTTTCCTGGTTCTGTAGAAGCAGACATTTTCTGAGGGACATCAGCAATCAAGCCCCTGCACAGCTGCTTTGTTTTTTTACCCCAAGCATATACAAAATCACCCAGAAAGGGGAAAAAAAACCAAACCCAACCCACCCATACAATTTGGTTACAATCAAGGCTTCAAACTCACCCCCACATCATCTTGCATTCACTCACTCCCACATTTACTACAGCCCCACTCCACTGAACTACCCCTAGACCAAACATCTTCACATCTCACATCAATAGAAAACTGCACTCATCC
Organism: Dryobates pubescens; assembly: GCF_014839835.1. NCBI lineage: Eukaryota > Metazoa > Chordata > Aves > Piciformes > Picidae > Dryobates > Dryobates pubescens. The sequence continues at coordinate 11,512,576 of NC_071639.1, forward strand.
AAATCCCACAGGAGCTAACTGGAGGCTCTCCAGCATGTGGCACAGGCTTCTCCTCTGAGGCTGCTCTCAAAGCAGAGGACTCAGCTCCTGTACAGCAGCTCAGCAGGCTTCCTTCACCTGCCAGCCTTTATATTAAAAATAGAAGGTAAAGAATGAGATTTCCTCTTTAATAAAACTGTGCTGTCCTGAGGAGATTATGAGCTTGAGTGGTGCTGACTTCAGGCTTAGGTCTTGTGACTTGATGGGGGGGTGAGTATAAGGCTGATAGATCTTGAGAGTCCTTGGCACAGATTGCCCCACATGTTCTCACTGTTCTGCCTGGTTTGGCTCCAGCCAGCACTGCCATGCTGCTGTCACCAGGCTCCTGGTCTCTTCTGGTTAGCAGCAACCTCATGGGTGATTCTGTGCTTTTCCAACCCAAACTGATTCTCATCTGAGTCAATGAGAGGGTACTGATGTCACAGTGCTGAGAGCACAGTCAGGATGTCTGTATCCATCTTTTCACAGCTTTGCCTTAGCACTCTACTGTTTTGCTTGATTCCAATGACAGAGAGACAAACAAACATCTTACCCTCTGACCACCTCAAGGTCCCAGTGCAGCAATGCAGGTCTGTGCCAAGCTGGCACCTCTGTCTCCCTGCCATGAGTCTCAAGCTTTGTTTCAAGCTGACCACTTGAGATGCATTTCTGAAGCCAGGTAATTGCTAAACCTGTGAAGCCTGAGTAATTCCTGCACTTCTTCCTCATCCTGCTCTCCATTCATGTCGCTTAGCACCATATTTTAGCTTGACTTTTATTTTTCCTGTTATTGTCAGGAGGTGATAAATAATTGGGGGTTGCTTAGATGCCCAGGAGTTTTCTTAATGAAAGCCTTCTCCATTTTTGACCAAGAATTCTTCCTAAAGATGACATATAGGCTTTAATAATCATGCCAGGGTTACCATATGATGCTAACAGTAATCAGGGAAAAGACATCTGTCCCTTAGTGGAAAAGCAATGCAAACTCTCTTTAATACTTTGGTTTCCCAGCTATCAATACCTCCCCTAATAAATCATCTCCAGCAGTGAATGCTGCATTATACTGAACAGTTTTGTATTCACTTTGTGAATATGCAGACAAGGGAGAGCTGGAGTAAAATGAATGTGGAACTTGCAGGTGAGAATAGCAGGCAAATAAAATGCCTGGAGTCCCAGGAGCAGCAGATTATGACAAAAAGCATATTAGTATTGCGCTCCCCCTGCCTCAGAGGGTTTTATTGAAGTGATTTGTCTTCAGCTGTGGAGGTGTGTGCCTTTCTGGGTGTACAAACCCACTGGTCTGCTGAATGTACATACATCAGGCTGCTCAGGGTCCCATCAAGTCTGATCTTCAGTGTCACCAGCGACGGGGCCTCAACCACGTTCCTAGGCAGCCGGTTCCAGTGTCTCCTCCTGAAGTCCAACCTGCTCCAACCATTGCCCCTTGTGCTAGCACCACAGGCCCTTCTAAGCAGTCCCTCCCCAGCCTTCCTGCAGGTCCCCTTCAGATATTAAAATGCAGCTCTAAGGTCTCCCTGGAACCTTCTTTTCTCCAGCCTGAACAGCTCCAGGTCCCTCAGCCTACATTCTGCACACCACTGTGAACAGCAGCAGGTGTTCCTCTTTCCCCAGGACAGAGGCAGCATAAGTGTTGCTCATCACAGATATGGACCTGCCTGCCATATGTACACCTCACACACATCCAAGCCAAAAATACCCTGCCCACTTAGCATGTTCTGTAGGGGTGGGTCCAATATATTCATTCTTGGCACACAGAGTGGGTTTGATTCACACAGCACCACCATGGCTGGAAAAGGCCAACACAACCATCCAACAATCACAGTCAGTCACAGACACAGTGTGCAACTGTGACTCCTTTTGAATTTCTTCAAAGACTGGGGTTTATTGTTTGTAGCTTATTCCTCCCAGTGGACTCTCTGTCACTATGTAGAGGCATGTTTTAATGTATAGCTGTGTATGGACTGTTCCGTGAGCTGTATGCTACTGTTTGCATCTTAACTGAGCTGAGTGTTACTGGTCTGAATGTTCTTTGTTTTGTCAAACAGAGGCTTTGGCTTGGGTTTCACAAGTTGAAGACTGTAGTACAAAGGGGGACTTGGCTGTGATAGAGTTAAAAAGGTCCCAAACCTTCAGTTGTATGTTTTCATGGGGGGAAAGCCCCAACAAAACAAAGCCAGTACTTGACTTTCTTTTACTATTGCAAGATGATTTCTGTATTTTTTAATAAAGACCTGGATTTACTTGGTTCTATGTATGTTTTACCTAATAAACTGTATTTTTTAAGCAAGGGCCTGGCCTCAGTCTTTGCACACCCTGCAGTGCTCATGGGACACACCAAGCATTTTCACCTCCCAGCTTCCCTGTAGCTGAGCCTGCAGCGCTGCTAATGCCAGAACTGTCTCCTACCCTGAGTGGAGCTGAGCTAATCTCACATTTTTATTCACATTTCTCTGCTATGCAAATAAGGGCTGGATATAGAGGTGTCAGCCTGTTGATAAATCCCCACTGCAATACATTAGCATCAGTGCTCATTTGCAGGGCAAGCAGTTTCTTTGGTTCTCCACTGAATTAAGGCTAGGGTGTCAATTTGAGGCAAGGGTACAACACACAGGCAGATCCCTCATCCCTCAGGCTGCATCTGCATGGGCAGGCTCTGCTCTCATTTATGCTGATGTGGATCTGAAGTGGCTCAGCTGAAGTCATTACTGTTGTTCTGGATTTACACGAGGGAGAAAACAAGAGCTAAATTTGTCCCAAGACCACAATACTTCAAGGTCTCTCTGCCCACTTTACACACTGGCAGCCAGGGGAATACTCCAGCAATGTCTCAATAAAAAGCCTGGGAAGAAAAAGAGCCAAGAAAACCAACAACCCAAAAAGCTCAGCTCAACTACCAGTAAAAAACTGCCTCTGGAAAATAAGAAATGCTTTCTCTGTTCTGTAGAGTCAGCTCCAGCGATCCAAGAAATACACTGCACTGAATGATTCTTCTCTTTTGCCCTTTAATTAGACTTCCCCCTATGATGCTATCAAGACTACAGCATGATGAAGTTTCCCTTGAGGTCCATTTGCCATCCATGTCAGTGAAAGTGAGAACAGGTCCCTGGATAATAGCCTTTGGGCCCTAGCTTCTTATTGCTCCCCATAATCGGATAGAAACCAGCTGCAAAACCTAACGCTACAGAAAAGGTAAATGAAGGGATCCAAGGGTCTCTGCTGAAGAAAAGTGAGTTCAGGTCACCCCTTTGGATAGAATAGAGTAGACCAGACCAGGTTGGAAAAGAGCTTTGAGATCAAGTCCAACCTATCACCCAACACCATCTAATCAACTAAACCATGGCACCAAGCACCCCATCCAATCTCTTCCTAAACACCTCCAGGGATGGTGACTCCACCACCTCCCTGGGCAGCACATTCCCATGATCAGTCTTTATGAGTCCTGAATTTAAGGTAGACTTTACCAAAATGTTTTAAAATTGTTTCTTCTTCTGCCATTCCTTCCCACACTGAGACCAAAACCAAAAGCCTGTGAGACAGTGACCCAGCTGCTGTTCAACCCCAGCTGTGCCCCATCAGTTGTGCCTCTGTTCAAGGGACAGGAGAAAGAGCAGGGAAGTACATGTCCCACTGCTGAGTGGCCAAAGGCTTTGGCAGAGTTGGCACCCAGACCTGGGCCAACTCCACTGATCACCATAGGCTCCTCTCCCCTGGCCATGTGGCCATGCCTTAGGACCCAGCCCATACAAGTCTGACCTCAGCCACACACCTCCCTTGTGCCCCTAAAAACTGACTGCAGCATTTTGGATCTTCTGGCCAAGAGAAATTTGTGCCCCCCCCCCCCCCCTTTTTTTTCTTTTTCCTCCTTTTTCTACCAGAGAGTTCTTTTATCTCCAGGCTTTAAAGCTAGAAGAAAGTTTTCCTTCAGACTGCATATATTTAGAAGCTGTCTGAAGTCATTTAGAGCCTGGTTTCTGAGGTGAAGCGATTTAACTTCATCGTTGGTTTCCCTGCCTGCAAAGTGCTCCGTGGCCTGGGTTTGAAGCTCAGACACTGTCTGTAATAAATACTGGGGGGAGGGAGAAAGCTTCTTCCTTTGATTATAAGAAGTCTGCAGAGTAGACTGGACTTCAGGAAGCCAGCATTGATCTTGGAGATCACTGGAGAACATGGGCCACGTGGCACTTTCATTTACTATTCTGTCTAAAGATCCCAGTCGGGGCTCACATCCCAGCTCCACGAGGAATCACACAAGGAAATAAGACATCAGCATTTCTGCCTTGCAGACTGGGATTTAGATTGCAGGCAATGGGTGAATATATGTATTTATATACATACATTTACATATAAAAATACATACAAGCACACAGAGAAAGAGGGAGGGAGGAACAGCATTGGCCAAAACTGGTTGTGCAAAGCAGACATAAGATTTGGGAACACTTTGTTACGTGTAGCAGGACCTTTTCTTCCCCTAATTACTTGGTGTGATGGCAGCAAGTGGCCTGGCTGTCCTTCCCAGTATTAGAGCTGGCCCATATAAGACCAGCCACTTGTCCATACAGCTGTCTACCTCCCACACATTTGTTAGGCACCTGTGGTCCAAGAGCTGGGATATGGCACCTGATAGAGCTTCATGCAGCCCCCTGCACAGAGTTGATCTGGTGTTACCAGATGAAAGTGGACTGCCCTATGCCAGGGGCACTGCAGCCTTTTCAGATCTCTGCAAGCAAAGTCTGTCCACCTTTGCCATGGCCATTGACATCCTGGGAAGGCTCTGCATTTGTCTCTATTTTGAGGAAAACCACTGGTTAAAGTTTATGTTCTGGCAAGATGAGATAATAAGCTGGAAGAAGCTCTTGGGAGGCAGGAGTTGCTTCCCAAGGCCTTGACTCACACTGCACATCCAGAAGAAGGATCACAGAGCTGCAGATACTTACTCTGGAGGCAGCAATGTGCTCTTTTCCAACCCTGTAAATAATTCCAAGATCTGTCTGTGCAAGAGCTCTTGGGAAAAAAGCAAACTTCCATTCCTGCCCTGGCAATGAGGCTCCTTCTAATGAACACATGTCTGCCAGTGCCATCCTGAGTGCACACGTCTCACCAACAGCTGGGCAGGACTTCCCTTCCCAGCTGCATGTAGACCACTGTGACATCTGGCACAGAAGCTAAGAGAAAGAACATACACATCCCTTGCAGACTTGCTCAGTGCCTAGAGAGCGTGAAGGAGAAGAATTCATCCCAAGCAAGAGTGGAGAGCTGGGTCTGAGGTGGTAGGACCTGGGTGTGTGCTGTGAGATTTATTCTAGGTGATCTTCCTCCAGCAGGGGTGTTGGACTAACTGATCCCTTCCAACCCCCACCATGCTGGGATTGCAGACAGCAGCAACCACAGTGGTATTGTCCCCTTTTCCAGCACTTCAGGGATAGCTGCAGCTGGGACCAAATCCCTGCCACCCTGCAAACACTGCTTCACACTGTGCCACCACGCTGGCCACAGCCTCCTCCAGCAGGGCTGGGAGCACAGGTGAGCATCCAGCCTCCTCTGCTCTCTCCAACAGCCCCTCTCCCAGCCCTGCTCAGACCCCAGGTGTTCCCTCACCACTGCTGAGGTTTCCATTCCTCTCTTAGGTTCATTTTTACCCCTCTGGCTCTTCAAACTGCTGGGAGCTCTGTTGGAGAAGCAGCCGTTCCCTGCTCCAGCGTTGCGTGTCTCCTTGAACTTTTCCCTGTGAACGGCTTGACATTAAGCTGATAGTTGCTCTTAACTAATTGTTAACTTATTAGTTGAGACCATAAAAATTATTGAAAGGCCAAGGCTAAAGATGTTAAAATGAGAAATATTTCTCCAGAACTCCCCTGAGATGAGATGAAATAAAAAAAAAGAGCAAGCTGCTGCTGGCAGAGTGGTTGCCAGGCTCAGACTAAGGGGTTTGAAGATGATGCTTTGCTAACAGCAGTTAATCAGTAAATTCCCATTACTAATAAGGCCATCACTCTTGGCTGAAGCCACAAATTACATGTTATGTTTCTCAGTGCTGAAGAGAAAGTCTTCTTTACATTATTATTATTTATTTTGCATCTGCAAATGCAAGTGTTTAGCAGCAAAACTCCAGCGGGGGAAAACACGAAGGAAATGGAGAGCGTCTCACGTGCATTCAGCATCAATTCGCTTCCCTGTCACTTAAATTACATCTCTTTTTTTTCCCCCCCCTGTTGTTCCACTATTTATTACCACCTTGGAATTTATGTTTAGGAGGTGGGGAATGGAAAGCCAGAAGGCTGAGTTCTGACCTCAGGCACGTTACTGCTGCTGCATGAATAGAATAAACCAGGTTGGAAAAGACCTTTGAGATCACCGAGTCCAACCTATCACCCAACACCATCTCATCAACTAAACCACGGCACCAAGCACCCCATCCAGTCTCTTCCTAAACACCTCCAGGGATGGTGACTCCACCACCTCCCTGGGCAGCACATTCCAATGGCCAATCTCTCTTTCTATGAAGAACTTCTTCCTAACACCCAGCCTAAAACCTCCCCTGGTGCAGCTTGAGACTGTGTCCTCTTGTTCTGGTGCTGGTTGCCTGGGAGAAGAGACCAACCCCCACCTGGCTACAACCTCCCTTCAGGGAGTTATGGAGAGCAATAAGGTCTCCCCTGAGCCTCCTCTTCTCCAGGCTAAGCAACCCCAGCTCCCTCAGCCTCTCCTCACAGGGCTGTGCTCCAAACCCCTCACAAGCTTTGTTGCCCTTCTCTGGACACATTCAGTAGCATCCTAAAGCTTGGTGTAAGCGAAATCAGAATGTGGCCCAGTCACTTGAGACAACATTAGAAACCAAAACAACTCCAAAAGTTTCCTGATAATGTTGCATCTTGATTGGCAGCCAGAACTTGTGCTCACTTACAGCGCTGCAAAGCTGGCCTCCTTCCACCGATGCGATCATCACCATCCCAGATTTCAGCTCTCTTAGTAGGCAGCAGGATTTTTGCAGTTGCTGGCCAAAGAGGAGCAGAAGAATGTGTTTTATTTATGGCAAGAAAGTTGGAGGCACTCCTTGGTTACCAGTCCCTTTTGTACTGCTTTCCTTGTCCCAGACACAGCCAACTCAGCATCCAGCCGCTTGCCTGGAGCTGGCAGATGAAAAGCACCACCAGCCAACTCACCAGCAGGGCTCTTCTTTTCCAGGATGAAATATTCTTTATTTACATTTCCAGAGACAGCCCTACAGAAGTCAGCTGCTTCAGGCAAAGCTCCTCCTCTTCGCAGAGATGTGGCAGCCTCCTTTCTGCTGACCACTTCATACAAAGCTGCCTCCATACCTAGCATCCCCCCATGACCTCCAGCAGCATCTCCAGACTTACTCAGACACTGGTGAGAGTGGGATTCTGCCCTGCACTCTTAATCCATGTAGAAGCATCCAGGCAGACACATGCCAGCCCTGTAGCGGCACCCATGGGTCACACAATGGTGGTGGTTGTTGGGTTGAGTGTAGAGCAGTTGTTCAGCCTCTGGGGTGGGGTGGGTGCAGGCAGACGAGCCTTGGCCTTGGCACTGCTGGGGAGGTTTCCCTGCTCTCCTCTTAGTGCTGCTAAGGCTGTGCCCAGGACCAAAAGCTCACTCATCTCCAAGTCTGCACACTTTCTGATGCACACTCAGAGCCAGGTCCCCTGGGGATGGGGGAATGGTGTAATGGTGTACAGGCAGCAGACAGAAAACCTTGTGCTTTGGTCCAAGGGAAGCTTATTCCCTCACAGGGACAAAGTTGAAAGACAACAGTTGCTTTGAAGGAGAAGCACATGTGGGCTCAGGAGAACACAAAAGAAGCTGTGCACACTGCCTGTGAGGAGCCAAGAAGGGCTCAGGACCAGAGGGTCAGAGCCTGGTACCAAAGTGTCTTTTAAATCCTCAGTGCTGTTTTCTTTGGCACTGGGAATTTCTCAGCCAGGATGATGCCGGCTGGTGATGTCTGATGTTTTCTTCTTCACTTCCCTTTCTGTTAACACATCTTCTGCTTTTGCTGGTATGGCTCAGAGCTATGTACAGTTTCCTGTTGGGTGGAACTCTGTGGTTTTTGGCCATGCTCTACTCTCTAAGTTTTCTGCACATATTTTCCCACTTTTGCTTGCACCTCTGCATCGTTCCTGCGCTGAGCCACTCACATTGCATTGGTCCTTGCTTCCCTCTCCCTTGCTCTTCCCACCTGGAACAGCTTGCTCCTTCTCTTACAACTTTGTATTTTCCACTTCCATGTGGATCCTTCTTTTGGGATTGAAATAGGACTTCAGCTGGAAAAGGCAGGCATGAAGTTTGAGTTCCAAGGAGCACGTCTAGAAAGCTGGGAGCTTCTTTTCTGTCTCAGCTGTACGAGATAAAAGCTGCACATGGTCTCAGAGCAGGCCAGTGACCACCACTGCAGCTCTTGGTTTTTCTCCTCCTGCTCTTAGACCTCCTCCAGCTCTTAGTTTTTCTCCACCAGGCAGGCTTGGTGTTCCCTTGTCCATGTTACCTGAGCTTTGCCTCAGTCCCCCTACCTGCAAAGGGGAGTTAACAGCAGTTCCCCTCTGGATGAGTAATTTTACACAGCACCTCTCAGCTGCTGGCACTCAGCTGAAGTCTCAGCTGCTAAAAGCATAAAATCAGGCCCAGTCGAGTAGTACAGACTGTCTTAGAGAGAGGTACACATAAATACATCTCTCTGTTACTGCAGCAGTGGTCACCACAGACAGCAAACTATGCATCCCAGAGACAGGAGATGAAGCTGGCTTGTACTTGAAGTCTCTCTTGAAGACCCTGGAGGTGCTTTCCCCAAAGTGCTGTACCAACAGAGCTTCCACTGGGTGCACAACACTGAGATGCTTTCCAGCTGAGCAAGGGACAGTGTCTCCCTCTCTGCTTTTGACGTTCTCCCTGGTAGCCCTTAGATCATTTGACACAACTCAGACAGAAGGTAGAGGCTGAGTGATGCTGAGGTCCTTCAGGTTTTACCTCACACCACCACCACAGCCTTTCTCTGGTAGGGAGCTGACCATGCTGTCCTTATGACTGATGTCTCCTTTACCATGAGCAGCTGCTCCTGCTTTATGGTCCCAAAATATGATTTTATTTTTTCTTCAATGCCACTTCCACCAAAAGGAGACATAAGGACCTCAGCCTTCACCAGGAAAATCCCCTGGAGACCCTAACAGCCTTTTGGGGGGACAAGCAGCAGTTCCTAAGGCCTCACTAAGGTGAGGAACTGCACCTTGTTCTTTCCTACTTCATACACAGAATAAAAGCTTCTGGCTTATTTCACCTGCAGGACCACATCTGGCAGGGTTTGGGGTTTTTTGAGCTTTCTCTTGGGAGATGCAGATTTTAATCACCTCACTGGGGCTGAAAATGTATTCTGGTTTATTCCACACCTCATCAAATCATCCAGCCACCAAGCTGCCAAATAAAGACCTGTCACCAAGCTGCCTTTCCAAAGGACTGAGCTCCTCTGAGCTTTTGAACAAACAAAGCTTTGGCCTTTTGTTGCAGGAGGTTTAGGGCTGTGAATCCTGACTGAACTAAAGCACCTACTTCATCATATAGAGCTCATTCACCAGGAGAGAGGAGGCATAAAATTTAAGATGAGCCTCTGTCTGCAATGTTTCCTATCAGCAAGCTTTGTGTGATCTCTGCCTTCACACACAGACACGAAGGGGCTCTGCCATCTTCTGCAGTGACCAGGAACATAAAGTCAGACCTTACAGTTTTCAGCACTGTTATGAAGAGGATGGTTTGCAAGTCCCCCCCCCGAGTAGTTAACAGAGTCAGCTAAGCCCAGCTGGGCTGGGAGAAAGCCCTCATCTGAGAGCAACAAATTCACAGGGGACTGCAGGATGGGGACAGCAGGAAGGGGATAGCTGGTCTCTGGTCTTTTTCTTTCCTAAATCTCCCTCTCTTGATTTTCCATTTCCACACATGGAGCTGGCTGTCTCCTGTGTTTTAATTATCTAGTTTGAGGGATTTCAACTTGGTCTTGACTTTATGGACTTGGGTATTTTTGTTGGCTCCACCATCCACCAACAGCAGGGACTGAGAATGGATCCTTCACAGCCAGAGCCATGTCCTGTTACTGCCTGTCAGGAGGAAGCATCACCAACAGCCATGGGCAGCAGTGGTCTTCTAGCTTCTCCAAAGAAAAGTACCCAATCTTCTAGCTCTCCCAGAGAAAACTACCCCAAAGAGCATGCAAACCTCTTGTGTCATACAAGAAGATAAACCCCACCTCCATCAGAGGAGAAGGATTACTCTGGGTTTCCTTCACTGGTTAGTGGAAATGTTGATGAGCTGACTGGTTGTTTCTTTTGCAGAGAGCCATGAAGTGTGGGTTTGCAAATGTGAACTGCTTCATTTGAAGCCAGCTCTATAGCTCCACATAGCAGCTGCAGAGACCTAGAACTACAACCCTTGGTTAGCCCAGAAGCAATCTCAAATGAGCAATCTGGACAAGAGTCTCCAGGTTAAGAAGCAAACTGAATTAAAAAGCATGATCAACTGCTTCAGCTTGGTTAGCTTCAGAATCCTCTGCTTTCCACACTCACCAGAGAAATCACAACACCTACATTTAGTGCTAATAAAAACTCTTATTAATGCTAATTGAGTTTTACATTGCAAATTTATTACCTACAGTTTCATGCTTCGTGGCTGTGTGGTTTAACAATCTGATGTCTGCAGAACACCTTAGATCAGGACAGATACTTTCATTAAAGCCTCACAAGGAGGATGCTACAACTTCCAGACCTACCCCAAGACAGAATCCAGCACCACAGATGTATTAAAGCCTCACAGGGAGGATACTGCAACTTCCAGACCTACCCCAAGACAGAGTCCAGCACCACAGAGGAATTAAAGCCTCACAGGGAGGATACTGCAACTTCTAGACCTACCCCAAGACAGAGTCCAGCACCACAGATGTATTAAAGCCTCTCATGAAGGATACTGCAACTTCCAGACCTACCCCAAGACAGAATCCAGCACCACAGATGTATTAAAGCCTCTCATGGAGGATACTGCAACTCCCAGACCTACCCCAAGACAGAGTCCAGCACAACAGAGCCTCCCATGGAGGATGCTGCAAAAGGTTACAAAGGCATGAGGAAAAGGGATAAACAAAAATACATACAAAAGCAGCTGCAGCTGGCAAAGAATTCTCTTGTAGGATGGATACTCTTCAGATGCAGTTCCTTGAGGTGTCTGGAAGAGCATGGACCAGACCCAACCACCTGGCTACCAGCAGCAGGGTGTCAAAGAGGTGAGGCAGTCCTCTTAAAAAGGCTGTGGGCAGGAAGTGGGAGTGGAATAGGTTTTGACCCCAGGACCCCTCCTCCTGGGAGGGGGCCAGGTCTCTCTGCCCACCTGGGTCAGGTTTCTTTGTCCCCCTGAGGCTAGTTTTTTTTCAGCCCACTCCTCCTGGGCTGGGCTTAACCTAGCACACCAGACCTGTGTTCAGGTGATGGAAACAGTCACTAGGCTGACAGCCAAGGTGCACTGGGGGAAGAGCCCTGGGGGTCACAGGAACCATCCAGGTTCTGTCTGGCTCAGTGGATTTGTGAGGAATTTTAGGTTGCAGAGCTGGTATCAAGGCTGGAGCTGTGAGCAGTGCAGAGAGAGCTGGGGGAGGCAGCAGGAGGCTGAGCAGCACAAGAAACCCTGAGCTGAGAGGAAGGATGCAGGGAAAAAAAAAGAAGAAGAAGAAAAAAAAGCCAAGTCCAAAGGAGCTGTTTATCATTAAAATAAATAAATAATGGGGAAACTCATCCAGAATTCTGTGCCAGTCATTTCTGAGGTTGCAACACCACTGTTTGCTGTTATTAAATGTTGTTCTCTTACATGATCACCTCTGCCTGGATGCTGCCATCTCAGGAAAGGAGAATATTTCTCTCTCTCTCTTTTCTTTTCTTTTTTTCCTTTTTTTTTTTTGTTATTCCAACTTTCCACAAAGCCTTCACCTCCAGCTAGAGAGGAGGCCTGGAAAATTTCACAGCCTTCTGGGTGAAACTTTTGGATAGTTGCAAGCAAGTGAAAACAGGGAGATATAGCATAATGGAAACACTCTGGCAGCCTTAGGCGTAGCTGTCACCAAGGCTCCAGCCCTAATGAAAACTTTCCTGCAGTAAGGCTGGGGCAGACACATTAACCCAAAGAGAGCCTTTCCTGACCTCACCCTGCTTTGCAGACCTCAGCTGAAGCAGAAGGGGCTGCTCAGGCAGCCATGCTCCCGAATGGAAGGGGGCTGCATGTGTTAATAAGAAGGTGTTTTCAGCCCAGGGTTTAATCTCCTCTGCCTGTGAGTGAAGGGCAATGACAACTCGCCCAGGATGAGAGCTTTCTGCATTCCTGGAGAAAACCCTGTCTGGTGTTCCCCAAGCACTGACAGCACTGCTCTGGACAGCTTCCCTGGACCTGCTGTCCCACTGCCAGCCACATTTCTCCATACAGGACCATCAGCCTTGCCTGACAGGAGACAGAGATGTTGTCTGTTAAAGTGCTGGACTCCCAGACAGCCTTTGGATCCTGGTCGCCTTCCCTTGTGGGGCAGCCCTGTGCCCTGCAAAATCCAGAGGGTAATCCTCAGTGCAGGGCTCCAGCCAGACAGAAAGGATGCTCCATTGTGTGTTGATCCTCCTCTGCCCTTGAAAGGAGGTTTCTGGCACCACAGCTGGAAGATTGCCAGACAGTTGATTTTGCATCCAACACAGCTGAGGCACAGAAAAGAGCAGGTAAAGAATCCTCTAACAGCAAAGTTTCTGCATGGGTGGAAAAACTTCTTGTGTCAGAAGTGACTGACATGAGGCTGGTGCCCCCCCTGTTCCACTGCTGACTTCTGCCTCCCCTTCTCCACATCCCTTCCTCCCCACAGGATGAACCAAACAGCAACAGTGATTTTTGCAGAGCTTGTCCAGGTCAGGGCTAAGAGCTTCCAGGAGGAGTTAGGAACAAGCAGCTGGGTCTGCTGGCAAAGGTTAGAGAGCAATGCAAAATAACCCTAAACCCCAGCTCTCATCTGTAAAAGGCTGCCTGGCTACTGTTTAACAACCCCACCTGTGAGCAGGATGATGCTGACATTAAACCCAGGAATACCAGCGGTGGCATGTGCCTGGAGAACATTACATTTAAGCACAGAGGCTCTTAGAGGATCAGTTCACAACATCTCTCTGACATGCAGCTATCAGGCCACTCAGAGGGCTGAGATATATGAAGCAATTGAAAGGACACATACTGTAATTACAGGGATATACAGATATGCACGTTTCAACCTTCCCCTCCGAGCAGTAAATCTTTGGTTGGTAAGAGAGGACTCCTGCAGCTGGTTCTTGTGAAGCAAACGTGCTCTCACATTAACAAGCTTTACCAGTGAATAGCTGCATTGATTTTGGGTAGGGTTCCTTGGAAAAGGGAAGAATTTTTTGGTGTCTTTCAGGCACACTTGCAGCAGAACTTAGTAACTTCCCCAAGCTGTTTCTTTTCTTTAAGAACATTCTGAAACCAGTGATCTGCAGCAGACAGCATTCATCCACAGAGCAGTCCTTGATGCTTTTACTGCCAGCAGGTAAGCTACAAAGGGTTTACTACCAAACAAGGAAGTAATTCTACCAGTACCATCCCTCCTCCTGTCCTGCATTTATTGCACTGAGGGGTTAAAAACAAATGTGCAAGGCTCACAAAATGCCAGAACCTGTGTAAGGATCTTCAGCATTTACCAGTGTATAGACAAGGGATTGGACTGATCTGGTTTTCCCTTGTGCAGGAGGTTGCCTTGCCCTTGGCAGAACTGCCCAGAAGCTCCAAGTCAGTTTCAGACCTGTAATCTCCCTCTGGCTGCCACTCAATGGGGACATCAGAAGAAGCAGCAAAGATGACAAATCTGCCCAGATGTTTTGCCAGCCACTATCAGCTAACAGCAGGCTTGTGCTCTGGGAAACACAACCTGAATCTTTGTCCTTCTGCAAACACGGCTTCCTTGCAGAGGTTCCTCTGCCTCCCAAGCCCTGTGGTAATGCTACCCTCAGGTTAATGCTAAAAAAATCCTCACACTGTGAAGGGTTAGCAGCAATATGTCACCAACCCCTCCCTCTGTGCCTCTTTCTTTGTGAGGGACAGTCACATCCTTCTACCCCTCCCTTTGCATGGAAGTCTGTTCTCACTTCCAACAGTTTTGGTGACACATCCTTGTTACCCACTCATTTCTCCTGTGGTTCAAGTACACACAGGTCCAGCTCCACAACAGCCTGGACTTACTACTTCCTAGTAGTACTTCCCTTGCCATGTAGGGATCTGTGTCTGTAGGGGATGCCATTCATCTTATCCCTGGGTTAGCCAGCTCTCTGGTGATGGGACTGCTTTCCCCCACTCCCTAGTCTGTGACCCTGAGGGGCTTAGTCACTGGTAGGGGCTATTTAAGCAACACAAATAATTAACCAGCCAAATCTTCCAAGTCTAGCCCAACTCAGAAAGGCTCAAGTGAGGCTTGGGAAGCTCGCTGGCTTAGAGGGTTGACTCTTTCACTTCTGAAATACTTCCCCAATTAGGCAGTCGTTCAGAAGAGGCTGTGGGATTTGGACCATTATAGGTGACAGTGCTTGGGAGCTCTGAGGAGAAAGGGCTGGAGGGAATAGTCCCTTCTCTCACTTGAGCAATGAGGTGACTTCAGTGGACGCCACTCCTTTGAGTGCCCTATTAGTATTCTGACACACCGTTCATCCTATTAAAAATTACCTTGTCACCAGTGCCTTTACTAACTGTCATAAGCATGGAAGGGGCATTAACAGGCAATTCATTAGCTCTGCTGTGTTCCAGCACTCCGAAGCTATTCACAGCTGCTGAGGAAGGGTTTCTTCTACAGGGGATGGAGCCTGCCCTAGAAACATCCATAAAGATGCATGCAGCTTTATGCATGTGGGCCACAGCGTCACCCCTAGAGCAGGACCAGATGTGCTTCTCCTCTTAGGGAAAGGTGGAGAAAGCCACGAAGCAAACAGGACTCTCAAGGACACAGGGAGGACAGGAGAGAAAAGTGTTTTGAAGAAACCACATCCACTGCTCCTCACCCCAAATCTGTCTGGAACTATTTCTTTTTGCAGAAGGGGAAAAAAATGGTGCAGAAAAGTCTTTTATTTGACCTGCTGGGAATCTCATTCCATGAACTGTTTTGGTTGGGGGTAGTCTCTTTGTTTGTTTTGCTTCTTTGTGTTTGTTTGGTTTGGGGGTTTGTGTCTTGTTTTGTTTGTATTTTTTGGTGGGTTTTTGTTGGGGGGTTTTTGTGTGTGTTGTGTTTTGTTTGTTTATTTGGTGGGGTTTTTTTCCCTCTCAAAGATAATGGTTGTTGGTATTTGGTTAGGTAATTCCAATTTTCTGAATCAATGCAATGCAATGCAATGAAGTCAGGATCCTGTCGCTGATGTTTAGAGCAGGAATCAAGTTAAAGGCAGAGAAGCTTCACAGCAGCTTTTAAAGCCCTAAAGAAGTGCGTAGGAGCTGCTGGTTGAAGATTTTACACTCTCTTTGATTTCTTTAGAGCTGTGGAAATAACTGTTTTTCTCTCTTCACAGTTGAAATAATAACCACTTGGCCACGAGAGAAATACTCACTCTGAGTTTATTTTTGTCTTTCAAGTTGCTTTCTACAGCCAATTTGGGTTCATGCCGATCGTAAAGTGACCTTCTGTCTAATCACTTCTCTCTTTAGGGTTATGGTGCCTTGCATGCCTCACCTGATTCAGGCCATGCTACAGGAAGGCTCATTCACACCTCCTCCTTTTATTCCTGTGGAATATCATCTGTAGGAAATCTGCATATGCCTTTTTATTGGAGGAAAGGAAACTTCTTCAGCGAGCCGTTCTTTGTGCACAGATACTTCAGAGAGCAGAGTATAAAAGCAGTCGCATAGAAGTGTGATCCAGAGTCAGTTGGAACTCCTGGAAACCTTACAGTTAAGTGCAGCAGGGCCTCCCTCTGCCAAAATCACCACCCCTGCTCTCTAGCTGTCACAGCCCATACACAGGGGAAGCAGCCTTCACCCTTTGCTCAACAAGCATAACACAAAAGGAGAGCTGTGGAGAGATCATCTCGACGTGATGTAGGATTAACAGGGCTAATCCAAGAACTCATCACATGTGTAAGATTCTTTGGCTCAGATCAGTTCTCAGGTTGGGATAGTCTCCTTTAAAATGTGCTCTGCTTTTCTTTCCAGGGTCTGCAATTCTAGGTGCAGACAAAGCATTTTCTGAGGCTGTTGAAAGTCCTGCAAAGGGGTAGCCACAGGTTAACTCCCAGGTAAACATCACTCTGCAGTGAACTCCAGAGTTCTTAATGAAGAACAACTGAGAAATCCTTTTCCTGCTCTTCACCTTGGGAACAATGCTTTGGGCTCTGGCTCTTCATTAGACATCATAAATAACTACACACAGAGGAGAAGAAGAAAAAGAAAAGCCTCTTAATTTATTTCCATGAGTTAAGCACATACTTCTGGAACAAATTAATCACTCTCTTGTTTCCTGTCTCCTACCAAAAAAAGGGGACTTATTTTAAGTATGATGCATGCTCGTTTACAACAGAGACACTCCATTTTTACACAACCTGTTGGATCATGTCAGCAAAGTTCACCAGCACACCGACTCCAGGTCTGTTGGAATTGCCAGATTCCATGCACTGCTTTCCCAGTGGGGAATCACTGCTTGGAGAACAGAAACCTGCAGGGCTGTCCACGGGAAGGAGAGGTATCACTTGTAGGGACCTCAGCAAGCTCATTCCTTTGGAGATTAGAGCAGCCCTGCAAGAGGCTCACCTGCTGGCAGGTGTAAAACCCTTGCAGCCCCACACAAGCTGGTGTAACCACGTTGAACAGGGCCGCTGCTCTCAGGGATTTGTAGTGGCATTTCTGCCCCTGCATCAGCCAACACTTAGGTCTCCAACCCCAGCTGAAGCTCCCCTGAAGCCTGAATTAAAGAACTTGGCACACGGAGGAGACTCAAAGCCTTTGATGCGCTCCGAGCTCGCAAGAGCCACACTGCCCTGCGGAGCCCTGGACATCACCCACGGCCAGCACGTCCTGTTACGGACAACGCTGCAAACCTCCCGGGAGCAGGGGTGCGAGAGCTGCGGCTCCGAAGGGTGATGCAGCCCGGGAGGGGCAGTAGGCTCCGATCCCTCGCCCGACCCCGGCCCCAGCCACGCCGCCGCTGCGGGGCGGCCATTTTCTCCCCACCCCAGACCCCGAAGGGGAGCAGCGAGGCGGAGCAGAAGTATCGGGGTCCCCGGCCCGGCCGGCAGCCCCCACGCCCCGTTCTCCTGCTCGGGAAGCCCGGCGAGGCACAGCCCCCGGGGCCATGCAGCTGCGCACCCTGCGGAGCCGCCGTCAGGCGCCGCCACCTGCCCGGCCCGCGGCTGACACCTTGTGGCTGCCAGACCGCATGTCCGCCCTGGGCGCTGGGCAGCGAAAGGAGACGGCCGCGGCTTTTCTTTCGGCTGGCGGGGACGAATCGGGCAGAAACCTGAGCGCGGAGCTGCCCCCGGCCCGCCGGTCGCCGACTCCTGCCCTACCCGGGGCCGGCCGCCGGGTTGGCAGCTAGCGGTGCTGCCAAGCGGCCGCCAGGTGGCGCCGCCATGAGGCCAGCGCCTGCCGCCGTGGCGAACCGCGGGCCGGGGGTGGTGGCCGGAGCGAAGCCGCGCAGGTTGACGAGCGGCCGCGGGCGGCTAGGTCGGGTCGTGACCCAGCCCGGACCTCCTCAGTAAAGTATCCCTTGCTGCTGCCCTTCCATCCCCAGTCCACCACCGTCACACTGGGAAACTCCGTTTCGTCTTAAATTTTTCAGCATCAGAAATGCACACGGGAGAATGCACCTTGTATCAGCAGCGACGTGGGGTTGAGGGTGGAGAGGTTGTGTAGCCTCCTTTTCTGGAGACTTTCAAAACCCACCGGGACATGTTCCTGCACAACCTGATCTAGGCTAACCTACTAGTTGATTTCGAGGTCCCATCCAGCCCCTGCCGCTCTGTGACTTGAGGTCCCTCTGCCCGGTGCTGCATTCAAAATGCTGGGTTTGTCCCCTGGCTTTTCTTTAAAACACACCTTCCTGGTGCTCTGGTGGCATTCCCTACTGCAAGGTGCCATGGAAGATGTGGAGATTTTGAGAGCTGATGTTAATTACAGAGAATACCCACGTCTGTCTTGCCAGGGTCAGAAAGCACAGCCTAACTTTTCCAGCAAAGAAACCAGCTGGGCTTTGAACAAGAAAGCCCAGCTGAGGGTTGGCTCTGCCATTCTCTGTCTCTCTGATGCCTTGCTGGGAGCTGCTGGTATTTCTTCATTACTTACCAGCAGCATCTGTAATTAAAAAGGAGAAAAGTTAAAAAAAAAAGAAAAGAAGGTTTTTCTCCGTGGTGTCACATTAATGGCTCCCTGCTTTGCATTCAGAGCACAGGAGCAGTTTGGGCTGTGGTAATGAGGTCAGTTGGCCGTCCCCGGCCCAGCTGGGATGAGTGGCAGAGCCTGGCGCAGACGGCTGGCACGTTCCGGGGACATTATGAACTCAGGTGATTGCCAGACTCAGAGGTGAAGTTACAGAGGGGCCTCATCTGACTTCACTCATGCGGCGTTTCATTAAAGGACTTTGCGCCCATCAAAATGATGGAGCATAGGCCAGCGTGTTGGCTCTGCAGGCTAATTAGTCTCTCAGACCTTCTGCTCCTCTGGAAGTCCCAGCCCGGCTGGGCAGGATGGGGCTTTGTGTGGCTCGTGTCGAGTGGCCAGGTTCCACATCTGCGGTGCTGGTATTTCGCCGGTCCGCGGGGCTCTCATTTGGCCTATAAACCACAAACATCTGCTGGGGTTATGGTCGGCTTGTTGGGCTGATTTCAGCAGGGGTGGTGACCTGCTGTATGAGTCCATCAGTTCTGGAAGAGCAAACTGGATGCGAGGCGGAGGAGTTTGAGAGAGCAGGAAAAGTGCTCAGCCAGTCAGAAATACAAACTAGATGGGGAAAAAAAAAGGAAAAAGGAAAAAAGGGGGGAAAAAGGAGCTGTGGGAATGGTGAAATGCTGCAGCTTAACAGCCCAGGCAAAGGCCATGCCTGTACCCCAGTGTCCGTGCTGTTGCCCACACATTCTCTCCCTCGACGCCTAGATATTGTCTTTTTGAATGTGGGTTGACAGCTGAGCTGAGATAAACAAAACCCTGGAGTCACTTAATTGGGAGTAAACTATGAGAAGACACCGTGCCTTCCACCTGGACTGATAAAGTACCCTCAGTTTGATTTAATCAGGGAATAGTTCATTTTTAAATGATGCCACAGAATCAGAGAAACATTCAGGTTGGAAAAGCCCCTCAGCATCACCAAGTCCAACCCAGAACCCTGCTCTTCAAGGGTCACCCCTAAACCAGAGCCCCAAGCACCACATGCAAACCACCTTTAAGCGCATCCAAGGTTGGTGATTCCACCACCGTCCTGGGCAGCACATCCCCATGCCTGGCCACTCTTGCTGGGAAAAAATGTTTCCTAATGTCCAGTCTAAACCTACCCAGTTGTAGCTTGAGGCCATTCTCTCTTGTTCTATCACTAATTGCCTGTGAGAAGAGACCAGCACCAGCCTCTCTACAAGGTCCTTTCAGGTAGTTGTAGAGATCAATGAGGTCTCCCCTCAGCCTCCTCTTTTCCAAACTAAACAGCCCATATAGTAGCAACCAAGTTGCTATAACAGCCCAGATCACAATGGTGTCTTCTGCTGTCAGTGTGGCTGCCATGGGTGTCTCACAGAGGTGTCACCATAGTTTGGCAGGCTGAGGAGTGATGTATTAAAGACTGACTCTGTTCTCCATCGCAGCAATGCCCAGTGGAAGAATTTCACCCCGCTTTCCCTCTAGTTATTTTGGATTAACACAGGCAGAAATGAGGGCAAGGCTGGATGGTCAAAGCTGTCAGCATTCATCCTAATTTCTATAAAGACACAGTCCCCATTGCTGCTCTGGTTCACTTCTCCCCTTTTCCAGGGTAGATCAGGGCTGATGGCAGAGGAATCGATGGGTTTGCACTAGCTGACAACAGATCTGGCTTTCCTTAAGCTGAGTTCTTTGCACATACATTTGTAGACACAGAGGTTTGGGTGAAGAGTTGTGGAAGAAACTGGAAGCTACTTCTCCCACCAGTTACTCTATAGTCTCACAGAGCATTGATTTCCAGGGCAAGCAGGGCAGTACATGCCGAGAAGGAGCGATGGAGCACAGCTCCGTGTAAATAATACGTCAGGCCTGATCTGGACCCATTTCTGCTGGCAAAACAAGACTCTTTGTGCAGGGACTTAGCCCAACTGAGGCTTCCAACAAATGGAAATATTTTATAGTGCAACCTTGTAAACTACTTAGGGATTTTGAAAGTAAATAAATACAAGCAAAGATCCTGTTGCTGCTCCTCCACGCCTGCTGATTTCCCGTGAGCATGGACGGCTGAAGAAAGATCTCTTTTCTGGTGGTTACACTTCAGGGATGTCACTCACTGGGCTGCATTATGAAAATACATCTAATGACTCTCCCCTTGCCTTTGCATTCCTGAAGAAAGCCACAGCAGCCCCGACTGCAGCTCACCGCAACGTAGCTGCTTCGTGAGCCCAAGCTCATCCTGCTGGACGACTCCCTCGGGTCTCCCCAGAGTGCATGTGAGAGGCCTGTCTCCTTGGCAGCCCTGGAAAAGCCCAAGCAGGGCATCCACTGGCACATGTTCCTCTCAGAAGAACCAGGGCTGGGCAGGAGCAAGGTGAGGAGTCTTCTGTAGAAAGCAATTGAGAAACCCAGGAACTTGATGGAGGCTGAAAAGCTTGGTTGATCTTTCATTAGCCAACCAGTGTCTTAGAGTAGGGAGGAAAACTTTTCTTTGAATTTCCCTTTAACTTTCAATTTTCATTTTTCCTTTACATTTTCCTTTTCATTTCCTTTTAGTCTTCCTTTACCTTTTCCTTTACATTTCCCTTTATATTTCCCTTTCCCTTGAACTTTTCCTTTACATTTCCCTTTATATTTCTCTTTCCCTTTAACTTTTCCATTACATTTCCCTTTATATTTCCCTTTCCCTTTAACTTTTCCATTACATTTCCCTTTATATTTCTCTTTCCCTTTAACTTTTCCGTTACATTTCCCTTTATATTTCTCTTTCCCTTTAACTTTTCCTTTACATTTTCCTTTGCATTTCCCTTTAACTTTTCCTTTATAGTTTCTTTTACATTTCCCTTTAATTTTGCCTTTACGTTTCCCTTTAAAATTCCCTTTAACTTTGCATTTTCCGTTTCTTTTACCTTTCCCTTTACATTTCCCTTTAACTTTTCCTTTACATTTCCCCTTAAATTTTCCTTTACATTTCCCTTTAGATTTCCCTCTGAATTCCACAGAGTGGGCAAGTTATGCCTTTCTATCCAAGTCCCCTGGATTTTCCCTGTGAAAGCAAACAGTGTCTGACTGATAGTGTGGCTATCAGACACCAGGAAAATGATCTAATTTATAGCCAGTATTGAGCAAGCTACCAGCAGCAGAATAAAATAGTTCTCCATATGGTACCAGAAAGCTTCCAAAAACTATAGTTAAAGAAAACAACAACGCTGGGAGAGAAAAATCCTCCTTTTGTGCCTCAAGCAAGGGGTTACAGCAGCAGGGCTGGTTAAGACTCCCAAGAAGAAAACGATGTCCTCGATTGTCTTGTATGAATTTATGGCTCTTTATTGTACAGGATTACAAGCATTAGATGCATCTTTGTGCTAACAGGGCTCATGTTTTGAAGTTACAAGAAACCTCTACAGTTACATTCTGGGGAGGCTTCGGGACAGGGTTTGCCAAATGGAAAAACATTTGGAGGTTTGGAAAAATCTTGCACATAAATTACTGAAGGCACGAAGCGCTTGAAAGATGGATGAAATCAGAAGCCAAGGAAAAGCAGCCTGCGTGCCAAGGAACAGCAGAAAAAAAACCCCATGTAATGATTTCTTTTAATGACTCTCCTGCAAAATGGAGAGAGAGCTTCCAGGGCATGTCATATTCTCATAAAAGCAGCTTGCCTGGGTGATGAGAAATACCCTGTAAGTGGTCAGGGTGAGACCCAATTTTTCATCCTTTCTGCACGTAGCTCTCCATTGATTATGTTAAGTGCTACCCACTGGTTAAAAACACAGCAAGCTCATTGTCTCTGCCTGTGGCAAAGGGCAGCTACACACTTGCTAATTTCCTGATTTATGACACCCTATAGAAGGCACTGAAAGTGGGCACATGGTGGGGGACACACAGACTATTAAAACAGAGGGAGATCAGGAAGTTTGTGATAAAGAAAAGGCAGGCTCTACTCTGACATGTAATCTCTCTTTTGGCTTGAAGCAAACCTGCTCCTTCAAGGCTATGCCATCAACAGGGCCTGGCTCAAGTTTCACCACTAAATCTGAGTCAACAATCTCTAATCTGGACACCGGGCTCAGGATCCAGGCTCAAGTTGCAGTTGGAAGCAGACAACAGGGACATGGGGAGGTGGGGGCCGGTGGGGAGTGGGGAGAGGAGAAAAAAGACAATCTTTGTTTCTCATGTGATTGTCCACACAAGGCCAAGGGGAGGTCATGTGTCATTTGATTATTATTTTTCTCTGGGGTTTTTTTGTATGCTTTTTGTCATCTCCAAGGCAAAACTTTGCACCTCTCCGGCCTCGAAACCTCCTTCCTGACACTTATATTAAGTACAGAAGATATATGCCCGAGAATGGAGGGGGACACAAGTTTGTGGAGCAGCTCAGATTTGGAGTTCTTTTCATCTTTCTGACATGTGATACCGTGACATGAGCTGCCTGCAGTGGGGTTGCTATGCAGATATACAGTTTCTGAAAAGTTACACCAGGAAAACTAAAACCCTACCGATGGATTTAGCATTTCACAAAGAAGAGGGATAAAATGTGTGGCAGTTAGGCTCAAAAGCTTAAAAAAAAAAATAAAGGTGAATTAAACTTTCAAGAAAACAATCTCTCTCTCCCCCCACCCCCCCAGAAAAAAAAGGAAAGAAAAGGGGAAAAAAATGAAAAGGAGGATCAATAAGTATAAAAAGTATCCCATTGCATTCCTGGCCTTTGGGCCTCTGCCTTAATCCTGCTACTGTATATAATAAAAGAGAGCTTGTGTGTTTAATGGCAGGGACAGAAAGAAGGGGGGAAATACTTGGGTACCCTCTTCCCCCCTCTTTGTTGCTTGCCTTGCCATCATTTTATTTTGAAAAATAAAGACTAGAATAAAAAATATGTTGTTGGAGGCTCCCAGCCAAAAATGTGCCAGCACTTTCCCTTCCCACCCCACCCCCTCCCCAAACTCCTTAGGCCAAAAGCCTTAACAAAAGCTGTTTTCTGTTTGGAAGATCTTCAGGTCCTTCGCTCTCTTTCCTAACCCCTAACACAGGAAATGATTTTATAATTCAGGTTATTAAGGAATTCGACTCACGCTCCCCCCTCGCCCCCTCCCGCCCCCTTCCCTCAATGTGGACCGGCAACGAGCCTGTGGGCTGGCACCCATCCTCTGCCCCCTTTCTGTCAGCTCCTCTGCCTGCCCCTGCCCCTAAATCATCTTTTCCCCAGCACCCAGCCGTGCTCAGAAAGCCACCTGCGTGCTGAGGAGTGGGCAGCTCCCCACTCCTGCCCCACCCCAAACACGACATCTCACGTATGTGGTAATGTCTGTCATGCCAAAGCCCACAGTAGGGACTGGGAGGCAATAAATCAACCTCCCTTGGCTAGAAGTGAAAACCACATCTCCTGAGGTACTCCAGAAGGAGAGGGCCAGGTAATGTGAAGGCTCAGAATCACACAGCACATGTGGGGCAAGTCTGCTGCTGCTGCAGTCCTGCCCAGCCTGGCACGCTTCCCTGCTTTAAAGCCAGCCAGCTGATGCCACCCTCGCTGTGGTCCCATGCACCTCTTTGGCCACCTTCCCTCCCCATCCAGCAGTGTGGAGCACTGTGGGGCTGCGACAAGCTGAGGTGGACCCCAAAAGCCAGCTGAGGGAAGGCTCCCTTTCTTTTGGTCTCTGCAATGAGTCAGTATTTACTGCAGTAACTCTGAAGGCATTTGGGGAGCAGAAGCAGACATCCTTGTTCCAGAAGGGAGCCTCAAGTGCTCCCTCTTCCCAGCCCTGCAGATGTTCTCTTTCAGAAGAAGTGAGGGACACCTCTCTTGCCTTCCTTGGCATAGCTCATGTCCCGGTGGGCAGGTTGGGAGATGATAGAACTCATCAGTCCTGGCCTGGGACCCAGAAAGGGGTGAGAGCCTCTCTCAGCACCTTGTTTGGCATAGGCCTGAGTGAGCTTTACTCCTTCAGCTGAAGAAGGAAGCTGAGCCTTGTGGCCTCTTGGCAAGTTCCCTAACCAAAATGCTTGCCTGGAAAAGGCAGCAGCATCACTTCTTCCTCAAGCCTTTTTCTTGCACTAAGCTTGCCCAGCAAAGTCTTCAGAGAAAATTTCCCACCTGATGAGAGGTGGGAATTGCCCTCAGCTATCTTACCAGCTACCAATAACCAAGATTTCCTGCCCAGTCCGGGCTTTGTCCAACCTGCACTGTGGGCTGCCCAGATGCCAACAAGCTCCATGTAGGATGGGCAGGCAAGGCTGGTTCTCTCCTGTGACAGCCAGGTGCCAGGGCATTTGGTATAGGGACACACAGCTTTTAGATGCTAGCATCACTTGTAAGGAAAGGTCTTGCTCAATGCACCTTCACTTCTACATCCTTGAAAAAGTATTTCAGTAGAGCAGCAGATGAAGTGGTCAGGACACCCACCTGCTCCAGCAGATAGGTGAACATCTTTGCAGCCTAAGTTACTCTCTTTTTTTCTTGCCTTGTGGCTGGGTCAGTTTCTCACAGTGTCACAGAAGTTCAAGTTCCTGAACAGGTCTTGGCTGGACAACATGACCCCACCTCCCATGGAGGTGTTAGACTGCCCTGCAGCCAGCATCCATTGCACCTCTGAGGGGCCATGCTCCCATCGTTGCTTGAAGATAATACTCAGGAGCTGCTTCTCACTCTGTTTTTCACAGCTCTCTGTGTTTTCCTGGTACATCCTGTGCTTTGTGGGAAATATCCTAGGCTTGCTCCAGGTACTGCTGCATTTCTTTGCCCCAGGACCACATAAAGGACAGGTGAAATGTGTGCAAGCCTGTGTAAAGCTGTGCTACCCATTTCCAGCTTGTTCAGTGTGAAGCAGGTCCAACCTAATTCCCAGCTCTCTCATTCTCTCCCTCTGCTGCACACGTGTGTGGACACTACCCAAGAACCATCTTTCCTAACTCACAGATCCCAGACATCAAGTCAGCTTTGTGTGGGAGTGGAAAGCAAAGCCACTGAAGGGGCCATTTCTTTTCTGAGTGACACCTTTGTAAAGCCAGAATGGTTCCAGAGAAATCAACCTGTACCAGCAGCAGCAAATTTGTTCTCAGTCTGAGCGCAGAATGTTTGTCATAGTTGTTATTAAATGATGCCTTTACATATTCCAGACCTATTTTTAAAACAAAGGCAATGAAGTTAGGGCATCCAGTTCTATATATGGACACTCCAAATGTCTCTGAAATGCCTCGTGCATGTGTTTGGCTGAGTGTTGATTTGGGTGTCCAAATATGGACCTCAGAATGGGATATCTCACTTGGATAAGCATCCTTGCAAATTTGGCCTGCGGCGCTGACTCGAACAAAGGAAATTTACTTCTATCATTTAGCATGGAAAAGGCACCAAATGTTTTCACATGGAGGGACCTCCTTATTCACAGAACCGAGCCACCCGTGGGGGGTAAATGGAGCCCTCAGACAGACTCATCCGAGACATCGCAGGAGGAAATGAATGCAGAGTGTGTGCAGAAGGCAAGCCTCCTCTCATCGCAAGGGCAATGTTCTCGCTGACAGCGAAAACTCGGTGCCAGCAGCAGGACCCACGCAGCCTGATCACTGCAAACTCCCCTTCTGCCCCACATGCGTGCAGGGCTGGCTGCTTAGAGACCCAAGGCAAAGCTGCCTCTCTCTGGTCAGGAAACCTCTGCGTCTCAAAGCTCTTGCAAGAGCTGGAGCAATTGCTGTTGCCCACAAGAACCTTTCCCTCCACCTCCCAGTGCATCAGGAGTTTCTTTGTCTGGTTGTCTGATGGGGAGCTCTCCTGGAAAGAGCTTGGCTTGACTGCTAGGTCTTAGTGCATAATAAATAATGTCAGCAGCCAGTGAGCACCGTTCTGCAAGCCTTTGGTGTTCCCATTAATTGCAAAGGACCTTCTTACATCCTTTGTGTGATCCCATTAATTTGGTTAGGGGTGGATCTGGCCTCAAAAACAAAGCAGGTTTCTTTTGCATAATGTCTGGTACGGTTTGGTCTGGGTTTTGCTGAAGGTTTGCGTGTACTTGGATACTCCTCTCTAGATATGCAGCTGGGGATACGTTTAAAATAGCAAACAATGAACTGATTCAACTGTCCAGAGCAGTTGTTCAGATTCCAGATTTTGGGGTGAGATGTTCAGAAAGCGCAAGGCAGGCAAGCGTTCAGGAAAGCTAAGGTAAGTTTGTGATCACTGGAAACGTGTGAAGCCAGCTCCAGCCTGGCTCACTCGCTCTACCTCTGCTGTCCTGATGATTTTTGACAAGCTGATTGCGTTTCTGGAAAAAAGCAGCTCATGAGAGAGGAAGATTTCTCTGCAGAGTCTGTTGTTTTTCAGAAGAGTGAAAATGTGTGCTAACAATTCTGGACCGCTGACAAAAGCAGAATCAATACACACGGCCTTCAGTTTACAGCCAAGTTCAGATGAATAAATAGCAATGCAGCAAGCTGTTTACTAGGGAGACAAGCTTTGCTCTGCAAGCCCTTCCAAGCAGTCATACTTGGGCTGCTGCTGGCCTTACTTGGCTGGTTAATCACATGAAGGAGTTCCAGAGCTCACCGGACCTTTCAAACTCCTCCATCAGCACTGCTGGCTGTGCTGGCCAAGAGCTAGGAGGAAAACTCCACTGTGTGAGATAGCTCAGGACCTGCAATTCTGTTGCTGTTGCAAGAGTTTCGGGGGGCATGTGGAAAGAGTTTTTTGCTTTGAAGACCTTAGGCTGGATTTCAGGGGGAGCTGATGCGTAGGACAGGCCTGTCCCTACAAAAGGCAGGCAGAACGCGCTCCATGCACAGCTCCAAGCGCAGCGCGAGCAAACTGCGCTGGCGCTGACCCCCGGGGAACGAACGAAGCCGCAGCAAGCGCATCCCTCTAGGGCTCTTCTCTGAGATCAGGACCCAACTCTGCACTGTGCTAACAGCTAGCTAAACACTGCAGAAACTCAGAAGCGGTGAAGGAGGCATGAAAATGGCAGGGACATAGATACAGCCTTCGAGAAGAACCCTGAAGGCTGAGTTTCATTTGGTCTGTGACCAGGCAGGTAGAGAAGAATGAACAACCGCGTGCACCACAAAAAAAAAGGCAAAGATAATAATAAAACCAAATGCACATTTGCAAAGAGAATAATAAAACAACAGCACATTGAAGTGCTTTTTCTTTTTTTCTTTTTTTTTTTCTTTTTCCTTGGAGATTTATTTTGCTTTAATAAATCTGACACCAGCCAGGGAGAGAGAAAAGCGTTGCAAGCCCAAAAGGAAAGCAGAGCGCGCTGAGAGCGCTTCGGATTCTTGCTCTCTCGATGATGTTTCATCAGTCTCTCTTTGTGCTCTCTCCCTAGACTCAAGAGCTGTTGGATTTCCCCACCATCACTCCTTTTTGTTTGTTTGTTTGTTTTTCATTCTTTTTTCTTCTCTTTTTTTTTGTTTTGCAGGTTTTTGTTTTTGTGTCTCTTGTTGTGTTGTATTAAAAAGCGAGCTCGCTCGCCCGGTGTCTTTCCCAAGCTTTCACAGCTCTAATAAATAAGGAGCACCTGTAAAACAGTAGCTTGACTGAAGTGAATCTGTACAAAGGAAAATATAGAAATACAGTATATACACAGTGCTCACAGTGCACCTTCACTGCAAGGCTCTGACCCTGCTGCCCTCGCTCCCAGCCCTGCGGACAGCCGCTGGAGGCGCCGCTCCTGCGCCGCGCCGCTCCTGCGCCGCGCCGCTCCTCTCTTCCCCGCAGCAGCCTTATGGAAAAGGTGTGCTCTGAACACTCAAGAGTGAACAATTGCTTTATTCGAGTTAGTAAACAGTTACACTGAATCACAAGGTGATCTGAATTCAATTTTTTTTCTTTTTTTTTCTTTTTTTTTTAGTTTTTTGTCTGGTTTTGATTTTTTTGGGGGGGGGTTGGGGGAGGGGTTATCTTTTTTTTCTCTTTTCTCTTTTTTTGTCTTTTTTTTTGTCTTTTTTGTTTTTTTTTTTTTGTAATGTCTTTGTCAGAACGGGATACTCCACGACTCTCTTACCAATTCAGTGCCAGTATAACATGCTCTAGTGTACTTTTGGACTCTTGGCTACAACTGTACAAGTGCACACAAGTAAATTCTACCCTGTTATCCTCCACCCACTGATTGAGGATCGAATTGCACATTTCTCTTAACCATGACAGGAGAAAGCAAACAGTGAAACAGAATCATGGGGGCTCTTTCTCACTTTACCCTTGTTTTCATTGGTTTGTCCATACCATTCTAATTATCATGAAAGGGCTATGCATATGGAGAGATTGTCTCACTGCCTTCCTGGATCACTGAAAACCATCAGGGTTGAAATTTCATCCAAGTCTTTCGTGACGCCCAGCAAATATTCCCCTCAGATTATTTTACACCTTGAGGGAATTTTGGTCTTTAGTTCAACACTCTTGCTCTGTTCCCAAATGGGGCGCTATTTAGGGGAATTTAAAGAGAAAGCTGAGAAGAATAAACATTTACTGAGTTCTCTTGGCATTCAGTCTCTGAAAAACCACAGTATAAACTATTCATGCTGCTTCTTACATCTGTCAAATCAAAAAAAAAAAGAAGAAGAAAAAATTAAGGGGGGAAAAAAAAAAATGAAAAGCCATAAGAGTGTAACACTGAAAATATGGCATTAGAAAGGATAAAGGTGGCCTTTGTAAAAATAACAAGGAAAAGTATACTAGCCAATAAAATATTCTAACTCTTCATTTAAAAGTGCATCGTGGGTAGGACAGAGATGCCTCTGAAGCGTTGCTACTCCAGTATTACCCCTTTCCCCCATCAAAACTTGAACAGGTCCAAAACCATACAATGCAAATCACGATTCTTAGTGTAGCAGCAAAACCACAGCAGTTTTTCAAAGGAAAAAAACAAAACAAAACAAAACAAAACCCCAAAAATAATAATAATAATAATAAAAAAAAAACAAACAAAAAAATTGTTTCATTGTCCAGTCCCCAAATATCTGAACTTTGAAGTCAGAGAGGGAAAAAGTACCTATGTTGGTCCGTGTGGTTTTTGAAACCAGGGTCAAAAATCTCCCCCCCCCCCCCCCCCCAGCAAGAAACCAAGAGGAAAAAAAAACTGTCCCTTGGAGGAGCAAAGGGGTGGTTGCAGGAATGCTGAGCACACTGTGTGGGTCCATGATGTGCTGTCTTCTGGGTCAAAGGCACCCGTGGGACCGAGGCTTCCTCGGAGGGGCTTCGTGATGGGAAGCTGCTGTCTTTGCTGGACTTTTAGCCAGAGGGGTGGTGAGGACCAGCTGGTGTCATTCAGTGGAGTGGTGTGGATTGCTCTGCTCCCTTTCTCCATGCAAGGTACCCTGTCTGTGAGTGTTCCTGCAAAGCAGACAAGCAGAGGTGGTCAGAGGAGCAGTGAGAGGCTTGTGGAAGGCAGGCTGGGCAGCACCCGAGCTCACGCTGCTGGCCTGGGACATAAACCCACCGCTTCATCAACCCCTTGTGCCACGGGGGCTGTTGGCACACAGCACCTCCAGGCTGCTGGAGAGGAAGATGGAGCAATTCCTGTGATAAAAAGCTGGAAACTGATATAATAATAGTTTATTCTCTGGGTATGATAGAGAGCCTTTCATCCTACAGGAGCATGGGAGAATAATGATACTTTGCAACCACAGAGCACCCTTCTGCCCTGGATCTCAGTGTGCCTTACAGACCTGGGGGTGCTGCTCTTTGCGCAGCACAGGTGGGCAACTGGGCTCAGAGAAGGAGAAGGATTTGAACTGGGATTCCCCAGCACCTTTGATGAGGGTAGGCCAGGGTTCCCCAGAGCCACCTCTCTGCATGGGCTGGTGTGCAGCTGCACAGGGCTGATCCGTCTCACAGAGAAATTGGGAGAGCGCCCAAAGACAGCTCCACTCTCAGGAAATACACATCTCCCCTGACAGAGCTAACTGCAGGTACTATCCATGCAACCTGAGGATGTTCCTCTTGGCCTTGCTCCAAATCTGTCACTTTCTAGGTCCTGTCTCTTTTCCCCTGCTGCAGGTAGAGTCAGTGTAACAGAACATGCAGACTGGAGAGAAGGACCTGCCCTGGCTCACAGGGCAGTAATTACCTTTGGTGAATGCATTTTTGTAGTCACCAAGTGACAGAATCCAAGTCCCTAGCCTGAAGAGATTTCTAAAGGAATGAGCACACACTGGAGTCATCACCACTTCACACTTAGCTGTTGCCCACCTTGTGCCAACACTGATGTGCACGACCAGCACACTACAGTCAGCTATTTATACCTCCCCAAAGCCCCAAATTACTTTTTTTAGGAGAGCAAGAGATGTTCTTCACCCCAGCTGAACTTGTCCTCAACACACACCAAATACTGCTGATCAGCTAGGAAAACTACAGCAGCCATATGAGAAGAATTTTTGTAGGCATAAAGCCACCGAGGTGAATTCATGTGAGATGTACTGAGGTGAGCACACCAGGGGGCTTCTGCTTCCCAAAGCTAAAGCAGGGCTGGGCTGATCATGGATTGGAAGACCACCTAGAAGCCAGGGAGGGCTGTAGCCTCCAGCTCCAGGAGGCAACAAGGAAAGGATGACAGAAAGGGAACAAGCAAGAGGGCTCATTTCTGCCCTGCAGTCAATGCAGGAGGGAAAAGGGATAGTAACTCAGTTGGATGCTGACCCAGCTCCAGCCGGTGACTTGGAAGCTCATCTGTGTGGGCTGAGTGCTCCCCTGAGCAGCAGGTGCCAGCCACGCTGATGGGCTCTGTGGATGTGAGTCATAACCTGAGCAGTGGGCAGCTATGAAACTGGCTGCACCAATGCAGAGCTGCCTCTTTGCTTTGTGCCCTGACACATGAGGATTGAAATCCTTGCTCAGAACAGTACACAGTTTGAGTTCAGCAGGACAGTTTGGTAGCTAGGGCAAGGCCTCCCCAGCAGGCTTCCCTCCTCCCTTTCTGCAGGCACTCAGCTCTTTCCAGGTGTTGCTGCACACCTCCAGTCCTGCAGCAGCACCTGGTTAGAGGTATGGTGGAAAGCTTGGCCCTGCTTGGTAGAGCCAGTTGCTGGAAGTGCTTCTTACTCCACTTTCCCTCCATGTCTCTGTGCTGAGGAGCTGGGTAGCTTGGCTGTGGGAGCATTTCCTACTCACCCATACCCATATCCTTGTGCTGCCCCACAAGCCACACCAGCTGGATGTTCCTGCAAGCAGAGACAGCTGCCAGAAACAGATGTTCCTACCCTGTGCCCTCCCCAGTCATGCCCTACCTCCTCAGGAGGCCATGCCACTGACATGGCTTTGGACACCGGCACGCATGCAGAACCTCACAGCTCTTTCCATGGTGGCTTCTCCTCATCCTGCACTCCATTGGACCTTCCTGTCTCCAGACTCACATCTTATTGTTCAGCAAAACTCAGATGCTGGGTGGGGAGAGCTGAGGCACCCGTTGATGTGGGCTGGGCTGGCAGAGTTTCCATCATTTAGCACAGCACTTAATTCACCCAGACAATGAATGCTGATGTGCTACAAGAGGTCTGGTTCATCTGGGACGTGCATGGCCCTAGAGTAAAGGCACTGCAATTATTTTCTCAGGGAAACTGCTCTGAAGAGAAACCACAAGAGTGCAGCTAAAGTCAGCATGGGAGCAAGCTCAGCCCTGGAAACACTCTGGACTCATCTGTTACTTGTAATAGTTCTGTCATTTTATTTATTTAATTATTTTCAAGCAATTCTTCAAACCATTCAAGCTTCTTCATTAAAACCTTCCCCTTTGAATACTTAATGATTTATCCTTCCATGAGCAAAGTGAAGGGATGCCACATTGAGGCAGGGGAAGCCTTCCTTCAGCACCAGCCCTTGATTTTGAAGGTGGTGTTTCCCCCCTTGCTCTGGTGTTGTCAGCTCTGGGTCAGATATGGGACTCAGGCTCTGCCTGCTGACCGAATCACAAGCTGTAATCTGAGCAGACATTGTGACTCTATGGAATGCACTGGGGAAGAGGCTTGGGATTTGCCCTCCTTTTATGTCTAAGCAGAAGAAGTGGTAGGGACAGCTTAGTCATCCCCAGCTCTGTGACTGAATTTTGTAGGGATGCACCAGAAGCTGTGCTTGCAATCATAGCCAGTCACCTTGTAGTTAGGGAAGGAGCTTAAGGGAGAAACATGAACTGGAAAGCAGATCTGTTGTGTGCTGGCTCCTGCTGCCTTGCATCTATTCCTAGAAAAGCCTTTGGGGAAGTTTCACCAATTTCCATCTCTGATTAGCTCCTTGCTGGTAGGTTTTGTATTGTCTATCACTAAACTCATTCAATGTATCTTAAACTGAACCCTGAAAGGAGCTGGTGAAGGTAGGAAGAGGGATGTGTGTCACCATCCATGCTCTTGTTCTGTAGCAAGGACACGGTGGAAATACCAGTTCCAAGCTCTTCTTCAAGGCCCATTGCCCGCTGGTTAGTGCAGCACCAGGGCACTGGGCAAGCCTGGAAACAGTTTGCTTTGCCCCACTGATGCTTCACGTGCAGATGAGGCTGGCTTTCACAGCCCCCATCCTGGATCATTTCAGCCTAAGCAAGAGCAGATGCAGGCTCATCCAAAGCCAAGGGGGCATACTTATGTGGCCAAAAGGTCAGATAGATTACACTGTAAGGGCAGGAAGAGAACAAACAAGGACCAAGTGAGTGAGACCTGGCATGGAGCTCAGTGCAGTGCCAGGCACCCCAGGGCATCTCCCTTATCCCCACAACTGCTGGACACCAACTGACCTGTGTTGGACCTAACTGTTGTTTTAGGTTTCCTCTATTTCCCACTTCCCCTCCCACCTCAAGAAAACTGGAACAGGTCAGGCACTGGAACAGGCTGCCCAGGGAGGTGGTGGAGTTGCTGTCCCTAGAGGTGTTCAAGAAATGTGTGGATGTGGCACCTGGGGCCATGGTTTAATGTCCATGGTGGTGTTGGGTTGATGGTTGGACTCAATGATCTTAGAAGTCTTTTCCAATCAAAATAATTCTGTGATTCTAGGAGTATTTTTTAACCACCAAGACACCCACTCCAGCAGTAACTGGTAAACTGCTTGAAATAAAACTGAACTGGCATTTTAACTGATCTTTTACCTTTGGGATCAGAATTCAGATTCTCAGTGACTTCATCAGGTATTGCTTCTTGGCTGCTCGTGTTCAAACATCTCTCAGTTGGAGGATTCCTGTGGGAAAGGGGTGCTGTGGCCCTCCTTTTGGATAAGCAACTTAGAAGGGGCAGCACAAGTGGTTCATGAAAGCTTTTAAATATCTGGAGCACAAGCAGGCAACACCAAAGTTTTACACTGAACCACGTGGGTTCCAATTAAACAGCTGAGAATTGCTCTAACCATAGGTTTTAGTATCAAT
Organism: Dryobates pubescens; assembly: GCF_014839835.1. Taxonomy (NCBI): domain Eukaryota; kingdom Metazoa; phylum Chordata; class Aves; order Piciformes; family Picidae; genus Dryobates; species Dryobates pubescens. The sequence goes on from NC_071639.1 coordinate 11,546,328, forward strand.
CAACACGTGATGGGATGCAGATCTTTCCAGAGAGCTCAGAACTTGAGAGTTATTTCACTCTGCACTGCCCAATCCCTACCTCTCCTGTTTAAAATGTCTTTTGTGTGTGTGTGCTTCCATACATTACACAGCCTGGCAGTCCAAAACCAGGACTGAAAAACGGAGTGCAGCAGAGAGTGGAGGCGTCCTCTGGACCGACGCAGTTCAGCCTCTTTGCCTCTAGATAATTTGTTATTGTAGGGTTGGCTCGAGTTTAAGACAGTAATGTTTCAGAAACACTTGGAAAAACAAGCCAGCTGCAGGGAGGATATCATTACAAATTGAGACACATGTTGTACTGCAATGCCATTCTTTTTCAAATACCAAAATCGTGTCTGGGGGAAGTAAAGCCATGAAAACGAGTCAAGAGGCAGGACCTCGGTCTGTAACGCGCTGAGGACCTTCAGCTTGCATTAGAGGCACCAAGAGCTGAGTGCACACAGGATCAAGCCCAGATATTTAATTAGCTCTAATTTTTCATGGTAGAAGCAAATGTAGAATAGTTGAGGGTTCTGCAAAATGTCCAAGGTTGCTTCAATTCACATCTCTCACGAGCTGCTCACACTGCTTCCAAACACAGCCTCTGCTTCCAGCAGTGTGATGCAGCTCGTTATCAAAAGAGTGCAAATAAGGCAATGATTAGTAGGCCTCAACTGATGGAGGCACCCAGGAATGTGCTTAACTTGCCTGTTTTGCTCGACAGGACCTAAAAATAGAGAGGGAGAGACTCAGCAGGTAATCTGGAAACAAGAAGTGCTTCAGAAAAATCCTGCTCGTCACAGTTTGATTTCCTCCTGATTTCTTGCTCAAACAGCTTTGCTCCTGCTTTGCTTGAATCTCCCACTGCTTTTTTGAGCAGAAATTAATTTCATCTTCAAATCTGTTGCTCACTGCTTGATTATGCCCAACTTTTTCACAGCCACAGCCCTCCAAAGTGCTGTGCTCCTTTCCGACCCACTTTCAGGCACTGCTTTTAACTGAGAAATAGTTTCTAAGCTCCTCACAGTTGTCCAGAGCTCACAGCTCCACACTGAAGTCAACTGTGGCTGTTCAGGGGTCAGGCTTCACAAAGGTTTTTGGATGCTTACCTTCTTATCAGATTTCAGTGGCAGTCAAACATACACTGTCCAGGATCTTGGCCTCTGAATGTAAAGGCAATCGTCTCAGATGATGTTTTTACCAGGGTGCCTGTCCATCTTGCTATGGTTTTTTGTTGTCAGGGACTGTGTTTATTCATGAGTTGTGCTTTTTATCCCCCCATAAACTTTGGCTGTGCCACTGTCTTTGGTAGTTTGGCAGCACAAGAACAGACTGATGGAGAGCTAGAGCCTCTCTCTATGACCATTTTACACTTAACACATCTGAATGCAGCTAAATCTTCTCTGCACCAACTTAAATGAGAGCATTAGGCCTTGCATGTGTGAAAGTGCCTGGTCAGTCTTTAGAGCCTGATGAACAATTACCAGCAACTCCTTGTTTCAAGATGAACGTGGAGTGTGCCACAGATCTCAGTTCAAATCATTTTCATTCCACAAGACAAGTAAAACTAGAAAAAAGGCAAGAAGGCATCAAAATGATCTGTGAAGGTGGTGGCTTCAGATCCTGGGAGCTGTCAGGTAGGCTGCAGCCTCCTGAAGGCACAGGTTCTGCAGATTTCTGTGGCTCTTTCAATCACATGATGATATTCTTTTTTGCTGGCCAAAGTTCTGGCTGCATGTTTTGGTTGCCAGCAAACCCCAGCAGCTCCCCACCTTTGCAAATCAACCCAGCTGTAATTATTTTCTAAACTGAGTGCAAGAATGAGATTTCATATTTGAAACATGAGCCCTGTGAGGTTTTATGGCAAAGCAAGATGAACCCAGCAGAAAGCAGCTCTTGTTCTTTTGATTTCAAGGAGCGTGCAGTGATCTACAGCAGTGTACCACCAGCCTGCTATTTACTGCCACTGAGACGGAAGTCAGAGCTCCCACACCCTGGCAGCAAGATGTGGGAGCTGAAAGCAGTATGGCATTTTAGACCTCACCATCTTTTTCTATTCTCTTTTTTTCTGGGACATTCTTTTTCTGATTTAATATATCTGAGAAACTACACATTCAGTTTGGAAATGTAACACCACGCTGCTAGAGCCTAGAGCCAGGCAGCTCTCGAGGGCAAGACTTCAGTTCCAAGCAGATGTGCTTAAGGCTTTGTGATGTTAACAGTCTCTCCTCTCCCCTCTTGGATACATGGGAAATTCCTGTAGGCTCCTAAGAAGCCAGGTGAAGGAAAACTTCTGAACCAGAAGAGTAGGTGTGAAGCATGCAAGTCCAATTACTCTGCTGATTTAAATTAGTTTAGCATCAGTGGAATGACATCCAGTTAAAATTAGCTAAGACTCGGGCCCCAAGTACTGTGTCAATGAAGATGTTTAGCATTAAAATATGTTTAAATATCTGAAATGTAGAAAATCTGTTTTCAATTGTATCTTTAAGGTCAAATTCTAGCCTGGCCAGAGCAAGGAAGGCAGGGTAAGATGCTCCAGTGACAGGGGAGTGATAAAACCTCTTGAGGCAGAAAAGGTTAATAGCTATACCCTGTGCCTCAGGAAAGGTTGTGCTGGACCATTCTGGGTGGGGGAGCTCACAGCAGGATTTATATTATGTCTGCCCCTAACTGGAGTGTTCTGCATGGTGTGTATTTTTACAACTACAGTCTATGGACTGGACAGATGGAGACCTGGGCCTGTAACTCATCAGATGCTAACCCTAGGACATACAGGTTGGCTCTGTAGGTGGTCACACTCCTACTACTACTTCTATTACTTCTGTGAGAAATTCTGCTGACATGAGAAGAAAAACTCTCTTCTGCCCCCAACATAGGATAAGTCAACACACACAGAGACACATACACACGGAGACAGAAGCTAGTTGTGAGTCTCACTTCTGCCACTTAATTTTCTGAGTTAGTTTACCATAACTGTCGTGTTAAATCCAAGCAGACCTTGGTGCTTCCATTTATTTGCTTTAGGAAAGCCTGACAACAAAACCCGAGGGTTAAAACAGATCCTGCCTGGATGTAAAAGCATGTAGGCAGGCTACACTATCACTGCTAATTTTGGAAACTCACATTGCTCAAACTTGAAAAAATAACACTCAAGAGAATATTCTCCCTTGCTTCACTCCTTATATCATGGCAGGACTTTGGCACTGAGACATCTTTTGCTGGTTCTTTGAATTGCATCGAGCTCGAACAGCTTGACAGTCCACATCCTGATGGAGAGACTAAACTTTAACATCCAGGATTATGTTGCTGATTAGCACTTCCAATAATCAAGTAATTGGTACATTAAATAATCCAGAGTTTGGCAACTTGCCCCAAAAGGTCATGCTTGCATTGAATGCTTTTTAGAGAGTCCATGTTGCTATGACACGAATTCAATCTGCCTGCCCAGAACTCTAGCGTAAAAATATTTGGCTAATTTCCCTCTTTTCATACTATTTGATGGGAAATAAAATCCTGGAAAAGTAGCACATTAGGGCAATATGTTCAGATTTTCCAATCAGAGTGGGTGGGGAGCAAGACAGAAGAATCCAGTCCTCTGGACTTTTCCTCCTCCCAGGTTAGCATGGCCAGAACAGTCCATACAAACTCCCAAGCCAGCACTGTTACGTGCAGCTCCTATCCTCTTTGTGTTTTGGTAGAGTTCCTGTAGGGCTGGGAGTCTCTCATGAGGAATGCTCCCCACAACCAGGATGGTTTTACCTCTGTCTTTCCCCAGGCCTGGGCAGAAGGAATTCATGAGAGCAGCAGAGGTCAGGGCTGGCTGCACCAACTCTCTGCTCCCTCTGCCTGTCCCTGCTCACCAGGCATGGGCGGGCTCTGAGTCCTGCCCTTCACAGTCAGACTGCTGGGAGACCAGAAATCTAAGCAACCCCTGCTATTACCAGCACTAGCAAAAGGAGGGCTCTGCATGAAACCAAAGTCCTCACCTCAAATCAGTCATCAGAGCTGCACTAATCACTTGTGCATGCCTTGAGGGGCCCAAAACCCACCCACATTTCGCCGAGGTACCCACTGGAATGAGCTGGTGTGAGATATCAGGCTGTTTATTTCTGCAGAGTACTTTGGGTATCCTCTTTCCCTTGAAGCACAGAAGGATCCTGGTTTCATATCTCCTGCACAGAGGCTACTGCTTCTCTCTTTGTGGAGAAAGGAACGGATGAACACAGACTAACAACTATCACCATGCCATGCTCTGCTATTGCACAAACCCAAGGCGTGGCAGACACCTAGACTGGGGTTTGCAGTGTCTGTGGGGACATCTATGTCAGTGCCAGCCACCCTAAGTTTCCTTCATGGCAGGGAAAAATAGGCCCTCCTAGGGCACAATTTGTCTGAGCTGTCTTAGTTGTTGACTTCAGGATGAGCTCAGCTGTCTCTTTGAGGTGTCTGCTTCTCTAGGGTGATTTTAAAGGGAGTTTAGACAATTAGCTCAGCTGTGTCTTTGTTCCAGATGTCTATACTGGGTCAGATTAATCTTGTCTGGCAACCTGAAATCTTTCCTGTAAGACAACGCTTACAGTGAGGCAAAGGAATACATAAAACTCTTTGTGAATGGGTTAAAATGCTTTAAAATGGTTACTCCTGAGGGCAACCACAGTGGCAGATATTGACATGCAGAGAATACAAACAACTGAGGACAATAACTGAGTGCTGAAGCATCCTGGTTGTCTTTCCAATGCAGCTTGTCCAGCTTGCCCATTTCCTTTGTCAAACACTATCTGTGAGGTGATGTCACTACAGTTGTGTCAACAGGCTAAGACACAAATCAGTGATGCTAGAGCTCTCCTGAGTTTCAAGGCTTTGGCTCTGGATGATGGGATTGGCATCCTGGAGAGGTGGTACTACTGCAGCCTGGATGGTCTAGGCCAGCCTAAATAGATAGGATGAACCAGCTCCTTTGACTGCAGTGCCAGCACACAAACCTGCAAGTCTCTTAGCGGTGGTTTGAGGTAAACCCCAGCTACTGAGAGCTTGTGCAAGGTGGGAAAGGATGGGTTAAGGACAGCTCTCCTAGAATTAAATAGCAGGGACAGAATCAGAGAGTAGCCTTTTCACTAGATCAAATCACAACCCCTAGACAAAAGCATGCATACTTAATGAAGAGAGACTCTCTCCAGTTCCAAAGGTGGCACACTGGGGTTTCCATATAGTCCATCCACACCTTGGGAGGTGGGCAGCAAGTCTGCAAAGACTTTAAAGATTCATTTGACTCCTGAGTTATTGTATATGTTAGTTATTAGGCCAAGAAATTAGAGTTGCCCTCTGCTCTTACAAATGTATCTCTTAATTGTGTCAGCACGTGCCCAGAGCAAAGAATAATGGTTCTGCTCCACCAAGGAAAGTAAACAAATACTGCCTGTGGTCAGGGGAAGTCATGTTCCCAGCATGGAAGCCAGCACAGGGAATGCAGCATTAACAAATGAAAAAGGGAGCCCTGACTGTACTGCAGTATCTTTGCTGGTGCCATCAGCATGCACTGATGGAGCAGGGAGATGTTGCCATGGCCCAGATTCCACAGCCTGTGCTGCTATCTACGGTTGTAGGTGCCAAGCCCTTGCAGGCAGTATCCATACTGCACCGCTGCAGTCACTATTTGTGCTACCAGGGACAGGGATTTACTGGAGGCTACAGAATATTCCACGGATTGTAATGAAAGCTGGCATCTCATCAAGCCACATCCGGCACACTGTCAGTATTTTACTGCTGAACAGATTTCTTTCAACACCCACCATTTTCCCTGTGCCTGAAAGAAGCTCTCCATGCTTGTGAATCTAAACAAATGCAGTCACATTTGTTTCTTGCTCACAGGTTGGAAGCAACACTCATATATTAAGCTAACAGTTTTACAGAGGCACTGGTTTATCAGAGGGATTCAGAAGGCTGGGAATAGGGAGTGAAGGGTGGGGAGTTTCTGCTTCTGGAGCATTGTCCTTGGGCAGGCTACAGTTGTTGGTGGACTTGGCCGTATCTCTGTCTTATGTTCTAGCCCCACCAGGAACCACACACACACCAACCACAGGGGTGGGGGAGACCTCAGCTGCTTTTCTAATGGGGGGAGACTTGCACCAAAGGCAGATACCCCAGGAAGAGAATAAAGCCCTGTGGCACAGGTCTTGCTGACATAAGCTACAGCAAGCAGGGCCCACAGAGCAGGCAATCCCTAAGCACTGATACCTCAGGGAGGAAAGTGCAGGGTGAGGGACTCTAATCCCTGGAGAACAGCCCAGCTAAAAGCCAGGGTGCAGTCTGGAGGCAGACCAAAGTTAGATGATTGGAGATGATGATTTGGTAAGTCAATTGGATCTGAGCTAGCAGGAAGCAGCTGGGTTGTCCTGCTCTATGCTGTGGTGCAGGACAATTCCTATTGTCATCATGAAGGCTGGAGCTGCTGCATAACAGATGGAAAAAGCAAGAGGATTCATGACTCAGACCTGAACCACATCCTGGGCAGAGCCCCCCTGATTTTGACATGCACTGCACAGCAACTTCCGAGCCAGCACCAGCACGAGACGCTGTGTGAGCCAAGGTGTGAGGAGGCTGCCGGTGGCTGGCGTGGTGAGGAGCAGAGATGCAGTACCACACCGGGAGCAGTATGAAAACACAAATACCAATTGTCCCCTGAAAGTGCTCAGCAGCCCCAGTCTGCAGCTTTGTTTTGGTTTCACAAAGGCCACAGCCACACCAGAGTCTGACCTCAGACCTGAAAATCCCCGTTCTGTCACAGAATCAATCGGGTTGGAAGAGACCTCCAAGATCATCAAGTCCAAGTGATCACCCAACCCTATCTAATCAACTAAACTGTGGCACCAAGTGCCTCATTCAGTCTTTTCTTAAACACTCCCAGGGATGTCAGCCCCACCACCTCCCTGGGCAGCCCATTCCAATGGCAAATCACTCTTTCTGTGAAGAACTTTTTCCTAAGACCAAGTCTAAACCTCCCCCAGGACAGCTTGAGACTGTGTCCTCTTGTTCTGGTGCTGGTTGCCTGGGAGAAGAGACCAACCCCCAGCTGGCTACAGCCTCCCTTCAGGTATTTGTAGAGAGCAATAAGGTCTCCCGTGAGCCTCCTCTTCTCCAGGCTAAGCAACCCCAGCTCCCTCAGCCTCTCCTCACAGGGCTGTGCTCCAGACCCCTCCCCAGCTTTGTTGCCCTTCTCTGGACACGTTCAAGCCACTCAACATCTTTCTTGAACCGAGGGGCCTGGACAGAAGGCAGTAGTGATGGCACAAACCTTTACTTATTCTGATTTCGAATTCGGAGACACCTCCTTTTCAGCGGTGGCTCCAGCTCCTCTGGCCCTGTGCTGAGGATGGGCGCTGAGATAATGCACGGCGCCATGGCAGTCTTGTCTGCTGGCTTTGGCACAGGCTGGATCACGCAGCCTGTCTTGGGCAGCATCCGCAGAGCGTAGGCGTGGTCCTCGTCCGCCGGGTTGTTGAGGTTGGGGTCCTGTTTGTCTCCCCCAGCCAGGGGCTCCTCCCCGGCCTTCTTGCCGGCGTCTCCCTCCAGGTGGCAGTTGGAGGCGCAGTTGTTCTCCTTGACGGACTCCAGCTCGCTCACCGCCAGCTCCTCCGGGGGCTGAGGCTTTTTCAGCTCCTGGGGCGGCTCGGGGTTCTTGGGCCCCTCGGTGCTCTTGGTGCCGTTGACGATGACGTTGCACACCGCGGCGCCGGCTTCCAGCCCCGGCGTGCCGGAGGACAAGGAGGCAGGGCAGCAGTGGGTGCCGTCACTGCAGGGTAACGGTTTGGAGTCAACCGGGCTGCAGTTGTCCCTGCAGTCGCTGCAGTTCCTTTTGTCTGAGCTACCAAAAGCCAAATTGACAACACTGTTAGGTTCACGTTCCACTTTCACTTGGGCGTGTAAAGCCCTGTGGATGACATTGTGCAGCCTAGAGCGGTGCCCTACCGTGAGGTCTATCACACCGTCCTGCGGACCCTGTAGCACGCTGGGGAACCCAAATTTACTGTTCACCGGGCTGCTAGGTCTGACAGTCAAGTCAACGACTTCATTTTTACTGTGCTCCTGAAGCACTTGAGCTTGATTTAGGGACTGGCCTGAGCAGCTCGGTGACGAGTCGGAGGACTTGGACGATCCTTGCTTCGACTCTCGAGGGGATGAAGAGCTATTGGTTGGCTTTGCCCCAGGCGTCTCGCTGGAGGTACTCGGAATGAAGCTTTCGCCGTTGCTGGAGAAGCCGTTGGGGGGTTTGGAGTCGTTGATGTGAGGGATGGGGATGGGAATGGGGATGGGGACGGGCAAAGGGACAATGACAGGATATGGCACTAGTAGAGTTGGGGGTGGCACCAGTGGGGCAAGGGATGGCAATCCGAAGTTCATCATCTGTGGCATAGGCATAGGACCATTTGGCATCATGCTGACGGGGGGGAAGGGAAGACTGGGCAAAGGAGCTCCGGGAGGGGGAGGTGGCAGCAATCCGGGAGGATTCCCAGGCATGGTAGGGGTCGTGGGGGGGTGGATGTGAGGGGAAAGCATCGGCCTGTGCATGGGGCTAGAGGTGGGACCCATATTTCGGGGACCACCTGGTGGGGGACCGATTCCAGGAATCATTGGATTTGACAGAGGGCTGTTAGGGTTTGAGGCATGGTGAGGCGGCCCACGAATAAAGGGTGGACGGATTTGCTGCATGATTTGCTGCTCCATGAATATGGGCAGAGGAACTGGTCCACGGTTTGTCATCACCATGGGAGGACTGCGAGGTGGGACACCAATTGGAGGCACAATGCTAGCAGGTGGCTGGACAGAAACCGGCGGAATATTTGGATTCTCACTGATGGGAATAGGTTTGGGAACTGGTGTGGGGATTTTAGTGACAGAGCAGTTGGCAGTGTCAGACGGAGAGGCAGTGGTAGACGCTGACGGTCCAGGACCTTGAATTTGGCCAGCTGCAGACGCTGGGGATGGGGCTTTTCTCCGAGCATCTGCTAGCGGTATATTCCAAGAATCTGGAGTCAGCAGCTGCACCCCAGTGCCTTCTGCTTTATTTTCGACTGGAGGATGTAATGTACTGCACAGTCCAGCTGGAAGATTGGCCTGTGTCTCTTTGTAGAAAATGTCCATTTTGTACTGATTGAGACATTTTGCACTGCAGAACTGAAGCCTTCTTTCCCCGTCCCCAAAATCCAGATACTCTTTTGTGTGTCTTATGTGCTTACACCAGTCACATACCTACAACACAGCAATAAAATCAAATCAGGTAAGAAAAGACATCTTCTCTTCATAGTGTTACTTTTAAAGTTTGTTGTGTATTTTTTTTCTCAGTTGCTTTCTAAATACATTATTTTTCTAGCAGGAAAAAAAAAGTCATTAAAAAATAGTTATGTTTGTGAAAACCATGGGGGTTTTGCTCCAAAATATCTGTGAATTGAATGTCACTCCCTTTTCTGGCTACCAAGCTCTCAATTCTACCTTGCACAGTACATTACATGTCTTAAACCCATACCACAGAGAAGAATCCTCAGCTGTCATAAACTGTTGTCACCTCCATATGCAAGGGTACAACATCTGTCGGAGCATGGCTGCAATTACTCCTCAGTGGTATCTGAAGCACACCTGCACCATCTGAGATGCCACACCACACGAGGAGTATGACAGCTGGGGAAGGACTCAGAAAGTTGCTGGAAATCATTGCAAACCATTTTTGCCAAGCTGTAACACGTACTACGAATGGTCAGTGGGGAAGGGTGTGGTACTTGACAATGGCATCACGAAGCTAAAGGCATCATTCATCCTTTGCCCTTCGTTCCAACGAGAGACTTGGAAGCAGCCAGGACATTTGTGCAAGGTCCGAATAGTTCCTCATTTGTGATGTTTTGGCAAGCTGCAATTACTCTCTGAGCTGTTTGGCCACTCTTGTGTACAAGCCACTTTGAGTAAAACTTCTTGGCAAGCAAAGGCCTATTTAGCAACTTTTCAAATACTACAGCAAAAAGTTTGCATTGCAGGCTCACTGCTGGTTTGTTTCTCTCCTTTCCATTTAATCCTTTTCGGTGTTACTGTTGGTGTGGCAAAGGCAAAGCCAATTTGTGTACTTTTTTTTTTTTAAAGTAAGACTGCAGAACTAATTAAGCTGTGAAAGGTTTTCCCAGTCGTAAAACCACTAGACACCAAAGTTCAAAAAATAGTCATTCTAAGCTTCAGAATCCATTACTTCAGAGAAATTATTGTGATTTCATTAACACATTAATTTTGCAACACCAACAGCTCTCACAGATGGTGAAGACATGATCTACAATTCAAATATGACTCTTGTTTGCACAAATGCCTTTCCTTCATATGGCATTTTAAACAAGAATTAATATGAGTAATCTTGCCATAGCTATAAACAGATAAACAGATGTCAGATTTTTCCGTGCCGTACTTTCCTGACAGAATTTTGCACACACAAACTCTCCCCCCTCCCCATTTTTTTGTCATTTACATTACTCCTCAAAATACTCCACTGACAGAGATTTTTGATTTGATTCTATTATTTTTATTTTTTTTTTTTTGGTGCTTTCTAGCAGCATGTTGAGCCCCTGACCATTGTCAGAAGGCATCCTGGGATTGTTTGTCCGGCCTTTTTCTCCCCACCCCAATAGCTTGGTTTGAAATGGCTGCAGCCTTTGTGCAGAAGGACAAAAAAAAAAAAAGAAGAAGAAAAGAAAATAATCATTAAAAAAAAAAAAAAAGGAAAAAGTAAAGAAAATGATTGTGGAAAGACTTCATTAAAAGGATAATTAATTTTAATAACTATTGGCCATATAAACAATTCAAAACAACATATGTCAGGCGTCTGATTACCCATCTCATTTAACTCTCAGCTTTCCTTGAGTATCAACAGTGGTGACATTTTTGAGTTTTCAGTCTTATATCTTTAATGTATCTATATATGCACCCATACATGCTCTAGATGCTATGCTATTCACCCATTTATTTCCTCTCTACATCTTTTTGGTTATCCAGCCAGGCTGCTGTTTGATTCCCCCTCCTCCCCATTCACAGCCTCACACACACACACACTCCCTCTCTCTAGCACTAAGTTTTTGACCCAACATTTAACTAAAACAAAATAATGAATTGAGAAGTAGCAACTAAGAAGTCACCCCTGAAGTTTGGGAATGCAGGGCCTGGATTTGTAGCTTGGTCACACAGAGCCAGTGCCAGCTGTGCTAAAGCAGAGAGGGTGCCGGTGCTGCTCGAAGTGTGTTAGCAGCATGGTGCCCCACACAGGGAAGAAAACCTCCTGGTGTGTTACAGATACATCCAGCCCTGCACTGAACACACACTGACAATGTAGTGCACTAAAAAACGTGCACAAAAAGGCTCTCAAATGCACAGAAGGGATATTGAGATGAATGCCTCCACTGCTACAGCACGCCTGTCTCCTGCAGGCATCGGGTGGATGGGAAGCAGGAGTGCACCCAGCAGGGCAGAGCAGGAGCATCCCCAGGCTCCCAGGTTTTACCAGGCATTGGCTCTCCCTCTGCTCCCCACCAGGAAGGCTCAGTGGCAGACAGTACCAGAGCTGGGCAGCCCCTCACTGCATGTACTGAGTGGGCACTGAACCATCCCAGGTATTTGGCACCAAGATGGCTTTTGCCACCCACCCGGCAAGCCAGCACAGGATCATCTGATGGAAACAGCTTATAACTGACCTCCTGAAATTTTCTGGCTTGCCAATGTTTTCCAAGCAGACAAACAAGGAATTTGTGAGTCTGTGCTGTGAGTTAATAGGGTGTTACTGAACCAGTAAAGCTGCTGAATTTCCCTTACAGTCACTTCTGACTGAGAATGCTGTAGCCACGACACACTGTTCTGCATGTGTGGAATCAGGATTCACACCACTTCTCTCCTGCTGCTTGCAAGGTATGCTCATGTCGCAAGGGCTCTGCAGAGGCAGAGGGGCTCCACACATATCTCAAGAGAACCAGGAGCTCCCAGGGCAGGCTGGGGCAGGATGAAGCCCTCCTCGGCCCATCACCCACAAAACCAGTGTCTGCTTGCAGGGGAAAAGTTGAGGGGGACACTTGCCCTAGAGGCAGTGGCTGTAAGGAGTGGGACAGGATTTAGGTCCAGTTGCTTCCCTAATTTAGTCCTGGGATGCTGCAGCTAAGACTTCACAGAATCACAGAATGTTAGGGACTGGAAGGGATCTCAAAAGATCATCCAGTCCAAAATTCCTTCCAGAGCAGGATCACCTATGTCAGGTCACACAGGAACACATCCAGGCAGGTTTTGAATATCTCTGGAAAGGGAGGCTCCACAACCACCCTGAGCAGCCTGTTCCAGTGTTCTGTCACCCTCACAGTGAAAAAGGTTTTCCTCATGTTTCCATGAAACTTCCTACGCCTCAGCTTCGACCATTGCCCCTTGTGCTGTCACTGGGCACCACCGAGCAGAGCCTGGCTCCAGCCTCTGGGCACTCACCCTTTACATATTTATCAATATTCACGAGGTCACCTCTCAGGCTCCTCCTCTCCAAGCTACAGAGCCCCATCTCCCTCAGTCTCTCCTCATAAGGAAGAAGTTCCCACTTCCTTGATCATTTTTGTGGCTCTGTGCTGGACTCTTTCAAGCAGTTCCCTGAAGTCCTTCTTGAACTGAGTGGCCCAGAACTGGGCACAATATTCCAGACGCAGCCTCACCAGGGCACAGCCGAGGGGGTGGAAAACCTGACTCGACCTTTCCTTCCTTCATGGCAAAGGAAGAAAAGCAAGTTGCTGCCAAAGAAGCACCTGAGAAATACAGCAGAGCAAACCCAGCCTCCCTGTATTTTTTTAGGAGGAGCCCCCTCAGTGACTTCAATTAAACAGACTGAAAGACAAAGCCCCCAAAAACCTTGTGGCATTTCCCCTAATAATCAAATTTTATTGGTTATCAGTTGAAAAAAAATCACTGAAATACTTCAGCATTTTATTGCTGTATTGATTTGTTTATCTCAAGTGGGCTCCTGTGTCACCCCTGGCTAAACAAATATTTTCTCTTCCTTGGTAAAATATTTAGAAATCTTGCTAAGAAATTCTCTGCTGATTTCTCCTGTTTTCAATAATTCACTGAGGTACGAGAGACTCTGAAGCCTGCCTGCCTCACTCACATATTGATCACAGCCCATTCTGTATATTTTATCACTGGAGAAAATTAATTAAAGCTACATAAATTAAAGGCTGTGATTCTCTTCCTTTCAACATCCTGGATGGATCAAATATCTAATAATTATTTCATTGATTTTACACAAGATCTCAAAGTTTTGATGTTAATGCCACTGAGAAATGGCTATCTACTACCTCCATGTAGTTCATCTTCTTTTTTCCCCCCTTTCTTCCCTCCCTCCCTCCCTTCCTTCCTTCCTTCCTTCCTTCCTTCCTCTTTCTTCTCTTTTTCTCTTTCCCTTCCTTCCTTCCTTCCTTCCTTCCTTCCTTCCTTCCTTCCTTCCTTCCTTCCTTCCTTCCTTCCTTCCTTCCTTCCTTCCTTCCTTCCTTCCTTCCTTCCTTCCTTCCTTCCTTCCTTCCTTCCTTCCTTCCTTCCTTCCTTCCTTCCTTCCTTCCTTCCTTTTCTTTCTTTCTCTGTCTTAGCACTAATTCTCTGGTGCTTATTTAAGACACAGGTATAAAATGTGCATGTCACACAGAGGCAATACAACATCTTACACTACCAAACTGAAAGGCAGAAAACTGGTCCCTACAATGAGGAGGAAATTACTGGAGGAGAAAAAATGCCACTTAAGAATTAATGAATCAAGTCTGTCTTACAGGATTGATCATTTAAGATGAGGTCAATGAATTTATGATACAAATGGCTATATCACTAGGGGTAATAAAATGGAGCAGTATCATTCATTTTACATCTAACTAATGACGTGCTCAGAGTAATTACAGACCTCTTCTAAAAGCCTACGCTGATTAGTTCAGATGTGATAGGTGAAGCATAGATCTCTCTGCTCAATAGAATAACATTTTCTTATCTGTAAAACACAGTCAACATCTTCTTTTTCAAAGTCCCTGCATTATGTACAGAGCATCCTCGTTCCTCACAGTCAGCTCGAAATCTCTCTGCTCATTTGTTCCTTCTGCTTCCCTTTTCCTGCCTCATCCTTTCCCTTCACCCTACGATCAGGAGCTGAGCTGCTGCAGAGTGCTTGTTAACACAGCACAGTGGATTTGGCAGCAGCTCTCTGGGTTTCAGTGGCTTTAGTCACAGCAGTTAGTGCTGTGGGATCACCTTCAGGGGGTCTGACCCAGCACCCCTGGAATGCAATGGAGAGACTCCTCTTTAAAGCAATCAATCATCTTTGGGTCTGATGGTTAATATCAGTCTCTGCTCACCCTGGAAGCAGTGGGAGCCTTGCCCCTGACCTCTGTGGGAGCAGAGGCATGGCAGGGGATTTTGGAAAGAAGTGCAGCAGACGTACACAGGAAGGAAATGAATGCCATGGGGCTGTTTCCTAACAAACACAGGTGAAGCAACCAGCTTATACATTTGTACCCAAAAGGAGGTGGGGCCAGGAGCCGTGTGACTGGCAAGGAGCACAAACACTTCTGAGATAAAGACTTGGACCTTGCAAGGTGGTAATAGATCCCCTAACACACCTACATCTCCTTTGGAAAGTACTCCCAGCGCTGCTCTTGGCCAAGCACACTTCACACCACGAATGCCAGAACACAAACCCTGAATGACAGAGAGATCAGTAATCAGATAACTGCCTATCATCTCGTTCAGCTGTAAGGCAACAACCCTCAGGAAGATTAAATTTACCTAACTGGGGCATGTCCAACCCTAAACAACAGAATGAACACTTCCCCCAGTACATTTAATGTATTTATATTTTAGTGGCACGTTGCCAGGGTGCTACTTATAAGCTCCATGAGTTGATACCACTCATCCGCTCTCCTGTGAACGACACAGCAATCTACACCAGGAGACAACTCCGAAGACACAGCATCAGCAGAAACACCGACACTGGAGCACCGAGGAAGCCAGCAGCCAGGCAGCCTGCAATGCTCGGGTTTCTTTGACACAAAGAAGGGGCAAAAGCCATTCCCCTTGGCATCTCTAGCTCTATTTTGATAGAAATGCCCAAAGCAGAGCCCAGACCTGGCCACAGGCACAGCGCAAGCAGCCTGCTGCATTTAAAGGAGCCATGCTTGGGCTTTAGAGACACCCACCCTGGACCTGTTCAGCCTTCCTCCAGAGAGTGACTGAGTAGCCTGGGGTGCAGATGGAACCTGAGCAGGGCACAGAGGGGTCTGCCTGTTCAGCACCTCAGTTGCTGCCTGCTAGCTCATGGGGCAGGGGAATTTGGGCCAGGGGTCCCTGGATGAGAGGCAGATTGTCCTCCAAGAGGAAGGGCAGCTCACAGCATCTGCTTTCAAGATGACTGTGACCAAGTCCTGGCCTCAGCTGCTGTGACTGGGAATTGATGCTCTTTCACAACCAAATGCCAAACAATGCTAATAACAGGCAAAACACCAAGTGAGGAGGCTCTCAGCAGCTACCCAGCCTCCGTCACCTTTTGCAATGTGTTTGTTGCAAGACCTTCAGCATCTGTATCCTGGCAGGATTTTTCTGCCCAAGACGGCTTGTGCTAAGTTTTGGTAACAATAGCTCCATTTGAGTGGAGGGATCATTACAAAAAATAAAAATCCCCCCCCCATTCCAGCTGAAACCTGCTGGGAAGGAACCCCGAGGCAGGCTGTAACAGCAGCGGCAGTGTGGTTACAATATAGCTCATAGCAATGTTAGGTGTGAAGGCAAACAGATTTTTACAATGTTTGGAGCTTTGTGCAAAGAACAGTTGACAAAACACAACAGTGCAACTCCAAACCGTCCTGTGATTGGTTTCTTTCTGTTTAAAAGGGACCAAAGCTTTCTTTTTTGTTGTTGTTTTTGTTTTTTTTCACTCATTTAAAGGGTGTGCAAACGCGGTGCTTTGGGACACGGTTTAGTGGTGACCTAGCAGCCTTGGGGTAGTGGTTGGACTCCATGATCTGAAAGGCCTCTGTCAGCAAAATGATTCTGTGATTCTATGAAAACTTGCCTTCTTGCTTCCCCTTCTCCTGACCTAACCCTCCTAGACATCTTGTCCACATGAAAACCATCAGCAGAGTTTTCTAAGGAGCAAACACTGACTTCATGCCAATGAAATGCAAAGACCCACTCTGCCTCCATTTTTCATCCTGATTATGCCAAAGTCTAAGCTACGTGAAGCATAAGGAGAAAATAGAGCTATTTGGTAATTAATGGCTAATGATTAATTGATTTCATTTTTTTGAATCACTGAAGTTGTCATCTGTGGTATTTAAAACAGAGCCTTTTCAAAGGCCTTGCCTTGCTTTATGTTGGGAAGGGGGTGGGGGGAGGTTAATCTTCCCAGCCAAAAGCAACGAATATAAGCTATGCTAATGCCCAGTGGAGATCCAGGCTGGGTCTTGTTTCATCAGAGTGGCTACATATTTGATTTTGTATATAAACAGCTGAGCTCTGTGTTTTCAGCTTCAGTCTGAGGCTTTGAAACCACAGGAGGAACGCTGGATCTGAAACCATTGGTGAAGCCCACAATGTGGAGGGTGAAACTTCAGGGAAAATTAATGTAGGGCGAGGTGGGGCTTGCCAGGGGGGAAGCTCTTCTCCCCAGAAACCTCCCTGCCTGAAATTACACAGGACAGTGACAGCATTTAAACCTTAATATCCTTAATGTTATGAGTTTTACTCTTGTACCATGCAAGAGCTGATTACAGGGCACAGCTGCACTGCTGAATCAGTACTGCTAAGGCCACCACTCCAGCAGTTAAGTCCTACAGAAAATTAAGACGATGCAGCAGATGAAAGCAGGGCAAGACTGGGGCAGAGAGGCAGAGGGTTTGCTTGCTCTCAGACTGACAGACAACCTGGCTCACCAAGATTCACATTTCAGAAATGCCTAAAGGACATCTAAGTCTCAATGCTCTTTTCAAGAGTAATGCAGGCCCTGAGAAACCTCATCCCGCTGCAAATGGATGGGCTTTGAGAATAACTACATCATGCAAGAGATTACAGGGCAGAACAAGCCCTGGCTCAAGCCAGTGAGTCTCAAGCTCCCATCAGGCCTCAAGTTCATCAGATGGCTTCCCATGATGTGCATTCTCAGACTTCTCTTGGTCCTGAAATGATCTGGGGAGACAGCAGCCAGAAGCAAGAACTACATCAATCAGGTGAGGCTGTGAATCTCAGTAAGCTTCAGCAGGTGGGGCTTAGAAGTACTTCCTAAGAGTGTCCAGTGCCTACCAGTTCTTTGGGGCAGCAAGGGAAGGAGGCACCAGGAAATTCCCCCTTTCTTCTCCTTCACAGGGTGGAAATGCATTTCTTCCCTCATAAGGACATTTATTTCCATGTTCTTGGACAACCTTCTGCACAGCTGCTCCACAAGCAGCAGAGCAGCTTCTCCATCCCTGGAGTGCCCAGGCTGCAGGGTCCGGGCTGAGAACCACTGCCAGCCCCTTTGCAGGGGCCAGGTGAGAGAGCCAGCACCTCTGCCGTGCCAGGAGCAGCTTGCTCCTATGCAGGGGCTGCAGGGCCAGGAGAACAGGACCAAGCATCAGCCCCAGAAAGTTTCGTCTGCAGAGCAGCTGCCAACTGAGAAAAGAGAGCCTGTACACATGAGGCTTCACAACACTCCCTGCACTCAGCCCCAGCAGTCAGGAAAAGAAAAATGGAGAGCAATTAACACTGCAAGTGTGTTTCTATCAAATAACTTTTGAGAATTAGGGATGCTGTTAAGTACAGGAAAACTTAAGAGGCAAAAGAGGGAAAGGACACTTCACTGGCCTCCAATAGCATCTCAGTGATTGCCCAAAGTCTCCCCCAATGAGAAATGTTCACCCTTGACAATCTCCTGCTGCCACAGCTGCAGGTAACTTCAGAAGCCAGAGGGAGATTCACATTCTCCCATTAATTCTCTTTTTGATTTTACTCAGTACCTGAATAAACATATTCACCTTGGGTTTTTTTTACCCTGAACACAACTTTATGCTGGTCATATAGCAAAATAACATTGTGGGCTGGAAAAGAACCCATGTGGCTCATCTGTCTAGATTTTATACCCAGTGATATCTTGCATGGGTTTGTGTGTTTTTTCTCCCCTCCAATATATTTTCTTTTTAATATTCAAGAGAATATAAAAATAACAGTAAAACCCACTCCATTATGTTTCCAGTGGCTCATAGGTTGGTTGACAGGACTATAAATGTAATAATGAGGTGGTTTGAGGGGCAGGTTAATGTTTTTTTGCTCACACATGATGCTTTTAGCCTAAGGCATTGCTGGAGGCCAATACCACTTCACCTGGACCAAAATCACCATTGAACAGCCATTAAATCACTCAGACTTAAACACAGTATTGCTGGGTCTAGAGAATAGTACTGTAATCCAGATTTGAAATATCATTAGTGTGTAGAACTGCAAGTGGGAATGCAGTCTGAAACCTTGAGAAATCTTTATTTACCTGTAATGAGGGCTTCTAAGTTCAGTTCTTCCTCTCACCATTTTACAGTGGTGCAACTCTCACAGTTTTTTGTGTTGTTTCCTCTGATTTATGCTTGTACAAGAAAAAGGCTTACAGAATAAATACCTCTGGGTGCTTTGGAATCTAGATTTCTTTCTTTCTTTCTTTCTTTCTTTCTTTCTTTCTTTCTTTCTTTCTTTCTTTCTTTCTTTCTTTCTTTCTTTCTTTCTTTCTTTCTTTCTTTCTTTCCTTTCTTTTTATCTTCCTTCCTTCCTTCCTTCCTTCCTTCCTTCCTTCCTTCCTTCCTTCCTTCCTTCCTTCCTTCCTTCCTCCCTCCCTCCCTCCCTCCCTTCTTTATATCTATCTGTCTATCTATCTATCTACCTACCTACCTACCTACCCACTCAGGTGTTTTCCACCTCTCTGTATAGGCCAGGGATTTTCAGGCTTTACTATTAAATGTTAATCTTTACCATGCACTAATACTTAGAGGTCAGGACCCATAATGCTGTGTGTCACAGCAGCTGCAGATCTGGGGCTCACAGCCTACCTGAGGCAGACCCCCTGCACACATTTCCCCAACTTATACAAGCCCCAAGAGACTGCAGCAGAGGCTGGCTTGGAAACACAATGTTAGGGAAAGATTGACTTGATTAGGGAAAGATTGACTTGACTGTTAGCAAAAATGGATGAAAAGAGATCCAAACTTTCCAAGAGGAGCGTTGCTGGATTTTAGTCTATAGGCCTTTGAAGGGAGTCAGAGCTGTTCCAGATTTGCCTGCGTGTGATTCACACTTTGAGCCCTGCTTGTTTCGCTCTGGGAAGGGTACACGCGCCCCGCGTCCCAGAATACCTTCAGTTTAAAGAGCAGCTCTCTTTGGAAACCACACTTGATTAGAACAGCTCTGGGCCAGATCCAAAATCTGCCTGGATCAAGGAACAGTGTGTCACATTGGTTTCAGCCCAGGACCAAGACATGTCACATGTCTTGCAGATTGGGCATGGAGAGTGGAATTAATTTTCCCATTTCCTCTGGAGTTGGGGGCTGGAGAAGACAAAGCCAAGCGAGGGAAATTGCTCAGCCACGCACAGGGGAAGAATTCTGTGTCCCTCCAGTTTCTCTTGCTGCAAGGCACTGATCCTGGCTGGAACCCAGAGCTTGTTGGTACAGACCCAGCTTGCCTTCTCCCTCCTGTCAGCACAGAATCATCACTGGAGAGAGACTTATTCTGAGCAAATATTGGACTCACTCTTGGGCACTCCCATGTGGTGCAGGTAAGCATGATATAAGGACCAGGGAAAAGAAGAGAGGGGAATGCAACAGTCTGTGCAGACTCCAAATAGGGAGGAGAGAGGGGGAGAGGAGAAAAGAGAAGAGAAAAAGAAAAAAATAAAAAGAAAAGAGAAGAGAAGAAAAGAAAAGAAAAGAAAAGAAAAGAAAAGAGAAGAAAAGAAAAGAAAAGAAAAGAAAAGAAAAGAAAAGAAAAGAAAAGAAAAGAAAAGAAAAGAAAAGAAGAAAAGAAAATAAAAGAGAAAAGGAAAATAGAAGAAAAAGAAAAGAGAAGAAAAGAAAAAAGAAAAGAGAAAGGAAAAAGAACCAGAAGAGAAGAAAGACAAAAGGGATAAAAAGAAAGATTACTCTGTCTGCAGTAGGCAGGATTTAATCCCCATGAGCATTTTGGTCCCTAGCTACCTTCAACCACTGTATTCCAGAATTTTAGTCTTAAAAATAATACATGAGGAGTCATAAAGATCTGAAACTGCAGCTTAGAGCCAAACATATGGTGAACTAATGTGTGTGAAAACTTCCTTGTCTTCTTCTGCTCATGTCCCTCTTGTTTTACTGAGGACATTCCTGCTGTGAAGCCAGGCTTCCTTTGACAGGACCCACCAGCTGTGAGGGTGGTGGGCAGCAATCAGCTTTACTTGTGACTGATGCTTGAGGGAGGAAGGGTCAGCCTTTCACCTCAGCTCCCCACTATGATGCTTTTCTCAGGCCTGGAACACTTACTGTTTCTCAAGGAACAGAAAATGCACCTTCTTCCTTGGTGACTTACACCATCTCCTTCTAAGCAGGGTATGGTTGAGGGGGGGGGGAAATCCCACCAGGTCTTTCCTGTTCAAATTCAAAGGTCTTGCTTATCTCTCTGTTTAGAAAGAGTGCAGTGCTGCAGCCTACCTGACACCCAGCTATTTCCAGCAATCAGATCTATTCTTAGTAACCCCAGGATGAAACTGGGATAACTCCACTGAAGCCAGTGTTGTTCTTTTCAATTTAAAACGTGTAACTGAGAGCTGAATTTGGCACAAAGTCTTCAGTTCTCACCAAGGAAAATACATTGTGGCAGAAGTCATCAGATGTGCTATTGGGCACATTACTCCACTCTGGTGAGACCCCACCTGGAGTACTGTGTCCAGTTCTGGAGCCCCTAGTACAGGAAAGACCTGGATGTGCTGGGACATGTCCAGAGAAGGGCCATGAGGATGAGCAGAGGGCTGGAGCTCCTCTCCTCTGGGGACAGGCTGAGAGAGTTGGGGTTGTGCAGTCTAGCGAAGAGAAGACTCCAAGGAGAACTTCTTGTGGCCTTCCGGTGTCTGAAGAGGGCTACAAGAAAGCTGTGGAGGGACTTTCTAGGGTGTCAGAGAGTGACAGGACTGGGGGGAATGAAGCAAAAATAGAAGTGGGGAGATTCAGATTGGATGTTAGGGAAAATTCTTCCCCATGAGGGTGGTGAGAGACTGGAACAGGTTGCCCAGGGACGGGGTGGAAGCCTCATCTCTGGAAGTTTTTAAGGCCAGGCTGGGTGTGGCTCTGAGCAACCTGATCTAGTGTGAGGTGTCCCTGCCCATGGCAGGGGGACTGGAACTGGATGATCCTTGAGGCCCCTTCCAACCCTGCCAATTCTGTGATTCTTGTAATAGGAATGGCTTATTGCAGGGTGCAATACAGCAATGGGAGAAAGGAAGACAGTCATGTCTGGTGTATTTCCTAGTAGCCATGACTGAGAATATTGACTGTTCCTCACATTTATCACCCTGTGATATAGATGGGGAGATGACTGGGAGGTGGGGAGATGACTGGGAGGTGGGGAGATGTCTGGGAGGTGGGGACATGCCAGTTAACCTCAGGCACTTGTCCAAGCACAACGGGAGATCTGAGGTATGCACGAGGGCTGAAATTCCATTACAGGTTTTAAATAATTAAACACTACATGTTTGGAAGCTCATTCCTTCCTATTACTTTTTAAATAATTAATCTGTATTTACATCTATTGAACTTCATGGAGCTATACACATAACAAATTTGAGTCAAGTTGCAGAAGAGAGATTTTTCTCCTGTCTGACAGCGTTACAAATGTTTTATGTTGTATACAGTAGCTTCAGCTATTAGAGATCAGTCAAAACCCAAATCCAAGCTAGATGCTGTACATCACAGGCACATGTGAAAGGGGGTTTCTATCAAATTATTCACAAGTAATCAAAACACTAAGAGAAACTGTAAATCCCCAGAGGAAAAAAATGTGCTTCTAACATCTTAGAATAGTAAAAAAAGTGATTCAAGTTGGACGAGAGTGAACCAAAAAGCTGCGTGTATTGTTCCTGTTGAACATATTCATTATGTTCAAGCCAATGCTGTCAGTTCCATGCAACTTGGAGTACAGTTGGATTTAAAACAAAACAAAACAAAACACCACAAATTCCTGCAATTGGAAACACCAACCTCAAAGTCTAGAACAGCAGATAGAATGGAGCAACAGAATCTAGAACAGCAAACTAAAAGACCTTCCTGTAGAGGACTTCTCTTCCTGCGGCACCTTATTTCCCTCTATTGCCTTCTGCTTCAAGCTGAGCAAGCCATTAAATACCCACCAGCTTTCACCCAACTGGAGTTACATTTGATCCAACAAAGTGAACAGTTAACACTGTTCAAACCTTCAGAAAAAGAAAGCACTGAAATGGGCTCTTGAAAGCATAGCTCTGCCCTGGGAAATGCATTTGTAGCGATGGCATCAGGATTACATGTTTATTGTACATGTGATTTCCAGCTCAGGTTAGCCTCTATTTACAAGTAATATACATTCACTTATGCAATTCTAGCTGGCATTCCTACAAATTCACTCCCAAAGTCCAGCTAACTTATTTCCTTTTCAAACAGCATTACTACTAATAGAAGTGCTGGTGGCCAAACAGTTCCTTCAATTAGAATAAGTGGAGCAAATCTGCCTTCAAACTGGGATCTCGGTTACACCTGCACAGTTACTCTGGAAGTTAATTAGATTGCACAGGGGTAAATACAGACTTAATGTGCTCTTCAGAGGCCTCATAATGGCAGAAGACATATTAGGGAGAGAAGAAAGAAACCAACTTGACTTTCAAATCCCAGGCTGGCTTTGCTAGGAAGAGAGCAACACCATCTGCAGCTGCAGGGGAAGCAGTCGTGCGTTAGAGATCACGGAATGCCGGTGCCAGCTCCTGGGGGAAAGGTTCGCTTAGAAAATGCCTCACAGGGTCCTTATTTTGTAATGATTATTAAAAATAACCCAAACCAAGGACACCTATATCAAGGGCAGGCATTGGATCCAATAATGACAACTCTCCTGCTTGCTCCTTTGACCCCTGCAGCTCTAATTCAGAGTCCTGAGGACAGAAGCCGCACATCTCTGAGCGGCAGAAGACAAACAGGGCTGCAGAAGGCGGCACCACGAGGTCAGGTTTCAGTGAACGCTGGGCTTGCATGCCAGGCATGGAGATCAAGGACTGACTAACTCAAAGAACAGGAAGAATCAGCACTTCAGATGTCAGCTGTTTCAAGGATTACAGGCCCTCCTGTTTCTGGTGTGAAGGTAATAATCAGAGCAGCGGCAGCGCGAGGCTCCTCGCAGTGATAGCTGAACGTGCAGCCCTCGATCTGGATTCAGTTCGGGGGCTGTGTTTCCTTTTCAGACAAAGCCAACAGTGCCAAGTATTCAGATTTCAAGGCTGTTTTAAGGATCAAAACCCATCTTACTTAATAAAAAGATGAGCAAGATTCAAAGCAGAAAATTATATGGGAGCTTCACGTACAGTAGGTGGAGAGGCAGGATCCTGGGCTTTTTATCAGAGGTATCGGTTCAGACACTGGTCCTAATGACAGCTTCTTGAAAATCCTATGTGTGTGTGTCCCCAGTATTTGTGTTTTCACATAAATCCTGGTTTTGGCATATTACTTTATTGTAGAGACATGTTCTGTGTACTGGATGGCTTATGCAAATTAACCAAATGTCCTATAAATTAGTCTTGAAATGCCTGGGATAATGAGCTGCTTGCATGGTGAGCAGTGCACAGGATTCAAAGGAGGACTCTTTACAGGTTGAGAGAGTGGAAGAACATGATAAATGTACCCAGGCTGCACACCAAGGCAGGATGTTCCCCTGGCATTGTGCTCCTCAGCCTGAAATACAAGGCTCTGACTGACTAGAATTGAAGAATCCAGTGCTAAGAGAGACCTCGAAATTGAAAGCCCCAATAATTAGCTGGTAGGCAATGTGGCCCTCACTACAGAAGCCCAACCCTGCTGACCTTCTCAGCTGACTTGGCCAACATATTTTAATTGGCTGCAGGCTGGGTTTTCCTCCCTGCATAATTTGGATGATCAGTGAAGGCCTTTTGATGTACATTCTGTATGTAAAAGGTCTTGCATGCCCTGCTTTCTTCTGGGGATGGGGATCCACCCACCAAAAGTCATACCTGCCTTGTGCTCCCTGCCTGAGATGGAGAGAAAGCTTCGAAACTCTGCTCCCAGTTGTATTTTATAAACAAATTGGTTATGTCACTTGCCCCTTCCTTGTGAGGTGTAGCTTTAAGAGCAAGCTTTATACACAAAGGGCTGGTTCTCTGCTCCTGGCTCAGGTGTTGCTGTCTGAGGCACAGGAGGTGAGAGATAATGAATCAGGTGCCAAATCAAGAAGACACCACTTGCTTTTGGTGTGTGCTTAACAGGCATTCCCCCTCTAATAACTGCATCCATGTTGAATTTGTGTGTGGGCACCTTGATTTGCAACACCCCAGCAATTAACTGACATCAGTGCTCAGGAGATGGCATGTGAGAGAAGCGTTACCTGGCCACAAATGACAGCCTTGAGGGTGCCTTTGCTCTGCATTTTGTTACTGCCACAGAACTATCGTGGGCAGGGTGAGGGAAAGAAGATGCAGAACAGGGGTGAAAACCGGAGGTGGGTTTTACAGAAGGAGCAATTGCCTTGCCTCTCTCCTGGTACTTTCAAGGCCCCACATTTTCTGCTAACTGCCTCACTGAACAAGCCTGCAGAACAAACCATTTTATCTCTTTGTCCTGCAACAGAAGCCTAGAATCAGAATTATTTCCATTGAAAAAGACCTCTAAGATCACTGAGACCAACCATCACCTAACTACCAAGTCTGGTGCTAAACCATATCCCTCAGCACCACATCTCTGTGTCTCTGAAACACCTCTAGGGGTGGGGATTCAAACACTTCCCTGGGGAGCCTTATACCACAGTGTACTCCTGAGCACCCTGTCTTGGAAACTTCTCTGCTTGCTATTCACAGGTAGCATGGGAAGCTCCTCAAAGCACACGAGACTGCCATGCAAATGGTAATAAAGCTGACTCTCTGATCCCACTGTTGTCAGGATCTGGCGAGCTGCTGGGCCAGCCACTTGGAGCACAACCTTTGCACTGACCCTGGCTGCTCTGCTTCAGTGGCTTTTCATCCCAGCTGACAATTGTGCAGACAAAAAGGATGAGGAAAAGACAAAGCAAGCAGGAGGAATTCATCGCTGCAATTCCACATGAGCTTCAGGAGTGCAATTATGCCAATTTCCTGAACGGTGAGCAGAGGTAGAGAGAGATAAAGTGACTTGGCTGAGGTGGCAGGGAATATCTGTGACAGAGCTGGGGGCTGAACAGGCTCCTCATTAGGGACTGGTCTGATACCTAGGCATGGAGGCAATCTTCCTTCTTGCATGAAATTCAGTCACAAAGAGTCCAGTTTGGTCACACAGTGGAATCAAGCTGTGAGCAGCAGCAGGTAAGCGACAGGCTTCTAGCTGGCAAAAGTCACATTTAGTAACCCTTGAGCCTTAGAACATTTAGGGAAGAGGACTTTCTACAGCTAACAGCACAGAAGAGCCAAAGGCTGCAGAACTTTGGAAGCAAGTGGGAGCATAAGGAATGAGTTATGTGACTTATCGTGGACCTGGGAAAGAAGATTGTTAAACTGAGAGAAAGGAAAGATAGTAACAGAGGAAGAGAGATACTCAGAAGGGGAAGACAGCTCAAAGGCAGAAGATGCAAGGAGCAGAAACCCAAAAAACAAAGGGCAAAAAATAATTCACACTGGAAGAGTAGCAGCTACACTCAGGTGCAAACAGCTCAGCTGGAGTGCCACAGAGACCATCCCTGCCTCCCTGCAGCTTTTGGTAAGCACACACCAGCCTGTGTGGATCTTGGCCAGAGAAGCAGGTCTGTGCTGGGGACAATCACAAGAGGAGCAGCCTGAGGAGAGAGACTCCCGCCTAAGGGGACTGAGGCAGGCGAGGTGCAGCAGCCTTGCCCTTGGGTACACCTCACCTGGTGTCTGCAGTGAGTGTAACATTAGCAGGAGCTGTTGCAATAACGTTTTAAACCTTCCTGCCCTCCTTTTCAGAGCTCCAACATGTAGATTGAAATCCCTGGACATTCACAAGCAATTATTTTCTAATGATGCTAGAAGCAAAGCTTCCAGTCCTACAGCTTCAAAAACCCCTGCCCAGCCATGCTCTGCTGCTGACCTTTTCAAGACCTAAATATATATGAGGTCCCTAAATAAGCTAATTGGCCAAGTATAATGCTGCTGTAAGCTGGAGGTCTTTTACCAGAAGTGACACAGGCCCCCACTAAGCAGGAGAGAAACTGCAGGAACTCCATCCTTGCTGGTTTGCCCCCTGCCTTCAAAAGCTTCTCTGATGCTTGCTCCTCTCCTGATTGTGTGTGATTTTTATTCATGTGCCTCTCAGTGTCAGGTTTCACAGTGGATGTGCTTAGTACAAACTGTGCCAAGCGAGCTTACCAGCATGGCAATGCTGTGCAGAAGATGGCACTTTTGCAAGGGCAGCCCCAAATTCCTGATTTCCAATGGGAACAACCTATCATGACATGCAAGATAACAGTGTCTGGTGGCCTTGCAGATAAGCTGGACGTGCGGCTGATCCCTCAGCCTGACTGCAGCACCGCCACCACCGTGACGGGATGAGGAGCGAGAGCTGATGGCTTCTGCACAACAAACAAACAGGCACAGTCTGAGTGTTTGCTCATTTCAATGTGCAAAGCTGACTTGTTTAAATATGAATATGTTGCTTATAGGCAAATTTTAGTGACAGCAGCCCCGTGGCATCTATCACTGTTTGCACTTTTGCTAAAAATAGTGGCGCCGGCTCTGGACTTTTTCCGATGCCACATTTGCAGGTAGATTTCAACTCCCTCCACCCCATTTCTACCATTCCCTCCATCCTCCAGGGCATATTGTGCTCAGGAAGATACTAACCATGCCAGATTTGCACCGTGTCACAAATACCTGAAATCACTTCCCTGTCCTCACCAAAAGTCTGTGCCCTTTTTAATCTCTCTCATCTCCTCTCACTTTCTTTCTCCATCACGTTTTACAGGCAGGGGCACCAGCTTCAAAATGCCCCCAAAGCCTTCACTGAAGAGTGAGGTTGTCTAAAATAGAGCACACACTGTCTCAGATCAGATCATGATACCCACAGCTTCTCCATTCACAGAAAAGTAAGTGATTTCCTCTTCCCCTCACACAGCCTACAGCATGTTACAGTTGTGCTTCAGAATCGGAGCACAGACCGGAGGAACTAAGAGATCTTTTCCATTGCTAGGTTGTCACTGTATGTATTTATTCAGGTGAAACACCAGTCTCAAAGTCAGAGTGACCTGCCTTGAGTCAGGCTCCTCCCAAAGCTCACCTGGGTGCTGTGAAAAGGAGCAACTCCCAGGCAGCAAACAAGCAGCAATGGGAAGACGTGCAAAATCTAAACACTTCTGGTTCCCTCTGAGTGCCACAGCCCAGACAGTCTCCAAATTCCTCTTCTAAGACAAAGTTCCTGAAGGATCAACAAGGTCCAGGCTATTTTGGATTTGCCCTCTTTGCAGTTTTCTAACCCTGAGAGCACTGGGAGGTCCCCATGCCCACAGGAGCTTGCACAGGATCTTGCACCTCCAGCACAGGTACCTGCATTCATCTGGATGGATTTTGGTGCAGGACCAGGGCTTTGCATACCAGATGTGGCACCTCCCCTGTTTCCATGTGCTGCCACTCGAAAAGGGGCTCTGAAAAGGTCTTGCAGGACTTCTTTTGCTAGCTCATCACCCCACAGCCAGCCACCAGAGCCCATGGACTGCTGTGCTCATCAGTGCACAAACATTCAAACAGGCATTTTGCCTCCTGCACAGAAGGTACCTGCACTAGTGGCAAACCTCGGTGATTTGCAGCAGGGCTATTTACTCTGCTGTGTTAATCACATTTGCTTTCAGCAGGTTTTCCTAACAGTGAGGGGGGGAAACTGGGCCAAACTTGTCCACATGATGGCTCCTCCCTGTACTCACACTGACTCAGCTGAGCTGGAGGCAAACAGTGGTGGGATTATAGTAAACTGGATGGAGGCAAGCACAGCCTGCTTTCCAAGAATGTGAGCAAGCTACCGCAGCTCACCCACACAGCCCCCCGCCTCCTGGCTGAGCGCTGAGGGGGACACAGAGGGACAGCAGCTCAGGGACATCTCACCAGGGTGGCATTGGAGGGAACAGCTACTGCTTCTGGTGTGGTGACTGAGGGCAGCTGAGATTTCAGAGAGGTTCTCAAGGAAGAATGTTGATAACCATTGCAGGCAAATATCTCCATTTCTTTGGGGAGCATGTCAGCAGCCAGGACTTCTGGTTATTTCCTTTCACCGACCGCAGGATATCGCTCTAATCTCATCTGAACTTGGGAGAGCTTGCACTCATCCAGGCCTTGGCTGTGCCTGGCTGCTGGGGAGACTCCAGCTCTAGTTTGTGCTGGAGGAAAAAGGAACCTGAAGGTGGGCTGCCGGACTCTGCAAGCACATCAGCTAGAACCCGTCATTAAACAAATGTGGCGTGCTGAATAGGAAGGATGAGAGCACAGAGCCCTCTGCAGAGAGCATGGCTTGCTCAGCACAGGCACTGACAATCTCTCAGAAAGGAAGAAATAGGATATGCATAAGATAAGGCTGAACACATTTTCCAGGTCCTGCACAGCCCCTGTGCCTGTAAGGGTGTGCAAGCTCCTGTCGAGGACACTGTTCCTCCCTGGGCATGTGCTCTGGCAGGAGCACCACGTGCTGTGGGTGCCTGCACACCCAGGAGTCACCTCTGTGCTTGGTTCATGGCACTCTCTGCTTCCTGAGACTGGATCCTGAAGGATCTGGCAATTTACAGGAGATACAGTCTCAGAGATTTATTAATGGAAAGTGAAAAATAACTGATAAGAGAAGCATTTGCCATTTCTCTCTGCTTTAGTCAATCTCTCAGCTCTTTAATACTTCAGTTTCCAGCATCCTTCAGGCCTTATGACTGGGTGCAGGGCCAGCTGTAACACGATACCAACACAATGTCCTAGTGCTGGCTTCTGGCATTACATAAACCTATATTTGGGTCAGATTCTCATCCACTTTGAGACTCCTTTGCACCATGCTGGCAGCAGAAAGGGGCCACAGCAGTACATTACATGCACAACACCATTTGAGCCGCCTTTCTCTTGCCAGAGTGATGCCTGGCCCGAGCCAGAATCTGGCCCTTCACTTAATGTGTTTAACAAATGAGGCTGTTCCTTGAATCTCGAAGACAGAGAGAGGGTCAGCAACTGCCTGAGCACCAAGCAATTCTTCCCTGGGCAGCTGGGAATCTGCGCTGTTAGGAAGTGGAAATGCATCTTGTGTGTTAGCTGCCTCCCCACAAAGAAACCTCTCTCAGCAAATGCCTGTTTCCCCTCTTGACTAAGGAGACATCCATTTCAGTGGCAGTGTGCAGCAACGCTCATCAGGACGGGCCACAGGTGGTCAATTATTCCTCTGCCTGTCTACAAGAAGTGTGTTTATTCCTCATAATAAAAAGTATTAGTACAATACAGAGTTTATTGCTCAATTAGGAGAGTGACACACTAAGAGTTACAACCTCTCCTGGAGGATACAACCAGAAGGGAATTTTTGCAGCTAGAAGGGAATTTTTGCAGCTGAGTGAAGCACCAATCTCCTCCCCTCCAGGCACAAAACCTGCACAGCTCAAGAGGAACCTGGTCCAGTGCAAGATGTCCCAGCCCATGGCAGGGAGGTTGGTACTAGATGATCTTTAGGGTCCCTTCCAACCCAAACCATTCTATGATTCCATAATTCTGTGAAGGCTTCACTGAAGTTGCTCTTGCCAGTTTGCTGTAAGGTGTACAGCATGGAAGTAATTCAGATTGCCATGAGCAAAAGGGACCCTGCTTGTAAAGAACATCTGGGCTCAAGATACTGCTGCAGGTTGATCATGTACCCCCATCTGAAAGCCCCCAGCGTGCAAATGAAAGCATGAGCAAGACAACTCTGTGTAGGGAAGCAGACATCTCTACCCAGAGAGAGAACCAACAGCACACCAACAGCACACCGCGAAAGACAACATCCATAAAAATGTTGACAGATATCATCCCCTGCCTGACTTATGGAGCCATCAAGAGCTCACTTCCACAGAGCATTTTTGGAGCCTTTAGTTGACTAAATCACCAATTTAGAATCTGTCAGACTTCATTATGCAGATCAAGAGCCTCTCCTTCATTTCATTTGTTATGCATTAATAAGAGCACCGGTGACTGTATTCTCCTGCACAGCCAAAGCCTCTCTGCCCTTGCATAGTAAATTTTGTTCTCTCTGGCATTCAAAAGAAGACCTGAACACAACAGCAACATGGCTTAGTTGCTATGCAGAGACTTAGAGCTGCTGCATAGGGATCTGTTCCAGAGTTTGGTTTAGATTTGAAGCAAGCCAGGCAAACTGGGGTTGGGATCTGATGAGGTTTTCCTGCTTGCCTGCTTGTCTCATCCGCAGGTGAAGTGTGTGCTCAGGCCAGACTGACCCCAGGATCCCCCCCAGCCCGGTGCAATCCCAGTTTACTGCCATCCAGCTTGCTGCCTGCTGCAGTTACAATACTCCTAACAACAGGCAGATTTATTATGAATGCTGGTAAGGATCTTTTTTCTCTCTCATTGACTAGATGTGACTCAAAAAGTTAATGGTAATTGCTCTCATCTTCATTTAGCAACGAGAGAGAGAGAGAGAGAAATGGGAGCAATTTGCAGATCTGAGAGCAGGTCATTACAGGTGTGTTATATTAGTGTATTCATGAGCCCCCTGGGACAGCCATGCTGAGATATCCAATAACTTTCTTAATGTGTAATTACACACCATTGGACTATAATTGATTAATTGAAAAGGGAATGTAGGCAGATGCTAGGCCAAGGCTGCTGCTGCTCATTAAACGAGTATGTCCTTGCTTCTTTTTAATAAGTTAACTACTCAAAAGCAATTAAGTGAGAACTGGTATTTGTTAGATTTTAGGTAATGATTGGTGTAAACTTCTATACTAAAATGCAGGATTTATATTTTGGTGTTTGGGATTTTTTTCCCCCCATCCCCAAAGCAAATGATACATGTCACTGCTGAGATGCAGAAGAGGTGCCTGCTCCAGACAGCAGTGAGCAGTGAGAGATGCTCCTCACAGACAAATCTTCCTCCCTGTGCTCTGAGATGACTGCATGGCATTTGTCTGCCTTCTTGGGACGTCATTCCTGGAAGCCCTGCACAGTGCTGGGGATTCCCAAAGAGATGAGGCCACAGATTCGAAACCCCAGAGCACCCCCAAGCCTCCCTAACAGTCCAAGTGGTGGCCAAGCTCTTCTCAACTCTCCTTCCCATAGGCTGGATCTTAGCTCTGAGAAACAAAAAAAGCTCGGGCTTCTGATTGTCAAAATCCCTTACCACTGCATGTTGGCTTTTAAAGTGGTCACAACCTTGAAACTGCTTTCCTTTATCATGGGGAGGACAATGCAGGCAGCAAGGGGTGGCATAAGCCAAGTGCATTACAGAAAGTCACACTGCTCTACACAGGCATCTTGTCAGACCTGGCCAAACTCATTAACACCCTGCATGAGTGAGACTCAGGCTGAGGTGCAAAAGGGTCTGAGCAGCAGGGGACTAGCAGCAGTTTTACAGGCCGGCTGTGCTGTGGGTCCAGCCGTGGTGAGGCGTGGTGTGAGGGACAGCTCCCCCCCAGGTAGCTGCCAGGGTGCTCCACAGGCCCTGCAGACCCCAAGAAGGAAGTAATTTATAGCTCTGGGTGACGGCTTTGGAAATATTCTTTCCAGTTTCTGTGGAAGGAAATCCGCCGCAGAATTTTCTTTCCCCACACTTCCCCTCCTTTGGAACAAGGCATATCTTTATTCTTTGACATTCTATAAAAACTGTCTGAATTTTATTTAAATTGGTTATGAATGCCAGGTTCAGAGAGCAAAGCCATGATTCACAACTCGTTTTCTTTCCAAGGGATACACACTTGGGTTTGGTTTGGGCTTTTTTTTCCCCCCCACAGTTTTATAGAGGTTTAGGTTGGGGGGGGAAGGGGTGGCTGAAGTTGTTGTTGTTGTTGTTGTTGTTTTCAGGCTTTTTTATTTTAACATGTATTGAAATGGTTATTAAGAGGCAGCCTGCTGCAAAGTTACATTTTCAGTTAACACCGAATCACCCAAGTGCCAGGTTCTGCACATTGGCCACAGCAACCCCAGGCAGTGCTACAGGCTGGGGTCAGAGTGGCTGAGAGCAGCCAGGCAGAGAGGGACCTGGGGGTGCTGGTCGATGGTAGGCTGAACATGAGCCTGCAGTGTGCCCAGGCAGCCAAGAGGGCCAATGGCATCCTGGCCTGCATCAGGAACAGTGTGGCCAGCAGGAGCAGGGAGGTCATTCTGCCCTGTGCTCAGCACTGGTTAGGCCACACCTTGAGTCCTGTGTCCAGTTCTGGGCCCCTCAGCTTAGGAAGGAGGTTGACTTGCTGGAATGAGTCCAGAGAAGGGCAACAAAGTTGGTGAGGGGCTTGGAACACAGCCCTGTGAGGAGAGACTGAGGGAGATGGGGTTGCTTAGCCTGGAGAAGAGGAGGCTCAGGGGAGACCTTCTTGCTGTCTACAACTCCCTGAAGGGAGGTTGTAGCCAGCTGGAGGTTGGTCTCTTCTCCCAGGCACCCAGCACCAGAACAAGAGGACACAGTCTCAAGCTGCACCAGGGGAGGTTTAGGCTGGAGGTTACGAAGAAATTCTACACAGAGAGAGTGATTGAAGGTGTTTAGGAGGAGACTGGATAGGGTGCTTGGTTTCATGGTTTAGTTGATTAGGTGGTGTTGGATGATAGGTTGGACACGATGATCTCGAAGGTCTCTTCCCACCTGGTTTATTCTATTCTATTCTACTTGGAAGAGACCTCTAAGATCAAGTCCAGCCTCCTACAAGGGGATTTTCTGTGCTATTTACTCATTTAAATTCCCAGTCAATAACCTGGTGTTCTTCAAAAAAAAAGAAATCACTTTGGAAAGGGGAATTTGTCAGGGAGGAGATGTGGAATCTGAAGATTATAACTTCAGTAAACACGTCGAGGGAGGAAAGCGAAGAGTGCAAACGCAACACAGGACTTAATGAGGAGAAATTAAGGCTGGAGAGATTATTCAGAGGTTAGCAGTAATTGCACATTTATTAATAAAAATTTTAATGCTTGTTCTGGGGAGGAAGATGACAGAATTTGAGCTGTAATGGAATTTTAATTATTTTCCTTCTTTTTTTCCCTCACAAATGCAATTTGCTTCTCTTCCTATGTAATAACAATAATAATAGCAGCAGTGCTGTTAGAAAACATGTCTCCTTCTGGGGAAAGGCAGGCTGGGGCTCACAGTGTGTCAAGTGGCACATCCTCATATTGCCCCCCTGTTGGCATGAAGGCAATGCTAACCAGAGATGCTGAGCACAAGGTGCTTGCTGTTCCCAGGGGCCCCAAGCAGTGCTGTGGGACAGGGGCTGTGACTCACTTTGGGCTCTGGGAGGCCAAACACCCACATTGGTAGCCATGGTCTTTCCCAAATCTGCCCTGTTTCCATTGCCTATCTTCCTGTGCCACCCCCTCCTCTCACTGCCACACCTATTTTCCCATCTCTTTAGCTCCCTGAACTCTTTAGTTCACTTGACCAAAAAAGGCAGGGCTTATGCAGTGCTACTGGGGGTACCATCCTGCTTCTGCTGAAAGCCACATCCCTGACAGGGAGGAGCTTCGCTCCTTTCATCCCCTTCTCCTTCCCTTCCTCCCCATGCTCCTGGGGATTTTGTACCTTGTATTTTGTATGTCACTGGGAACTGACAGGGACTTACTTTTCTTGCTGCTCTCAAGGGTTAATGCCCCCCTGCTCTCTGCAGGAGGTGTGCTGAATTCCTCACTCTCCTTCCTGATGCAGGTCACTCCTAACCCTGAATAAAGAAGTGAGGTTTGGATCTCATTTCCAGTGGAGCTGCTGTCTCAGCCTTGCTGTGGCAGGGTTGTATTTTCTATGTATTTTCTGTGTATTCCTACAGCTGGTCTCTGATTGCAGCCTTCAGCTTAAGCAGTATCAATGAAGATTTGTGTTTTCTACACTTTGTATTAGCTGTTAGCTGTCTACAGCAGTTTTTGGTCAGAGATGGGGAAGACATCTCAAAGCAGTCATTGGGAGGCTTAATGGGAGGCTTCCTACTGATTTCACTGGGCTTTGGGTCACAGGTCATGGAGTCCTAAACTTCATGGGAGTCAAGGAAAAAAATCACAGAATGCCAGGTAGGAAGGGACCCCAAGGATCCTCTGGTCCAACCTTTCTAGGTGATAGCGCAGTTTAAATGAGATGACCCAGCATCCTGTCAAGTTGAGTCTTAAAACTGACCAGTGTAAGAGAATCCACTAGTTGGGAGATGATTCCAGTGTTTAACTGTTCTCACGGTGAACAATTTTCTTCCGGATTGCAATCAGAATGTCTCCAGGATTAATTTGCACCCATTGCCCCTTGTATTTTCCATGTGTTTCCTTGTAAAAAGGGAGTCTCTGGCATCCTGGTAGCCCTAATTTTTCAGTAGAATGGAGGTACAGGATGTGGGAAGGGGAACAGAAGGCCTGAAACACCATGGAAATCTCTCAAGACCCTCAAGGTTTCTGCAGCCCCAGGAACAGGTCCCAAACCTGCCAGGTCCAGCCCATGCTGCTGTAACATGAACAACAGCCTTCAGCTCCACTGTTGGGTAGAAAAACCTATATTTCAAAGGCAGGGCAAGGAGGACACAGCCTGTGCACCGAGCAAGACAGTAGAGGCATTTATTCTCAAGCAGGAAACAGATCTGTGCAGACAGGCACGGGGCCTATCGCTTCCCAGGGCCTGCGTATCGCACGGCGGCTGGCAGGCAGCAGCTCCACGCCTGGCCCTGCATTATCCCAGCGAGATGCTATCAGGGCAGGGGAGCAGAGGCAGCCGGTGCCCCGTGGGGACCTGTGCAGGTAGGCAGCGGGCAGGGAGGTTCAGCCAGAGCTAGGTGTCACAGGATCACAGGATGTTAGGGGTTGGAAGGGACCCCAAGTCCATCCCCCCTGCCAGAGCAGGACCATAGCATCCAGCACAGGTCACACAGGAACACATCCAGATGGGTCTTGAAAGTCTCCAGAGAAGGAGACTCCACAGCCTCCCTGGGCAGCCTTTTCCAGAGCTCTGTGACCCTCACAATGAAGTTCTTCCTCATGTTGAGGTGGAACCTCCTGTGCTGCAGTTTATATCCATTGCCTATCCTTGTCCTATCACAGGGTGCAAGTGAACAGAGCCTGTCCCCTCCCTCTTAACTCCCAGCCCTCAGATATTTGTAGATATTTATCAAATTCCCCTTCAGTCTTCTCTTCTCCAGACTAAACAGCCCCAGGGCTCTCAGCCTCTCCTCATCAGGCAGTGCCAGTCCCTTAATCATCCTGGTAGCTCCCTGTTGCACTTTCTTCAGCAGATCCCTGGCCCTCTTGAACTGGGGAGCCCAGAACTGGATGCAATATTCCAGGTGAGGTCTCACCAGGGCAGAGTAGAGGAGGAGGAGAACCTCCCTTGATCTGCTGGACACACTCCTCTTAATGCACCCCAGGATCCCATTGGCCTTCTTGGCCAAAAGGACACATAGCTGACTCATGGATAACTTATCCACCAGGACTCTCAGATACTTCTCCAAAGGGTTTCCTCTCCACCTTGGGGCTGCAAATCTGCCTGTGGTCTGAGCACTGCCTTTGGCAGTGTGTTCACCCAGCACCCATGGACTTCCACAGTCCCTAGGAGCGTGCGACCGGGGAACAGCACACAGACCTTTGTTCAGCCTGGCTGCAATTAAGGACCAAGAAACCTTGACAATAATTTTGCCTGGTTTGCTGCCCTTGCTTGAAAAGAAACAGAATGTGAAGTTATTTTGGTGGGGGCTTTAAAATGCTCTGCTAGGACTCAGGAACAATTTGCTTTCTGCAAATGAAATGTTACAGGCGATTAGTCCACGACATGACCTAAGCCTCACTGTTATTTCAGTCACAAGAAAGGTTGGATTTCACGTGGCCAAGATTACTGAGCTTTTAAGAACATCAGCAGCAATTCACTGCTGCAATTGCTTTTCTCAAGCAATATTTTTGTTCCAGAGCCATAACTGCCATTCTGACAGCTCCTTGTGCCTGGTCCAAAGTCCCCCAAACCCAGGGCGAGCTTCTCCGTTGGCAGCTGTGGGCTTTGCACTGCTGTCTGCTCCAGCCACTGTGTGCACCATGGTGCAGCTGATGGAGCAGTACCAGTTGTGCTCAGGCTGCTGTAGCAAAAATGATGAAATCTATTGGTAAACCACCAAAAATCAGCACCAGTGGTGAGACACAGCAACCACTGAGTGATGCTGAAGCAGCAGTAGGCACTTCCATGGATGTTTTAACTCTCAGCAGGCTTGGTACCAGTAGCTCTACAACCTGGAGCTCCACAGGGTGTCACATGTCTAGTCCTCCTCTCCTGTCCTCCCCTCCAGGGTGCTGAAACCACCTCCTGGTCAGTACCACAGAGGCTAGATGTGGCTCTACACCCCTCAGTGCTGCTGGGCAGCAGTCCTGCTCCAGCTTTCTGGCTGAAAGTTCTGCGTGTCCCAAAGCTGCAGCCAGGATGAAGGCTGAGCTCTCCCTGGTTCCCACCTAACAGGCTGAGGGCAGATCCAGGGGGATCTACAAGGGGAAGAACTTTTGCTTCCTCTCTCTTAAGGATAGAGGCAACCTGGGACACAAAAAGGGTGGAGAGGCAAGAGAGGGGATGAGCAAAGCTATCTCCCCCTAATCCAGTCCTCCCTTGAAGGCACTGTGATGACAAATGGACTGAAAGGTATTTTCTGTTCATGCTAAATCATTTACAGGCAGCAGTTTTGCTTGACACTGGGGCACAGGAATTCACACCTCACTTCCTGGAACCAAAACTCTGACAGCCTCCAAAGGATACCAAAATGCATATTTACATTTACCTGGACTCTGACAACAAAACCCATGGGCCCCAACTGATCACAAACATTCTCACTGCTTCTAAAACTCAGTCTTGTAGGCATGACCTCTCTCCCACATTCCAGTACCATAACACTGATGGGAGCCTGCCTGCATCCTTGCTGCCCTGCCTGGACGTCCCACAGTGTGCCATGCTTTCTGACCCTATCTCTAGTGCTGGAACAGCAGAGCAAAGCAACACAACTTTAATCAAAGTATCAGCTGTAGCTCTGGCTCCTCTCAGCCTTGCCAGAGCCTCCCCAAAGGCCTTCTGCTCACAGAAGAACATTTTGCATTTCATGTTGCAGATGCTTTCAGAGCTTTCTATACCTCTTTGTTAGTGACCAAAGACAAAGTCTGCATTAAATCCAGTAACAGGAATGTTTAGTTTTGTGTCTTTTACCTAACAGCTTCCAAGGACTATCCTATAATTCATCACATATTGGACTCGATGAATTTATCCTCCCAGAGCAGAACTGCTAGGAGCAGACTTTTTGATTTCAAAGAGGGGAAGATCATGATTTTACTGCAGGAAAAGCGGGGATCACAGCTGGGTATGGGACTGGAAATGAATTTTTTGTTTCCAGGGTGTTTATGCTCTGTTTGGCTATTTGTTTGCTTTACATAGAATCCCACAGTGGTGGGTGGCACTCAGGTCATCTCTATAAACAAATGATCTGGAAAGCAACCTGGGGTTTAATTTCCTTAACCCATCAAATTCTCCTCTGCTCGTACAGCAGCATGCCAATCTGAACCCTTGACTCAATACTCTGGGTAACTCGGGAGGGGGAGGATGAACTGTTGGTTTTTCTTTCCCACTTTTGTTAAAAGGCATCCAAGCATGGCTCTTCCTACCCTGACTAACCTGGGTAGGTGCCAGATGGATTCTTCCTTTCTCTAGGCAATGGCTCAGGAATTCCAGCCGGCTAGAGCTGGGGCTGTGGGCTTTTCATTGGCCTTTTCACTCCAGCCTACCCTTTCTCTGCAGTTAATCCCATCTCTCTCTCCACATCCACTATGAGCTGGGCTCTACTACTCCCTAACAATCAGCTTCCAGAGGACTAAATTCTGCCTTTCCCTTCTGGAAACAAAGACCTGCATGAAAGAAAAGCTTCCAGCCACTGGTGGAATAAGAAATTAAAATCCTGAGGCAGCGCTTATGGGAGAGGAGTGGACAGCTGGCCAAGACAGCTTGCTGGCCTGGCTCTTGAAAAAGAAATTTGTTTTATGTAGTTCCCAGTATTTATCATGGGTAACTACACTTAAGAAAGCAAGGTTCTCAAAAATACTCAGAAGTTCACAGGGAAAATTTGGTGTCCTCACTGAGCACTGCATCTTAGCTGCTTTGTTCTCCGTGCTTCACAACACGCGGCATGAGACGGCGCGTCGGGATTAGCATGGGCAATGAGTGTCCTAATCCTCTCCCTGCACAATGCCTGCCTACACCAACCACAATCTGTGATTCTCACTGCTCTGCTTACTCTCTAGAGCTACCATAAGCACTTCAGGGCTTTCTTTTGCCTTGCATTATACATCTTCCTTCCTCCTATTTTCTGTCAAGCTCTCTCTCAAAAAAACCCCAAACCCAATAGCTGAGTTTTACCTCACTACCCAAAACCCAGTTGAGTTTTACCTCACTACCCAATACCCAGATGAGTTTTACCTCACTACCCAAAACCCAGCTGAGTTTTACCTCACTACACAAAACCCAGTTGAGTTTTACCTCACTACCCAAAACCCAGCTGAGTTTTACCTCACTACCCAAAACCCAGCTGAGTTTTACCTCACTACACAAAACGCAGTTGAGTTTTACCTCACTACCCAAAACCCAGATGAGTTTTACCTCACTACCCAATACCCAGCTGAGCTCTACCTCACAACCCAAATTATGTCCTCTTCTGGAGAACTAAGTGATGAAGAAAGCATTCACTTTGTAATCCCCTACATCACTATGCTTTCAAATCTCTCCAGGTACCGAGGAGTTAAAGCTTGCTGTGCATGCCTGGGAAGTTGGCACGCAGCACTGCTCTTGTGGGACAGCCATGGCATGCAGAGCCAGCAGCAGCAGCATGACCTATGGATCCCACCTGGCAGCACCCTCCCAGCACCAGCATTTCCCAAACAGAGGAGCCTGCGCTTGCCAGAAGAAACCTTGCTGGAAAATAGCAGCTGAACCCCGGAGCAAAGAGAGCACTTTTAAGCCAAAATCTCCAGTTTCACCTGACAGGCTGCTACAGTCCTCACTCTCAACTGCACTGAGAAAAGTCCAAGGATGTTCCTGATACTCAAAAGCATAAACAAGTTTCAGTTTCTCTTTCATTAATAAAAAAATCTCAGCTTTTCACTCAGCCAAGCATCTGACTTTGCACTGTTGAGATTCCAGGTTTTTACCATCGGGAAAATACTTCTTTTTTAGAGGAAGCAGCTGTCCCCATGCCTGCCTTTCATATTTCTTCCCCTCTCCCCTCCCAAAGAGACAATTCCTAGCACAAACACAGGAATAGTGACTGCCCTTCAGGAGAAAGATGCTATCTTAATGGCCAGTTCCTGTGAAATTTGCT
Organism: Dryobates pubescens; assembly: GCF_014839835.1. Classification (NCBI taxonomy): domain Eukaryota; kingdom Metazoa; phylum Chordata; class Aves; order Piciformes; family Picidae; genus Dryobates; species Dryobates pubescens. The sequence continues at coordinate 11,586,081 of NC_071639.1, forward strand.
TTAATCTCAAGCACATTTTTATACAGCATTGTTTGCCAAGAAGGAAAAAAAAACCAGAGAAGGAAACCCACGGCCTCTAGTTCCCTCTCCATCAAAGCCTAGACTCAACATTGTATTTTCACTGAAAGTTCCTAAAATACATCTTTAAAGACAGCAGAGCTACACATTCATTTGTCTAGTTTGTTGGGTTGGGGTTTTTTTTTCACATACAAATTGAGTACAGATCACATCCCTGCCAATTTTGTTTCCAATAGCATAGGAAAAACAAAACTATGACAAATTGCTTTTATTACTTCCTTAAACAAGAACTGAAACTTGTCCAAAAAAGCACATGAAAGACTAACTTAGATGGCTTGAGCTTTTGCCAGGTGCAGGAGTGATATAATAAAGCAAATATGTAAATACATGTTAACAGAGGAGTAATTAACTGGGCATTAAAAGAACGCTTGGTTTTAATAGCACAAAGGGGGTTAATTGGTTCATTGATTGCTTGCACTAAAAGTAAAGCAGATTTTCAACCAAAATGATGCACAACTTATTTAATACTGTGCTGTCTGACAATTTGAGTCCTGAACTCCCCCAACACCAAGAGGCACTTGACTTCAGGGGCATCTCAGTGTGCTGGGATGGTTCATCAGGTTTGGTGTGACCAGTGGCACCACCAATAGCTTGGCCTTGAAGCTATTTGGCTTCTTTGGCACAAGCACTGTGACTGCACCGGTGAATTACTTTCTGTTTCCTCCCCTTAGTACATAACCCTCCTGCCCCTGAAACCAAGAGGAATGTTGGTCTTCTGGGTGATGGGAACAAACTGACCCTTCTGAGTGACACCTATGGCCCAAAACCCCACTGTCGTTACCTAATCAGGGGTGGGATCAGCATGGAGGACACCTAAGGGGTAGGAGAGCCTATAGGTCCACTAGTCCAGGTGTGGTCAAGATGCTCTGTGTGAGTAGAGGGGACTGGCCCTCCACTCGGGGCTTCTCTGGTCAACTGCCTGAACCTGAGGGCTGGTTTTGGCACTCTGTAATGTTGGCTCATCAGCTTGGCTTTGCTGGGGAACCATGAACAGGGTTTGAATCCTCCACAGGGAAGGCAGACAGGGGTTGTAACGCAGAGGAAGTGCATCTTGATCCTCTACTGCCACCCACCTCTTCTATAGTTATAGTGACCAAAGAAAAAGTGATGGTGTTTCAAAACATAACCCAAACATTCTGACTCTCCACAAACTTTTCCATTTAGCTAGACAATGCATTTTACTTCAGCAGGGCCAAGAAGAAAGGCAAATGTGAGGGAGAGCTGCACCAAATCACCTCAAGCTCCCCTCCTGATAGCTGTGTCTGCAGCTCTCTTAAATGTATTACAATTCATTCTCTGTTTACTTTAGGCAAACAGAAAAACTCATCGTGGAGCACTCATTTTTGCAAGCTAATCAAGACCATTAGGTCCCAACAGAATCATTTAATAGAAATGTAATAGGCATTCCTTCTTGCTTTTAATCTTGCCTAGCTGCAAATGCTGAAATGAACAGTGAATTAACCCTGCCTTGGAACAGAGATGCTTTCACAGATGATATCATCTCTCTTACGCCTTGTAAACACTCCAGGCTCCCTGTATCTGCTTTCCTTGCTTTCACTCTTTCCTCACAGCAGAGGAGAGGAGAGGAGTGGGGAGGAGAGAAGTGAGGAAGAGAGGAGTGAGGATAGGAGAGTGGAGAGGCTGCTCCCGCCCGCATGCAGCTAGGAAGGGGAGGAACAGGCGAGCTGTGGTGGGAGTAGCGTGCGAGCAGCACAAAACGCAGCACCGCCGCCCGAAAACAAGGCAGAGCTAAAAGGTGGATGGGAGAGAGTGAGTTTTGGGGGTGCCTTGAGGGAAGAGGGGTTTTCTGTGTACCACCAGCCACTCCCTGCACTGCTCTCCCTGATGCAGCGTGCAAGACAAGGTGGAACCACAAGGCCATTCACGCGCTGGCAGCAGACACGAGAGATTTCTTTTTGTTTCAAGCAATCTGAGATCTTAAATCGTTCACGGACAGAGCAGAACTAGCATTAAAACAAAACCTATCATATTTCACACTCTATGTCATCATGAACCAAAAAAAATTTAAATAAATAAATAAAAAAAAAAGAAGAAAAGGAAAAAAAAAAGAAGGTTTTCACTGTGCTAAAGTAACAATCTAGACTTGTTGTAAGTACGTTATTCTTACAAGTAGTTCGCAGTTATTCTTGAAGGCAAGTCTTGGAGTTTCCTTAGCATAGTGCTGCTGGGGAAAATTTTCAGCATGTCCATCTTCATCTCTAGCCTGAAGGGAAATATAATGGCCTATTTAGGGACTTACAAATAATGGAAGGTAAAAAAAAATAAAATAATAATAATAATTTCTTTTTCTTTTTTTTTTTTTCTTTGAATTAAAAATTACTTATTGTATTTATTTAGTTAGTTAGTTATCTTAAATAGCTAAAAGCACAACAGCTCAGATCATTCAAACAGATGGGAATCCCCCAATACAACATCATTGCATTAAGTTTCTTTCAATACACCTTTCAGAGACGAGAACCTGGGATGCTGGTTTTCTTACACAGCTGAGGTTGAACATGCAAATTCATCGGTGCTGTGATCATCAGAACGACAAAAGACAAACCCAGAATGAGAGAGTTGAGCTGGACACTGAAGTAACTCAGGGTTGGTTGGTTGTTGGTTGGCTTGTTTGGGTTTTTTTTTTCCCAATGTACTCCACTGCATTTATCAGGGTCACATTGCATAGGTACTCAGTTAAACTTTTTCAGAGATCCCCTAGGAAATTTGTTTTCAGGGTCGAAAAATGGTTTAAAATAAATAAAGAACTAAAAATAGGTTTTCATACTTGTCCTTTCCATGTAATACTGTCAGGGATAAAGGGATTCTCCCTCCATGTTTAAGGGAAGCTTTGAAAGGAGCAATCATCTAGCAAGAACAATGATCCCTCAGTCAAATGTGGTCAAAATATTTAATGACAAAGATGCATCAGAACTCGCTGGTTACTTGGAACTAGGCTGTTAATTAAGCAAGCTGAACTTTCAATGGAGACATTACCAGAGCCCATCAGCAGTCCTGCTTCCACATAGGACTTTTCTTTTTTTAGGGTATCTTTTTCCCTTTCCTACAGTGTTTTCTGCTTTCCAGTGAAAGCAAAAAGGGAGAAGCAGGTGAAAGGAGGAGTGTCAGCAATCCACTCATTACACTGTTCATTTGAGTGACACTTGCACTCCGTTCCGCTCCATCTCATCTGATCCCTGACTGTTCGCTCGCTCTCTCTCGCAGCCTCCCGAAATTCACAGCTGAGCTGTCTCCCTCACATATGGCTCGCATATAATTATGCACATTCCATTTTACACTGCATTAAAATGATGAGCTCCTGGCTCCCTGCCAACCTATTTAAATCAGCCCCTGCCCAAAGAAGCTGGGGGAGAGGAGGAGGAGGGTTGGATGGCGGCGGGGGAAATGACTGGAGTGGGGGGCGAGGGTGGAGGAGATGGGGTGAGGAGCAGGTAGTCCTGCCTCCCATGCTTCCAGCTGCTTCCCATGCTTCCAGCTGCCTCGTGTCTCCCCTCCCGGGGCAGGGGGCGCAGGGGTGCCCGGGTGCGATGCGGGCGCATGGCGGCATCTGCTCAGTGCCGGCGCGGCCTGAGCTGCCTGTCGCTGTGTGTCACACTCCCCACGCCCAGGCTGCTTCAGCCTTGGCATTTGTGAGAGATATTTACACCTTGTAGGCTCTATGGCTTGTTTGTCTTCGAACAGGCTGCTGCCTCTGCCCGGGTGGAAAAGGGGAGCAAAGGGTTAACAGCACCCTGGGCTTTTAGGAACACGTGAAGGGGTTGTGTTGAAAGCCCCTCCTTGACTTCAGCAAGATTCAACTTGGGGTTCTGCTTGGCAGCCGTGGGGCATGAACAAACTCTGCCCAGCAGAAAATACCGTTTAAAAAAGTGCAGAGTTTGTCCAAAAGTGTGTTTTGAGTGGTACCTACAACTGATGATTTGTACAAGAAGTGGGAAGTGATTTTATTCTACACATTTCCTAGCAGCTCATAGGTATTTTCTTTCACTGCCCTCAGTACCTACAGGGTGGAAAATGTTTACAATTTTTCCTTCAAACCAGAAGGAAAAGGCAGAGCATTCCTCAGCACCTGAAATCACTTTCAGATTGACAAAGGTTTAAATGTATTCATCTAATTATTAGTTTGCAACTGAAACCTGTCTCACACAGTAAATCTACCTCCCAAGCTGCATGGAAGATAAAGTCCAAATTTGACCATGTTTTGTGGAAAAAAACAAACCAAACCCACCCAATTCTCGTTTTGAAAAGAAACTCTGTCCTTTCTTCTCTCTGAAGGGATGTGGGCAACTCACTGAAGCTCCTCCAGGTCAATCAGAAGACAACTGGGGTACAAATGCCTTAAAAATGCCTTGCACCAATAGAAATGGACCTGGCAGCTCGGAGCCGCAGGTGCCAAGGGGATGCTTGGTGACAGAGCTAGCGAGACATTGCGAGGGGCACAGGTGTTTGGTAGGGTTCTGAGTGCTATCAGTGCCCCCAGCCTCCTGAAACTGTATCTTGGCACTATTCTAGACACTGTGCACATGATGGCTGGCACATTGTAACCTGCCAGTGACCCATGGGAGCATTATCCTGCTGCACGCACACACCTTGTCAAAGGAAATGGATCCCAGGGTGTTTGCAGCGCACGTGTCAAAACATAGAGACAGCCTCACTGACCCTGAGCCTCTTCCCACAACTGCCAGTTACACAAAGGTTGTTCACCCTTGCTGATCCAAACGTGATCTTCACAGAATCACACAGAATTGCCAGGGTTGGAAGGGACCTCAAGGATCTTCTAGCTCCAACCCCCTTGCCATGGGCACAGACACTTTCCACAAGATCAGGTTGCCCAGAGCCACATCCAGCCTAGCCCCTAGGGATGAGGCTCCCACCACCTCTTTGAGCAACCTGTTCCAGTGTCTCACCACTCTTACGGTGAAGAACTTCTTCCTGACATCTAATCCAAATCTCCTCTCCTCTAGTTTGGATTAATTCCCCCCAGTCCTATCACTACCTGACATCCTAAGAAGTCCCTCCCCAGCTTTCTTGTAGCCCCCTCAAGATATTGTAAGGCCACAATAAGGTCTCCTCAGAACCCTCTCTTCTCCTAACTGAACAATCCCAACTCTCTCAGCCTGTCCTCATAAAAGAGGTGCTCCAAACATCACCAAAATGTCCTAGTCTCAAAACCAGTTCAGCTACATACTGCTGTCACTTCCTCAGGCAGCAAAGCTTCATCTACATTAGCTAGCTGGTCTCCACTGAAAAAAAAAACCCAAGCCAAAAACTAACCCAAACCCTATTTGCAGCAGTCTGAGCTAATTCTCCATTGCCTTACATTCATTCATTACTTTTGTCTTCCAGTTGTAAATAATTAGCAGAAGGAAAAAACTCTGCGCTCTTCTAAGTGTATTTTAAAAGTGGCTCAGAGTTTATCTTTGCCTTGGTAATATTACAGAATCACAGAATGGTCTGGGTTGGAAGGGTCCTCTAAAGGTCATCTAGTCCAACCCCCTCTGCAGTAAGCAAGGACATCCTCAACTAGATCAGGTTGCTCAGAGCCCTGTCAAGTCTCACCTTGAATATCTTCAGCAATGAGACCTCAACCACCTCCCTGGGAAATCTCTTCCAGTGTTCCACCACCCTCATGGTGCAGAACTTGTTCCTAACATCCAATCTAAATCTGCTCTTCTGTAATTTCAAACCATTCTCTCTCTTGCTATCACTCCAGGCCTTTGGAAACAGTCCCTCTGCAGCCTTCTCATAGCCCCCTTCACATAGCGGAAGGATACCTTAGGTCCCCTGGAGCCTTCTATTCTCCAGGCTGAACAACCCCAGCTGCCTCAGCCTGTCTTTGTAGGAGGGGTGTTCCAACCCCCTGATCACTTTCGTGGCCCTCCTCTGGACCAGCTCCTTCAGGTCCATGTCCTTTTCCTAGTGATTCACTCTCAGTCACCTCAGCACACCAGTGACTGGCTCAGCTCCCCAGCATCCCCACCTTGCTCACAGCAGGCTGGCATCTACAGCTTCTCTGTCAGGCTTCCATGGGATATATTTCACCTGTTATTGTTTAAAAGGAAGCAACTGGGGTAAAAAAAAAACAAGCCAAACCTGTGGTCTCTCTGCTTTTGTAAAAATGCTCTTAAACTGCTACACAATCATTAGAGAAATGAGAGCACCAAGCAATGTGTGCTCACAATGCTGGATGGGATTGATTGCATATATGCAAGATATGCTACGACTGCTCTCACAGCACATTTTGTTCCAGGGCTAAAAAGGCTTCAGCTCCTGCTCTGAAGCCTGGGACCGTGGTGTGCGCTGCTAGATTTATCAGCACAAAACTGCTGCAACTTCACTGTGGCAGCTCCTCTCTTGGGATTTCCTGAATCTCCTCATTCAATAGCCTCTGCTGGCAGGCAGCCACCTTCCCGTCAGCTGCACGGGATGGAGAGGGAAAGCTGCCCACCGCCCGCCCCCGGGGTGCTGGGCTGGACACTCAACAAAGCCAGAGGCACTCACATGGCCCTGGCTACTCCTGGCAGAAGAGAGCACATCACCCAAGGAGCAGTGCTGGCAAGGAACAGCTAGTGAGGAAACGGCAGGGGACTTGGCAGGGTGGCTTGGCTGTAAGGTCAGGCTGAGGAAGGGCTCGAGCAGGAAACGGTGGCCTTTAATTGCAGGTTAGATAGCAGGAAACCCTTCTTAATGATGGGTGCAGCAAAGTGCTGGAGCAGATTGCCTAAGGAGACTGTCAAAGCCCCATCACTGGAGTTTTTCAAGAGCAGATTAGGCAAACATCTGTCAGGAATGACATGCACAGAGTAGCTCCTGACATGGGGAAGCTGGACAGATGAAAACATCTCCTTCCCTGGGTCGCTTTCCTCTCTTCTTTCTACCACTGAGCTTTGAAGGAAAATGTCAGGAGGGTAAGGGGGGAAAAATTTAAAAGAACAGAAAACAAGATCTAAAAGGATCTCTCTGAAAATAGCACAGCATTTGATGTTCAGAGATATGTGTACTCATTAATAAGTGCATGATGACAACTATCCTTGGCTACACAAACTGTGCTATCTGTTTGTAAGCCAGCCAGCCTATATTTGTGAAAGATGCCAATAGTTTGGAAACAGACTATATGTTAACTCAAGATTCCCTTTTTTAACAAGACAGAGGCAGCACTAGCTACAGAACTTCCTCCTCTCTGAAGTGCACAGACATTTGCTTCTCCTTATCCTGAGAGAAAAGTTATCTTGATCCAGACAGAGGATTCCTTAGCTTCACACTAAGTCTCTTTATGCAGTCTTAGTGTTGGGAGAGGTAATCTGTGCTTACATTTTCCTGTAAGAGGTAGGATCTGATGATATTGTACATCACAAGGCAGGCTGAGCAGAATAATTTATTAAGGTGGAAGTTGTTAATGCAAAGCTTCCACTAAAATGGGACAATGCATTTGCAATGAAATCTCACTGCTTGGTACACAAAAGTTTACTGCCACTGAACTGAAAACACCTAACATCTATTTTCTAAGAGCAATAGCCACTTGAGTAATGCAGAGGGGCAGAATATGCTTATTCAGGATAAAATTACCACCTAATTGCCAAAAATGTCTTTTAAAACAGATGAACCATGGGACTGGTACCCCCCTGACATGTTAAACACAGATGTTAGCTGAACACAGATTCCTAGAATGGATTATGTTGGAAGGGACCTTAAAGATCATCTAGTTCCAACCCCCCTGGGCAGGGACACCTCTCACCAGCCCTGGTTGCTCAAGGATTCATCCAGTCTGGCTTTGAACACCTCCAGGGAGGGGGCATCCACAACCTCCCTGGGCAACCTGTTCCAGTGTCTCACCACCCTCACTGTCAAGAATTTCTTTCTAATCTCCAGTCTCAATCCGCCCTCCCCAAGCTTCAATCCATTCCCCCTCATCCTCTCACTACAAGCCCTTGTAAGAAGTCCCCTTTCCAGCTTTCTTGTGGCCTCCTTCAGGTAGTGGAAGGCGGCTAAAAGGTCTCCCCGGAGCCTTCTCTTCTCCAGGCTGAACATCTCTGGGAGGATAAAAAGAAAGCAAGCAGGGCAAAGCTGCCTGGCGTTGCTATAGAAGCAGAGATGAGTGTGCGGAGCCTCTGTCCCGCGGTGATGAACAGAGGAAGTTCACATCACCCTTAATCTATTGTCTCCGGAGCCTGGCTGCAGATGGGAGCTGAAAGCCATGTTTCCGTTTCCCCCACAAAGGTTATCTCTCCCTGCACTGGAACTCGAAGGAAATCCTCGGGGAGAGCCTAATCCTTGAAATTCTAGTTCCTGTGCGTTGCTGTGGTCCCAGATAATCAATTGTCATGCTCTCTACATTCAGCATCATAGCAGCCACAGCAAAAATAGGCCTGCACTTCCATCTGTTGAGTGCATTCCTCCCAGAAATATGAATGCCCTTGCTGTGGGCTGGGGCAGCAGGGGAGCCTGGGCTTGGGGTGCTGGGTCGTGGCTCTGCCGGACACAGAGCAGGGCCAAGGACAACAGTGCAGGGCCAAGGACAACAGTGCAGGGAGGACATCCCCGGTTCAGCAATGGGTAGCTCTAATAGCAGTGAGTGAGCCCTCGGCTCAGGGAACCTCTTCCCTCGGGGAAAGCTCCTGCTAATGTTTGATGAGAGGTTTGCTCTTCACAGGGATTTCAGGATTCTCCTGATGGAATAAGCAGCATTTATTAGCTGGTTGCCTCTCTCAGCTAGCTGCACTCTATTCAGTAATCTCTGCCATTGTAATATTTTGCCACTCCAAGCCTCTAAAATCTTCTCAAGCTTTCTGATCAAGTCCCAGGTATTTTGAAACATGCCAAAGCAGTGTTTTATAAAATCTCCCACAACTCACAACAGTGAAGAGGAAGGACCTGAAACCACACTGGCTAATTATTACATCGTTATCATTGACATCCCACTAAAACTGAGGTTCTCGCTTGTGTTTGACCTCCTATGACAACCCCAGGTTAGAGGTGACCTCCCTGCTCAGCATTTCCCAGCCTGGGGTCCCTCTGCCAGCAGTGGCTCTCTGCACACTTGGTGGTGGTCTAGGGAAAGCTTGCAGGTCACGTGCTACTAACTCCCCTTGTTTCCAGCTGCTAAAATGCATTTAAAGACAGCTAAAAATACATTAAATACTTTCCTAATGTTATTTTTCCATGTAAGCAACTGCTGTAGTCACCACAGGAATGTTATTTGATCGCCAAGGGGAGGGGAAGTGGTCCATGAGACAATCTGTCTACTGGAGGTGAACTACAAAGTTAAAAAGAAACTGGGAACATGCCCTCTTATAACATCTTTATTAAGCATGCAGAGGAGAACCAGGAGGGATTTTGCTGCCTTCTTTTGCTGCCTGCTCTTGTCTCCCTGCACACAAACGCATGTACCAACGCACACGTGCACATCTCCACCCCACATGTAAGTTGGGAACTGAGATCTTGCCTAGGCTGGAAGAAGTCACCAGTGGGCAGAAGCTAACAGAACAATATCAGTGTGGCAAGCAAAGACTGGGGACAGTGTGCATGCCCTTCTGAAGCCACGAGCAGAGGGCAAGCTGCTGGTGACAGATTTGTGCCATTTTGTCACCTGGGATCTACCCACAGCCTCCCCTGAAATCTCTCTCAGGCACTCAGCTGCTCCTGGGTCCTGTATGTTACAGTGTCCATTATAGACAGTGATGAATTTAGACCCAAACTCTAACCTATGGTCAAATCCTAGTTGCTGTTTCAAAAGCAAATACAAACTCTGAACACAATGCCACTAATGGTGGCAGCCCGGGTTAGAAAGGAGTCCCAGGTCCACATTTAGGAGAAGGTTTGGTGTGGAAATACATTCAGGAGGCAGCGATCTGGCTAACATGATTAAAACCATTCAGAATATCCTGCAGCCTCCTCCATTGTGCTGACTGAAGAAATATTCCCCAGCTTCAAAAAGAAACAGTCACCAGGTCAAACCTGCTGCTCTGACTAAACCAAATCCACACCCCCTCATTGTCCCTCTCTGGACAGGTGTAAAAACTCTGGGAAAGAGGAGGTTTTTGCTGAGAAGAGCCACCCCAGGGGAAAATGCATTATGACAAAGAAGAGGAAGGTGCCAAGCTGTGGAATGATAGGGGCAGTGTTTCTGAAATTATCCTTGTCAAAGCAACTGAGGGATGTCATGTTCATTTCTTTGCATAACTGAAACACACACACAAATCCCAACAAATGTGCCTGCAAATCTGATAAATGGTGATTTATGGCTCTGTTCTCTTTTCTTTGAGTAATGCTTAGCTTCCACAGACTGTGGCTCTGAGTGGTCCAGCTTTATGTATTAAAATTTTTCACTCAGAATTTCAGGGTATAAAATTATCCACAGTTCATGTTTAAGCTGCAAACTCTGTTGTAATGTATGGAACATTCTGTGTGAATCAAAAGGAAATACTAATAACAGCACTACCCTACCGCCTGCTAAAGTCATAATCCTACTAGGCTTAAAAGTCACTCAAGAATTACTCCAGGAATAAAGAAATTAAAGGGGGAAAAAAGGAAAGGGGGGAAAAAAAGAGAGAAAATAAAAGAAAGAAAAAGGAAGGAAGGAGGGAAGGAAGGAGGGAAGGAAGGAGGGAAGGAAGGAGGGAAGGAAGGAGGGAAGGAAGGAAGGAGGGAAGGAAGGAGGGAAGGAAGGAGGGAAGGAAGGAAGGAAGGAAGGAAGGAAGGAAGGAAGGAAGGAAGGAAGGAAGGAAGGAAGGAAGGAAGGAAGGAAGGAAGGAAGGAAGGAAGGAAGGAAGGAAGGAAGGAAGGAAGGAAGGAAGGAAGGAAGGAAGGAAGGAAGGAAGGAAGGAAGGGAGAAAGAGAGAGAGAGAGAAAGAGAGAAAGAGAGAAAGAGAGAAAGAGAGAAAGAGAGAAAGAGAGAAAGAAAGAAAGAGAGAAAGAAAAAAGAAAAAGAAAGAAAGAAAGAGAGAAAGAAAGAAGGAAGGAAAGAAAGAAAGAAAGGAAGAAAGGAAGAAAGAAAGAAAGAAAAAGAAAGAAAGAAAGAGAGAGAGAAAAGGTTTCCTCTTTCTGGATTCTATAAACCTTTTTCTCCCCTTCCTTCCTTTTGTGTCATCTGCTGTATAGAAGTTTGATTTCCTGCTGGACTTCTCATCCTTCCAGGCAAAACTGGGACTTGCTGTTCACGCAGCACATGTGCAATGCTCCACATTTGTAGCCCCTTCTACCACAGTCATAAGGTACTTAGGAATAAGTGATGATTGCCTTTGGTTTCGCAATGCATCCAGAAAGAGCAACTGAAGCACAAACAGAGGTGTCCCCTGCCCTGGACTACTCTCCTGATTTTTATAAGAAGAGGAGTAGGATTGAGACATTCAAGGCCCACAAGCAAGCAAAGGTGGTCCAGCCTCAAGCCAGCTGCTTCAGCAGGGAACTGCCATATGCTCTCAAATGAAAACTCCCCTTTAAATCTCCTTTTCCCATTACATTCCAGAGTTCTGCACCTGGCTAATAACCAGGCATCTCCTGCAGCTTTAGCAGCTTCTGCAGGACTGTGCTACCCTTTCCCTGACAGCTCACAGCACGATGATACATGGGAAGTGTTCAGGTGGCTGTCTCAAAAGCTAATTTTTCAAGCTGCACAAACCTTTACCTAGATCATCCATTTTTAATGAGCAGTTTAGGATTGTCAGAGAATAAAGATGATAACAAACACTTAGCATTGTGATAATTTGAAATAAACTGTGGTTATTGCCTCTTTGAACGTTTCTTTGACAAGTCACAGCTGTGTGGGACCTCCATAAAAGTGAGTCTGTCCTACTAATCTCCCTCCTGATAGATGACAGGCCTGACCCAGAGACACTAATGGACCATGCCTGACAGTTATTGCAACATATTCAATACACTTCCTAAAATATGGCCAGGAAAGGAATGAAAATATACTACAGACTTCCCAGCAGATTCCATTTTGATAATGGGCAGCTCACATCAGCACAGCTCTCCCTCTCTCTTCCCATTCCCTGCTTATTGTACTTCATGAGATAAAAGTGTTTCCCAAAGTGTTCTGTGGGGTTCAGCCATCCCTTCTCACCGCTGCCATTTCACAGAATGCATTAGGTTGGAAGGCACCTTGATGATCACTTAGTTTCAAGCCCCCTGCAATGGGCAGGGACACTTTCCCCTACACCAGGATGCTCATCCACCCTGGCCTTGAACACCTCTAGGTGTTCAAGTGTTCCAGTGTCTCACCACCCTCACTGTCAAGCATTTCTACCTAATCTCCACTCTCAATCTGCCCTCCTCAAGCTTCATCCATTCACAACTCCCTGGGCAACCTGCTCCAGCAGCTCACCACCCTCCCTGGGAAATTCTCTTCCTAGTATCTAGTCTAAATCTACAAGAGTTCCCCAGCACAGACAAAAGACTTCTGTGCAGTGCAAGCACACCCTTCCAATCAACCTGCCAGAGAAGGAATGGAAGCAGAAAACCAAAATACAACACCAAAGTGGGGGGGGAATAAATAAATAAATGAAGGGGGGGGAGGAATAAAACAAAATCCTTGAATATTGGTTATGGTTAGCTAAGGCTCACAGACCAAACAAATCACTGTCCCTAATGAATTTGTTCCAATGCATCTGCTTCTTTCAGACTTTGGCATTGTAAATAGCAGAGCACCAGTGTGGTTCTCCTCTGATTGCAGTGTCACATCTATGATTAATCATCTCGACTCACAGCATATTCTTTCTTTTTTTTTTAAGCAATTGCAGGGTGGTTTAATGAACTCCTCTCCCACTGGCTTTTATAGACTAGTCATGATCAACATACCATTAAGATAAACCTCGTGCCCCATCCCTCCCCTCGCTGACAGCTTGCCTTATTTGCCTCACAACAGTCAATATCCAATTAAGAGGCAACGGGTTTGATCGATCCAGAAGGTAACAATAAGAGTTAAACAGCTGGTAAATTCTACATGTAGTCTTTCTTTTCTTTAATACCCATCCTGGTGGCATGTGAATGCAGAGAAGGAAAAACAATGGGCAGGTCTGGGTAGTAAAGATGTCTCTCCAATTGGCTGTGCCTGTAAGCTCCTTCACAGCCAGAAATGCTTGTCTGGGAGCTGTGCAAGGCAGGAGGGATCCTGTTCCCTGCATTTTCTGTGGCCTTTTAAGAGGTGAAAACAGAAATCTCTCCCTGCTTTGGTTTCAAGCAACATGCCACTTGGGCCACTCACACATGGAAACAAAGGGGCTGTACTATTATTAAAGCAATCTCTTAGGGGCAGGAGAATGAGTGGTAAGGAGAGGGGGGCAGAGCCCAACAGGAAGGAAGAGTGTGCAGGAGAACAGGCAAGGAGAGGGTGAAAAGAAAGGAGAGGAAGCTCTGATATAAATGACATCTACAACCTTAATGTCATCTCCCAGTCTTCCCGCTGGTGATGAACGGCTGCAATAAAAGGTGGGATAGCAGCAGATACAAGCAGGACAAAGGCAAAACCTGGCTGCTGGTGAGGAGCATTCGTTATAATTCCCAGCTGGAGGCTAGGGACTGAGGTCACGCTGCTGCCACTGCTTTTGGGTCTGATACCAGGTCCAGGACTCCTCCCTCCTCCCCTGCCACCTTTTTTTTTTCCCCCCAGGCTTTTATTCCAAGTTTTCCTTTCAAAGCCATTTCAGAGTAATAGGCTGAGCTAATCCAAATGAGGCAGCCCTCCTTTTCCAGGGTTTCCACTCTTCTTTTAAGGAGGAGAAATCATGACCATGGGGGATGCCATGCTCTCACTGACAAATGGGACATAACTCAAACTTCTCTGAGCTTGCTCCCAGTGCTGGCAGAAAGTTCTCTCTAAATCACTGTGGTGTGCCTGTGTTTTCCAATGCTCACTGCAACCCTCTGTCACCTGCAGGGATTCCAATAACATATATCATGTCTCAAACCAGGAAACTGTCTGCTCAAACTCAGTAGAAAGTTCAGAGCACACAGATCTTTTCAGGCAATGGGAGGCAACTGACCATAATTTCATTTCCCACCTTCCCTTGGGATCTGACAAGTCCTGTTCTGAGTTTTCTCCTTTCTGTCACAATAAGATGAGAGGTGCTGAAAAACATCTCTTTATTCCTAGTTACATTCACTACCATCTTCCATGGGGGGCTGTTGTGGGTAGATCCTTGGCCAAGTTTCTGAGCCTAAAGGAATCCACTTCTCGCTATTCCCAACAGTTTACTTCAGGCCACGGAGTTTATCAGCCTGCACCTTTGGTTTTGAGTCTTGGCACTGTTATTACAGAGAAAGAAAAAAAAAGTAGTAATTCTACTACCCCAACTCTTAAAGACAGGCTTTAAAATGGGGATGATACCACTGCAAAAGGGAGGAGGTAAAAATTGATTCACCATTTTTTTGTCTTCTGCACTGACTCAGACGGCTTGGTTGCCACTTTTGACCCTCACCCAACCTACCTGGCTCTTCATCACAGGGCAGAGGCTTGCCTGTTTTGCCACCTCTCCTGTAATCTTGATTTGCTCCTTCCTACTTCTCCCTCACAGCTCCTGTCATGAAAAGCATCCCTTGAGTCTGCACCAGGCTCCTGCACGCTCCTGGCTCACACTGCTGTCTCCTCATGGGCCGGCAGGAGTGTGTCCACACCACCCCTACCATTTCAGGGTGGCAGTGGCAGTTCCATGGGTTCATTGCACCTCTGATGTGCTGGTCACTTATATAACACCTCTTGCCTGACAAGTACCAATAACCTTGTGTACAACTCTGGCCCCTTTTAATGCTTCCTCACTGTCCACTGGACTATTTGGTGTGACCTTAAATGTGCACCCATTGTGTTGCTGGGCCTACCCAAGCCCAGCTGGTGGCCTGTGTAATAGATCTGCTGCCATAGGCCTGTCCCATTTTTTTCTAAGATGGAGCTACTGCTTCCACAGGGAAGAAAGGAGATGGAGCTGGGACAAGGACCTTCCCCTGCAAAGTAGGTACCACAGCTATGGAGCTGGGAGCTGCCAAAATCACACCCTGACTCCTCCACTCAAGGGCTGGGCTTGAAGCAGGCAGGTGGGCTTTGCAATATTTAGGGAGCAAAGTGCTCCTGGTGTCTCTCCACTCCCAGGCTGGAAATCAAGCACCTGCCTGTTCTGTCACCAGTGCAGAGCCTTGTCTATCTCATTTGAGGGCAGGGTCTGTCTGAAAGCAGCCTGGAGAAACCAGTAGAATTGTGGCCTTTGGCCTTTCAGCCACCATGCACAGCTCCACAAATTCCCCATTGCCTGACCAAGATGTTAAGGTCTTTATCTTGTGCCCAGCGAGGCCAAAGCTAGCAAGCTAACCACCAGGCCAGTGACAGGCGTTCAGCCCAGCAGAGGACAGAGGCTGACAGGAAAACCTGCTTCCCAGTACCACTAGCAGGAGCAGCACTGTGATGCTGGCCATCATCTTCTTTTCTTTGCCAAGAACAGGCTGGTCAGAGGGAAAAGAAGCTAAGGAAACCTCTTTTCATCGAGTGGGGATTGCAAGAATAGAATTAGAATTTCAATTCATTACATCTAACCATGTAATTAAGGCTCCTGTCAGCCTGGTACAGGCATCTTCCCCAGCCATGCTGTGAAAAGCAACTCAGTGAGGTGTTTTCTTTTTTGTGGGGAATGAGATGGAACAACCATTTGTCTCACTTGCATTGTTTGTATATTAACGGTTAAATTGTTGCTAATATTATTAATCTCATTACCCTAATTACATGTGTTCTCTCTCTTTACAGTAGCATTCCTTCCAGAATTAGACTGCTTCACACATCTCCATTGTTCCTCTCTCTTGGTTTAGAAACCTGATGGGGAATCACTGGCATTGAAGAAAGGGGAAGTGGGTACTGAGCATGAGGGGCTGCAACACAGCATCGTAGAATGGTTTGAGTTGGAAGGACCTTGAAGATCTAGTTCCAACCCCCCTCCTATGACCAGGGATGCTTACCACTAGATCAAGCTGCTCAAAGCCTGGTCCAGCTTGGTCTTAAACACTTCCAGGGATGAGGCACCCTCAACCTGCCTGGGCAACCTGTTCAGTGTCTAACTTCCCTCATAGTAAAGGACTTCTTCCCACCATCCAACCTAAATCCACCCTTCTCTAATTTAAAACCATTGTCCCTTGTCCTGTCACCATATGCCTTCACAAAAAGTCCCTCACCAGCTTTCCTGTGGCCCTCTTCAGATACTGGAAGGCTGCCACAAGGTCTCCCTGGAGCCTTCTCTTCTCCATGCTGAACAGCCCCAACTCCCTCAGCCTGTCCTTGCAGGAGAGGTGCTCCAGCCCTCTGACCAACATCAGCTGCTTAGCAGGACCGGGGCAGGGGGGGAATCTCGGAGCATTCTTTACCAAGCAGCACCCTCCCCAGCACACAGCAGCAGAACATTCAGCAGGGTGGCAGGGAGGCAAGGTTTAACTGGACCATTCTAATCCTTTGGAAGCAGGCAGGGTCTCTCTCTGGAAGTCAGGTCATGTGCCTGGCACCGCGTCATATGGTGTCTCTCCTCCGCCATTTGTTTATTTGCTTCTGGCAGTTTTGGCAGTGAGGTGTCGGAGTGAAATGCACACCGGCTCCATACATATGGTGGGAAGAAGCTAGTGCCTCAGCTGAATGCATACTGTACTGTATACACATTCTGTTTTATCTCTGAGCACAGCTGTGCTGTAAAAGCTTACAAAATGTGAAGCCTTCTGTGCAGCAAAAACATCGACAGGAGAAGCTGGCCTATAACTTATTAGGTTGTGACACAAGCCAACAAAAAAGCCGGAGTTAAAGCTGACAACTCCTGGCATGGTGCTGAAAAGCAGAGTGGCTCGAGTTAAAGAGGGAGTGTCAGCCCTGACTTCGTCTTTGGGGCTTTCACAACCAGCATGGCTGGGCCCTCCTAGGACAATGATCCCCAACCCCAGTGTGTGGCTTCTAGCTAGAGAACATTCAAATCCTAGCCCCCATCCCCTGCTGTGCCAGGCAGCCTGTGCTAGGAAGGGACTTGAGGTGGGGGTGGGCAAGAGCCAAAAAGCAGTTGTGGCTCTCTTCCTTGCCCAGCACAGTAGCCTTCAAGCTGCGATCAGTCCTGTGTCTCCTACTCCCCCAGCTCTTTGGGCTGAAGGTAGTGGAAGCATATGGTAGGAAACTCTCCTCTGCTGGTTGGACCAGATGCCTGATTTTTTTTCCCACCACAACCTTGAAACTGGGACTCTTTATTTTCATGTAAAAATAGTCACACTGGGTCAGATCTAAGGTACCCTAGCCCAGACTTTTCTCCAGCAGTAGCCAGTATCACCTTCTTGAGGAGCAATGAACCACCAGTCCTTCCTGGTGTACTGACCACAAGGGCAGTGGCTGTGTGAGAGGTCTGATGCCCACTCTTCCTGGACTTTTTAACATGTATCTCACTGTGTGGTGCTGAGCTAGGTGAAATTGTAGTGCATCTCCTTTCCTACCTACTGAGGGGTTCCATATGTGCATGTATGTGTAGGAAGAGGAAGTGTAGTGAGTAAGCAAAGGAGGGAAGGGAAACATAAGGTGGGATGACATTTTTAGGATGCAGGGGAACTGCCTCAATAAGGAAAGCCATGACTGGAGATGTCACATTTCCTCCCTGATGCCACAGGAATTAACTCCTCACACAGCTGAGCATTGAAGCTGTCAGGGCTGACCTGTGTGCTTCCCCTGCATGCTCTGAGGGCTCAGCTAATGTCTGGGAAAAACCTCTCCTGTCCAGCCCCACTGCTGTTTGAGATGACACCAGCTCCCCAGGCAGGTCTCCAGCTCCAGTAGCTTCCTTGACAGCTACAGATTGTGGAGAGCAGAACCTTGTGGTGGGACAGCGCCCGAGCATCCCACGGGCACTCAGCAGGGTTAGCACACTTTTGTCTGCTCCTGAGTCCAACTTGCTTCTCCCAGGCAAGAGCCTGCCTGATCCCAAGGGGAAGGGGGAGCTGAGGGAAAAAGGCATCCCATGGGGAAGCTTTCTCCTAGCCTCCACCACATCCCTCAGCTGACAGGGAGTTTCCCTCCTCTGACACGGTCATGTCAGCATCTCCAAACTCAGCTGCTCATTGGGACTGCCCAAAAGGCACCAGAAGAGTCCTGTGACAGGGCACTCAGCCCACTCCCATCACAGCCCTGTGCCTCTGGGGCTCCCCTGGAAGGGTGACTGCCCTGCACAGAACGTTGCCATAGAGGACAAAACACAGTCCTCAGCTAACTTAGCTTATCTGCACGGCTGGATGGTTCTGCCCCTGCCCTGTGTCCACCAACTTCCTCACCATGGCAGAGGGGAAGGGGGACATGGCTGTCATGCTTTTGGGAGGAAGACAGACAAGAAACAGCATTTAATGCTCAGCCAGATATTTTGTCACCTCTCCTATCAAAGATATGAAAATAAAAGAGAAGGAAGGAAAGGGGAAATGAACAAGTTCTTGCCTGGAGCACTAATTACTGCTGATGTTAGCTCATTTTCAACAATCGACTTTAATTGCATCTCCACACTGGATAAACCTTCCCTTTCAGATGTTCTGTTAAATACATGGCAGGCTTCTCCTTCAAACCAGGCCATGGTCTGCACTAAGGGAAATGGTACCAGTGGAGGGCAATCAGAGGTTTGGAACAGCTCTTACGAAGTTATTAAACAACAAGGACTTATCCACTTAAAAAACAACCAACCAACAACAAAAAAAGAGGATGAATAGAGTAGAGGAGGAATAGTAGTCTGTGTAGGCTGCTGTGTTTTTATGTCACCAGCTCTTTTTATGTTACTAACTATCCACTAACTACCCATTGTTTCTCACAACACAAAAGGTTAGAGGTTCAATAAACATGCAAAAAACAAATGAAAGAAAAGGACTCTCTGCAGTCACCAAGCTGGGTGGTGTGCAAGCCAAAGCCACACATGAATTCAGGAGAAGTCCATTCTGGAAGGACACATTCACCAGCTATTAACAACAAAGGGGCAAACATTCCCACACTAGAGCAGCCTGGAGGAATTGCTACAGAGAAGGTCTTGTTAGGAGTTTTATGCCCCCCTGAAATCAGGCTCTGGGAACCGACTTTGGAGATGGGAGCTCTGGATCTCTTTTCATACCTTGAAAGTAACCCATGGAAATCAGCGTGGGCTCCTATTTGTACCTCCAGAAAAAGGTTAACAAACTGTTTCCAAAACTGGTGAGAGACTTCAGAGAAGGGTTGGATTTGCCACCCACAGCAGGCACACCTGGTCATACTACATTGGCTGAGAGATGGAAGGGCAAAGCACATACGCATCTCTCCTGAAGATGGACTAGCTTTTCTTCTCATACATGATCACTGAAGGGCTTTGGAAAGCCAGGAGGTCACAGCCTCTCTGGCATTCCAGGTGTCTGTTCACATCTGTTCTACTCCTGTTGTGAGGAAGCACAGTGCTCTTGAAGCTCAATGACTTTCAATACCCTGACTTGGGCCAAAACAAGGCAACTGGATTTGAAACACATAAATGTGCAGATGGAAGCATGCAAATACCATGAGGAGTACAACAGAGAGAGATTTCGCTCTGATTCCTCATTTTCCTTCCTTCCTGCACTTCTGAGCTCTCCAGGAAAACAATTCAGATTATACTCCTGGAGATAACATGAAGTAACCAGCAATGACATTACTCTCGTGATGCCTTTCAGCAGGAGTTTAAATCTTTCTCTCCCAATCTAAGGAATGCAGAGCTGCTCAGAGGAATCCAGACAATTACAAATGAGCATCCTAGAAAACACCACCACTGCAATGGGAGCTTGCTGAAGTATTGAAGATTACACAGACACCTTCCCTAAAACACAACATGAGTGAGAAGGGAAAGGGCAGCTCTAGATGTGAGGAAATCATTCTGTCTAGACTCTCAGCAGGACCTTCAACATTTTAAATTCTTTTGTTACTGAAATTGAGATCAACACCCAACAAGAAAAAACAAGGGCAGAGAATGCTAGCCTTGGCTAAACAAACTTTGATGCTACAGTTTTAACTAGCTGTATTACCCAGAGCTTTCAAGATCACCTTCAATAGCTCCATTGGCTTCTGTGAGACCCCCCCAAATCCACAGTCTGTTGCTACTGTCAGTCACAAGCTGTGATAACAGGGGAAATGGGGAACGTCTCTGCAGCTCTGAGACACAGAAAGGAGAATGCAGTGATGGCAAAGAAGTAAAACCCACTGGCTGTGCCAAGAGCTGCCATTTCTCTCTAGATGGTTCAGAAGATACAGTGTCCTCACCACGTGCTAGTAGGTGAGCATGAATCTCTAGGTTTGGTTGCACCACTCAAGAGAAGTATTTGACCCTTAACATTCTAAAACTACAACTGAGTTGCTCCACAAGAGAGTGAAGCCACCACATGCAGCTGAGGCTGACCAAATGCTGAGAGCCCACCGAAGTCTCTGGGGGTCATTTTCTTTTTGAGTAAGTTTTCTTCCCTCTTGAGCATCAAGCACTGGCTGCTGTAGAAAGCTCACTGCAGGCAGCAGCAGATCTTAAGAACCAAACTGAAAAGGGCTTTTTAAACCACTCTTGCTGGATCTGCTAGATCAGACCACCTTCTGGTTTTGTACGTCCCTGCTTGCCTCCCCACACACTGGGGATCACCTCTCTTATGCTATGGAATTACTTACATGGAAAAAAAATGAACAGACCTGGAATACCCACAGCACACATGACAGGCTTGATGGCTGACTGGATTTCAGCAACAGCTGGAATCTGATGAGTCTAAAATCAGTTCTTGTGAGAAAAGCTGATCGAGAGGATAAATCTTTCATGGATTACATTCAATTAAGAGCTTTCACATCATTGAGAGGCAGCTAGAAATCCATGGGCAATATAGGCTAAAACTACCTGGGTTCTAGGTTCACCCACCAAGGTTGAAAGCTCAGGCTTCTGGAGTTTCTCTGCCAGGCTGGGTGATTAGTGTGAAAAAAATACCCAAATACATTTGGCAGTGGGCTAACCTCTAAGCATCCCTCCAAGGAGATCCTCTCGTGCTAACAAAGCACACAGCTCCTTTACATTCATTACTCTGATGTGCAGGAGATGGGTTGATTCCTAAGAGCCACCACTCAGTAAGAAAGGCAGCAAATTCTTACACCAGCTGCTTTTAGCTGTGGAGTAGAAAGTGGCAGAGCCAAGCCTGCCATGCATGCAAAGGCTTTCATTCCATGGGCTCCCAGGGTGCAGAAGCTGTGGTGCTCTTAGCAAATCTGAAATAGCTCTCATGGTTGGAGATCAAGTCTCCACAGTGAAACTTCATGAAACAGCAAAGGCACAGAGGCAGGTCCTGAACTCCCAAAGCAAAACAAGCTGACAACTGACTGGGAGGACAGCGTGTCTCGTAGGAAAAGCATTCAAATGCGACTGGGTTTTTGGGGCTAAGAGTTGAGATTAATCAACAACTAAATGTAGAGTTCTTAGAATATCTGAACTAGGAAAAAAAGAAAAGGCAATTGTGGGGGCATTTTTATAAAGGGGCTTACATACACCTGCTTTTTTGACACTGGATGCCTATAAAGTGTCAGATCGAGAAGCGGCCCTCTTAGTCGAAGGAAGATCACGCACATGTGACTGTGAGGAGAAAACCACAACAGCTCTTCTCAGCAGTGAACAAGCTACCAGTCCAAAGTGACATCTCTCATTCTCATTTTTTATCAGAGGAAGGTTTGAAGAGGAACAGATTTCTTGCCAAAATTTCCCATTACAAGTGTGTCATGACAGTAATTAAGACATGACAGAAGGAGATTATGATGTGGGGTTTGGATTTACACAACAGAGCTGGAGCTGAGAGCCCATGTGATTCCCTCTTGCAAGGTCATCTGGGCTTGGATTCTCAGAAGACCCGGTGTGGCTTAAGCAAACAAAGTCCATTGTTCCCTTTTCTTCTGGGAATTCAGCTGCTTCGTTTTGTCCCATGCTTTTGGAAATCCCAGCCTTGGAGAGAGGAGCAAAGGAAACATGCTTCCCTCATTCCAGAGCCACGATGATGACAGCACTGGCCACAAGTGCACAGCTGCATCAAGGCTGCTGGGGTGTGGTGCTCCCCTGGGGTGGTGGGATGCTCTTCTGCTCCCTTTGTGGGTGCTCCATGGAGGAAGAGGCTCCTGTGGTGCAGGAGCCTCCACCCATTTTACACCATGCCTTTGAGGGCACTTTTCCTCTCCTGCTGGAAGCCTGCACCTCTCCAGCTGCTACAACCATTGATCAAAAGGAAAACCCAATGGCAGCAGCCTGTCTTTTCCTGCTGTGTAGCTGTTTGGTGGTGGGAGAAGCTGCTCCCTGCAAACCTCTGGCCAAGATGCAAACTCACCACAGATCTTCAGCTGTCAATCAGCCAATTCACAACCAGTTACCTCAAACACTTGACCTAGGGATCCATCAAGCAGTGGCTGCTCTCTGAGACCTTTTTGGTGGCACCAACATGAGCTTGACTTCACTTCGAACAGTTACTACATCAGATAAGCTCAGCTTCATTTCTCACTCTAGTGGTGGCTTTCTGAGGGTGGATCAGGTTGTGCTTTTCTGTCTCATCAAATCACCCTGTGATCCAAAAATTAAGCTGTGCTCTTTCAGCAAAAGAATCTGTGTCAGGCTCCCTTGACCATCACCCTGGCGATGCCAGCTGAGGTAGGAAGTCATCCAGTCACTCTCTGGCCACACTGAGAGGGACAAGATAGGTCTGGGTCAACACAGGATGCATACAGGGCACGCAGAGGCTCTTTGTTCCACAAGAAGGTCCTGTTTCTAAATTACCATTTTCTTAACTACAATCTCATTTTAAATGCAGGTCACTGGCCTGTGTTCCCCAAGGAGTAAGCACACTGTGATAAAATCAGCACCAGGAAGGACAACAGGGGGCAAGGAGTAAGGATTTAGGCGGTTGAGAGGCTGTGCCTGAGCCTCCGAAAGCGCTCCTTTGCTCCCAACAAAACTGTACCGTTCGGGTCCTGAAACCTGAGACTCACCACAGGAGCAGGAGAGCCCTCACACCAGCCAGGGGTTTCTGCAGCTCTGGCACGGAATTTGGTGCAACAGCTCATGGAAACAGGTGGTGAGTGTCCGGTTCAGGCTTGGAAGCGGTGGACTACTGCAAAATTCCCATCTTCCCACCCCTTGAGTTAAGAATTTCCGTGTCAGAAGCAAGCAGGCAGCTCAGCAAGGAGGCTGCACTCTGTGGTAGGAGCCTCGGGGTTTTGTCACTTACAATAGCTGTGAAATACACAACACAGCTTTAAGATCTTCCAGTGCTATGATATAAAGGACCTTAAATACCTGTCATCTGAAAGGATCTTAATCATTTGGAACATAAAAGCTCTTAAATATCTTATCAAAGCAATAGGCCTGCAGCTCACAGGGATGTTTTATGAACGGCAAACCGGCAAGTCCTGCTTCTTCTTTCTTGGGTCACATTCACAGCAATGCAACAGTAAAGAACAAGTCTTCCTCTCTTTTGAAGAACTGATTTGCTTCATTAAAAGCCAAGCCCTCTTTCTCTTGCCACCTGAAAATAGCTGTGTGGTAGTTTTAGGCTATGCCTTCAAAATTTAGCTGCAGATTTGGAGCAGAGAAGTAGCAAACCATAAATAAACCACTAAAGGGTGCAAAAAGGAAAACAAAAGATTATGCTAAACAAATTCTAACTGAGCTGGTCTGGCTTCAAAGTTAATGCTGGGGGGAAATTTCAACCCAGCACAAGCTGCCTTTGTACCCTTAAGTGGAATCGTTAAAAGCCCTGTCAGGCTGAGAGAGATGTGCTTTTCCCAGGTACTCCTGAAAGCCATTGAGTCCTATGCATCAATGCTATGGAGTTACTCTGCACCACTCCAAGCGTTTGTTTCTCTCCCCAAACAGAGCATCATTGTTCTTATTTAAAGAAATAACCCTCACAAAGCTGAAATAATTATTCAGCCCCAACAGCTCAGAGCAAGTGAAACAGTCTTTAGACAGCTGTCATGGCTCAGTCTTCCGGAAGCTTTGGTTTTAATGAAACTCATTAAGGAAAGAAATTAACAGAAATTAACGGGAAAATATCATAATTTGTCTTGTTTCAGAAAGCTTGAATGGAGACAAAAGGCTCTTTAACTTGACACATAATGTGACCAGTCAAAACTCTCTGTGTCACTGAGTCTCACACGTTTGAGTAAATAAGCCTGAAGTTGCCTGTGCTGCAGCTTCACAGTTTGGTGCAGTGAGATGAAAATGTGAAATGAGAATGCTCTGTCTTTGGGCACTAAGGAGCCTGTCTGCCAGCATCTGCACGCTGTGTGCTCGTACAAGCATGCCAGGATGTTCAAGGTAATGAATATGCTACCTGTAAATATCCTAGGGTAATGAAAGGTGAAGGGTAATAAACTCTCTGGAGAAAGGAACCATCTTATAGATAGTTCATGACAACTGCTCCTTTCTGCAGCACTCTTCGACAGAGGGGGGAAGAAAACCCACAACATTAGCTTTTCAGATACATGCCAGGTACCTCAGTTATCTCTGAGTCCCCATTCAGAAGCACAAAAAGGAACAAGTCATTGTGGCTTTTAATCTGAGGGGAACTGACAGAGGAGCATGCGGTGCTCTAAGCAGCTCAGAAAGGCAGAGATAGTAACATTGGCAGATCTTGGGTTAGTGTCCTCAGCCTCCCCTCTGGCACTCGCTGGCATCCTGGCCCTTGACTGAGCCTGCCACACCACTGCCTCATCCCAGCAGAGCCACGCACAGCCTCCCACAGTGTGGGATGGGCGTCTGCTCAGTCAGAGTGGCTGGGCTAAAATCCTGCCCTTCTGCAACCAGCTGAGCTTTACCTTTGACATTCAAAGCAGCTGGGACCTAGACCCCGGAGAGCTG
Source organism: Dryobates pubescens (assembly GCF_014839835.1). Lineage (NCBI taxonomy): Eukaryota > Metazoa > Chordata > Aves > Piciformes > Picidae > Dryobates > Dryobates pubescens. Next base: position 11,610,998 of record NC_071639.1, read on the forward strand.
TGAAAAGGAAAGGAGCAGACCATGCACTCAGGGCAGAGCTGGGGAGCAAAAGGGGCATGGAAATCCACAGACCACACGTACAAACAGTTCCCCACAGTCACTCTTTACTCCTCGCAAAGACAAGTTGTTGCTGCAGAAATGTGGGGGAAGCTAAGAATCCTTTGGAAGCACATAAATAAAAGCATTACCTATTTGACATTTGCCCTTTGCCTCCTGCAGTGGCAGTCAGCTCCAGAGTCATTCTGTTTTGCCATCATATTACAAATCTCCTGGCAATGCCAGAGGAGTACCAGGGACAGGTTACTATCACTTCCTAGCACAAGCAATATGTATAAACACTTCATAACAGACAACATAGTGCTTCTGGGGAAAACAGTCTAAGTTATGTGGAACTTAGAAACAGTTTTCTTATTATTCCTTGTGGAGTTCACAGTGTCAGTGATGTCTGGGAAGTGCCAGAATCCATGAGGGCAGATGCAGAAAGCAGGTAGGACAGACAGGAAGAGCCGAGGGAATAAGCAGAAGCTGGTGGCAGGAGGGAGAGGAGGGCAAAGGAAATAGAGGACTAATGAAAATGCTGCTGAGAAAAGTAGAAAGTGTTGAGCCTTCAGACAAAGGAATTTTGGAGAGACAGGCAACAGCAAAATGAATCCCACCCAGTTTACACAAGCCCTGAAAGATAACACAAGCTGTGGAGGATACGGCTTTGGAAACTGGGTCCTGTCCAAATGGCCTCAGAATGAGCTCTCTCTGTCTAAAGTGGAATCACCTGGACCTTCCTTTATCCCAGCTGAGTAGGAAATGTGCCCCCCCCTTGTAGTTAGATAATTCTCACCTGACCTTTATCCAAGATTGTAGACTGTTTCTAATCAAGAGTACCAGCAACATCCTTCAGACTAACAGGTCCATGCCAAAAGGCAATGGCTCACTTGTGAATGCAGCTGTTCCAAAGTAAATAGTTAACCTATTAAAATCACTCCAGCCAAACTGATGAGAATGACCAGAATTCAACCCCACAGCATACACAGCTAATGCTGTTTACAAGCTGGGGAAAGATGGTGAACTTGTACTTATTCTTTAAACTTTCTGAACCTCAGGATGTTGAGAAAAGCTATTGAAATATATCAAAAGGGAGAGTAACTCCTTACAGTCTCTCAGACTATTTGTTATATGCTTTTGCCTAGCAATGCCATCAGGACAGACTGGGATTAAATTAAACAAATCCTCTTGCAATGCAGGGAAATGTCTTGGTGGCCTCCAGGAGGTAATTCCTGCCCTAACTACCTCTATGTCAGAGTAATTTTAGGAATATAAATGTGTAGAGAGAGTTGAGTCCTGGATATGGAACCATTGTAGGTTCACCAACTTTTTCTCAGCTAGCAGCAAAAAGGAACCCCCCAGAATTCTCCTCCTCTCCCCTGTATTACCTTCTCCCTGACTCTGAGAGGGAGCTGCATGTCTCTTTCATTGGCACTCCTTCTCATGTGATGCTGCAGATTGCTTCCTTAGGCCTGAAGACTCTCTCATGTGTCCTCAACCACACCAAAAAAAAAGCTCACATAAATGATTCAGAAGTACACGTTTTCTCCATTCCTCCTGGTTAAAATCATGTCAGTCAAAAGCTAATCACTTTACTGCCACTCAGCTCACTCTTCTGACTTCAGCCTGCCTATCAACAGACCAAAGATGACCTGGCTTTCCCAGATGAGGATGTCTAGCTGCAGGCTCCATCACAGCTCCTGAGAGAGGAGCTGTTCACAACACCTTGGACAATGAAGTTGCTGTGATACAGCTCTTTACTCTTTGCTTCGCTATCGTGGGGAACAGAAAGCGTTCCACCAAAATACTTCTACTGTCTTGATTTGCTCTCATTTATCCTGGATGCAATTCACATGCACACATTCACAGGAGTTAGTTCAAAACTGTTTGCACTTCATCAATTTTCCTTGTATATCTTCCCTTTTTCTTATTCCAAGGAGGGCAAACATAATTTATTCACCTTTTTATAAAGGAAACTGGGATCCTGCTGAAGCCCTTTGCAAGCCCCCTACTGCCCCATATCTCCACAACTGAAACACTACATTCTTGACTCCCTAGCACTTCTCCTCTTTTGTAATTCCTAACTCTAATCTGTGTGCTCCAGGAGTGACCATCCCAGCAGAAAGCTCAGTGGCTGTACATGAGATGTGCCTCTATGAGCCCTCCAACTACTCAGTGAGGAGAATAGCTCCCACAGGACTGCTGTGTCCCCTGCTTTGGGAAAAGGTCAGCACATCTCTCCTACGTACTGACCTACTTCTGTCCCTGCTCTCTCATTTACAAATCCCACTCCAAGGATGACTGGGAAGGAGACCCATATATCTCCATCACCATTCACTCTTCCATAACACTTGGCTGAAAGAGCTCCCTGGGAAAAGTCAGGAATCCATACCAAGAAACTTGTATCAAGAACACAGAGCCCCTGTACAACAAAGCAAAATCTTTCTCTTCCTATGGAATCCTCAACAGAGCCACCTCAGCATTGCCATCACTTTGGCTGGTACAGAAGATCCTGCCCTTTGCTTTCAGATGTATTTATTTTATGTAGTATGGCAAGAAGCCACAGACAAAACTTTCCATTGCTCTAGCCTGAAAAACAAACAAACCAAAACCCCACACTTTTGCTTCTGTGCTATAAAGCAAGGAAAGCTCTGAGAGCTCAGTAGGCAGGTTTGTTGATGAAGTGCTTTAAATACGAAACAGAAAACATCCTCAAGATCTTTTTCCTGAGTGTATTTCTGGGGCAGCCTTCAGTTCTGGAAACAACAGCATGTGGCCTCTGCATCTGCAATCTCCAGACCAGATTTTCCACCAGTTTTACTTCACTTTTATAGAAACATAATTCAGTCCATTTCTCTGGGACTACTCCATCGTAAAGCTGGGTGATCCCATGGAGAATTTCTCTCTCAGAGTTCTTATTGTTACTTATTGCAAAAAAAAGCATGATCCAGCATTCCAGGAGAGGCAATTTTTCACTGGGTATTTACACACTGCAACAGCCCATGACAATGTACAAGTAAAACATGAGTAGAGTGGAACCACCCAGGGCACTGCTTTCATTTATGCCTGGAAATTTGTGAGTGCGTGTCCCGGCTGCAGGTGAGGTTGGTCAGCTGGGGATAACTGCTATTAAAATCACAGACCCACATTACAGAATCACAGAATCATTGAGGCTGGAATCAACTGAGATCATCAAGTCCAGCCTGTGACCTACACCTGGCAAGAGGCTTGCTTCACCTTGGGAAACGTGCTGCGACTTACTGGAGGCTCACTTTTGTCACTGGCATTGCTCTGGTGGACAAAGGCTTCGTTTCACGACTAGACCCTATCTCATAGCGGAGCATCTGTGCCTCAGCAGTGCCAAACACACACATCCTTCCTGATGGGCTAGTCAGAAGCAGCTCAGCCTGGCAAATGTGTTTGTGCAGGGCACTCCAGCAACACAGCACACGCAAAACCCGCTAGCTTCCTTCCATAATATTTGCAAATTCCACCACAGTTGATTATTTATACATTAACCCACAGACTGCATTTCTTCCAGCATATACCCATCCATTGTGGATGTAGTGTTGTTGCCACTTGCTCTGTTAGGCACAAATTAATGCATCAGAGCCATGTAATTTATGCATGCTACTTTGTCAAGTCTGTTTGTATGGAATCTGCTTTGGAGAGGCAAGCTGCTCTGTACTCTGGGGCCAGAAATAGCATTACATTTGCTTTGCTTTTCTGTTGTTGGTTTTTTGCCTCCCCACCCCCACCCCCTTTCCCCCCCCACCCCCCCTTTGGTGCCATAGATCAAGATAACTTCAGAGCAGTCACCAGCATATCTTGGATGAGATGGAAATTGCAGCATTCCATGTTTTATGCCATTTCAGGTAGAGATGATTTGTGTGCATGCAGAAGTATGAGGCTGATAGAACAGAAGAAAACCTTAGGTGACGTGGATATTCCCGGGATGCCATTGTCAGGGCAGCCAAAGGACCAAGGACAAAGGGCTGATTTACAGAGTTAGAATATGACTGTGCATTTCTAGGCTGTGGAAACGAGGGAGGAAACCAAAGTGCTGCCTTTCCCTGGAAGCAGTCTGACAAGGCAGACAGCTTGTTCCACTTAAACGCGCCCCACTGCAGTAACAGCATTACTCGGGAGATGAAGACACAACACCCAGCCTTCTTCCCAGCGCTTTACAATTCTCAGGTCAAGTGCTAATACATATTACAGAGCTCTCCCTGGCAAGTATTGTTAGAGCTGTCATTAAAGACCTCCAAAAGTCTTAGCTGTGCAATTGAAAATGTTTCCAAATCCTCTTATCCCAAACATAACAAATCTCGCTGTTGTTAAATCTGATGTTTTGTAAACTTGATACTGCTTGGCTTATTGAAAGGGCTGGAGAATGGTTTTGTGCAATAACACAGGTCTCCAGAAAAGGAATAATGCATCTCTGTGGCTAGGGAATAATGTGGATCTCTGGGAAGGGATTTACACAGATGGAGGGAAAAGGAAAAATCAGAGACCACCTCCAGTACAGTGTGAAGATGATTCGGGGATTAAAAGGCACACTAACGCTCCCCAATTACAGCTCCGCCTGGGTCACGCGCTCTGCATAGCAGAAAGAAGCAAGATGGCAGATACCCTGGGTTATTTTAATTAATTTAATCATGTGACTAATTGGTCTCTGCTGGGTTTCTGTGGTAACTGCTTCCTAAGTGCTGATGGGCAATTGTGTTAAATGTAGCTTGGAAACTGCACGTAGGGTGCAGTGCCTTCTAGAGAGCAAAGGGAATTGTACAGCTGTGCGGGGAAGGTGCTCCTGCTGGGGTGCTGATTATCTCCGAGCAGAATGTTTACAGCTGTACTGTCCTCCCTGCTCCTGGGCAAGCAGGCTTCCCCAAGGAACAGGCTTATTTGCAGAAAACCTGCTAGACTTTCTTCCTCTTGGGCGTGAAAGTCGATTTCCTGTAGGAATATGTGATGGCACATGTCCGCGGCACAGCGCGCGCCGCTTGGAGACAAAGGGAGAGCAGCTCCAGAGCCCTGCCTGCGACACTGCAGCCGCTCCTGCGTGCCCAGGGTGAGGCCCTGGCAACCAGAACAGTTCTTCTTAGCAGTGGCTGTGTTCGAGGGTAAATCCATTACTGAGCCCTAACACAAACAATGTGTGAAACTGTTGTTTTGGGGTTGTTTTTTCTCCCCCCCCAACTGCTCCTGCATCTCTTGCATTATTCATGAAATCCCTAAATCCACACGGGTCACAATTAGCATGGAGTACTGCAAAATGGCACAGAGCCGCCTTCCAAATTGGCAAACAAGAAAATGACTTGCAAAAGTCACCCTTTGCTTCACGGGTTGAATTGCAGGCGGCCACGAACAAGAAGTTGTCTCCCTGCTGGATCCGAACTCACAGCCGCTTCTCCCTCACATGATTAACGCAACGGTACGGGTGGAAAGATGATTAATCACAGCCACCTACATTCCAGTAATCACAACTGCACCTCTGAAATGACTGTTTAATGGGCTGGTAAGTTAAACCCCATTAAGGGCACAGAATAATAAAAACCCCAACTGAGAGTCCTCCTCGAAACCTTTCACCCCAAAAAGCAGCCGAAGAACACATCCAACAGACAACACAGGGTCACGCCACGGACACGGGACACGACACACAACAGTAAATGCCACACCTTGCCCTAAGCTTGCCAGTGAAAATGCAGATGCAGGTTAGGAGATGTTAGGAAGACAGCCAGAGAGAGGTTAAAAGTTTGGCAGTTGAATTGCAAAGGCTAGAAAGGCTTCACTTAATAAAGAAAGAGAAAGGATAAGGCAGAAACATAGAATGGTCCAGGCCAGAAGAGACCTCCAAAGGTCGTCCAGTCTGACCTCCCTGCAGTCAGCAAGGACATCCCCAACTAGATCAGGTTGCCCAGGGCCTCACCTTGAATATCTCCAGGGAAGGAGCCTCAACCAGAATGGTGAAGGAGGGAAAACCTGTGTTACCTCCCTGCCCTGGGCTATCTGCTCTGAGTGGGCAGAGCTGGGCTTTATTTTACTGAATGTAAATCAGCTTAAATTTAAAGTACCTTGTACAGCTTCATCAGCAAAAAGGGATGGTTGTAGACAAATATCTGATTCCTCATGCTTCCTGCTGGAATGCCACCATTGGCTGGTAGCTTGGGATTCAATTCTCATCCTCCTGACATCAGTGGAAATAGTGTCCCTGACACCAGCAAGACCAAAATCCCTCCTTTGTCTCAAACCTGGTGGTCAGTACCCCACTGAGCATTCTGTCCTGCAAGTTATATTGAGTTCTCTTCACTTTATATTGACATTTCAAACCCAAGTCCCAGGCTGAAGAAACAAAAAAAGCTCAAAATGACTACACTTGCAATCAGCTGTCTTTAGGAAACCAGATTTAGGAAACACCTCCCAAACTCTGCCACATGCTCTACTATTTCCAGTTGTCTTCTTTGAGAAAGTTAGATGTAGTGAAGGTGCTACACATTGCATTCTACACTGAAATGTGGAGATACAATGAATTAGAGTTCTATGTGATACCTTTCTAAAAACAGCCCTTACTACTCATGGATTCACAGAGTCATAGAATGATTTGGATTGGAAGGGACCTCAAAGATCAGCCAGTTCCAGCCCCCCTGCCAAGGGCAGGGACACCTTCCACTAGCCCAGGTTGCTCAGGGCTTCATCCAACCTGGCCTTGAACACCTCCAGGGAGGGGACATCCACAGCCTCCCTGGGCAACCTGTTCCAGTGTGTCCTCACCCTCACTGTCAAGAATTCCTTCCTAATCTCCAGTCTCAATCTGCCTTCCTCAAGCTTCATCCATTCACAACAAGCCCTTGTAAAACGTAGCTCCTTTCCAGCACTGGAAGGCTGCTAGAAGGTCTCCCTGGAGCCTCCTATGAGAGACTGAACACAACCTCACGTACAGCTTTGGTCTTTTAATAAAAAGTCTTCTTTCTATATTTCCATCAAGAGTAAATACAAGAAAACACTGACAGTTTCAAAATACTTCAAAAGAGCAGCATGGCAACACAGATCACTGCATTACAAACACTGACAATGTTCATGAGAGATCTGAGGATGCCTGAGAGTGAGACAACGCTTTTTCATTTAAATAATAATCATAAAAACCACTTTCCAGTGACACTGCAGCAAGCCTATGGCTTCTCCTGAGCCACTACGAACTAAACGGAGCTATTCCAGTTCCTACACGGGACCAAAAGTACAGCTGATGCAAGCAGCCCCCTTGACTTTGGTACAGCTATGCCTGCTTACACCAGTCTGTGTGTCTGACCAACCAAATGGGACATGTCACTTCAGCTTTGGATTCTGTCACGGAGCCCTTCACGCTTGCTGTGCCATCAGTGCAGCAGCTCTGATTAGGGAGATGAGTCTCGCCATGGTGATCAGCCCATTTGTTCATCTCATCTGGCAAATTGCAGCTGACAATAGCCAATACCTGAAGGAAGGAGTGAAAAATATCCTGTAATCTACGCAGTTCTAGGGTGCATCTGGGGCTTATGCTGGCAGCAATCTCTCTGATGAATGAGGTTTGGTTTCCGTTGCTCTTTTACTTGGCTCAGCTCTGCGTTTTGCTAATAATCATCACTTATCAAACCTATGCAACTCTACTATTGATTTTCAAGCCTAGTTCAACTTCTGCTCTGGACAGAGCACTCCTGATTATTTCACAGAATTACAGAATCCTACAATGGCTTAGGTTGGAAGGGACCTCAGAGATCATCTACTCCAACCTCCCCTGCCATGGGCAGGGACACTTCTCAACTAGACTCAGCTGCTCGAGGCCTCATCCAGCCTGACCTTGAACACCCTCAGGGAGGAGGCATCCACAACTTCCTTCAGCAGCCTGTTCCAGAGTCTCACCACCCTCAAAGCGAAGAACTACTTCCTAAGATCCAGTCTAAACCTACTCTCCTTCAGCTTCAAACCATTCTCTCTTGTCCTATTGCTACACACCCTTATGAAAAGTCCCAGTGGCTTTGAGCTCAGGTCTCTCGCTACCATTTGTGATAGTTCACTCCAAATATGGGCAGTGTAATTCTGGGCAGTGATGCTGCCTGCTGAATCTGAGTGTGCTCTCCCTGCATTCCTGCTGAAGTTGGAGACAGAAAATACACAGAGGATGCTGTATGTGCTCCCTCTGCCAGTGCTAGCTTTGGTATTTACCAGTGTTTGCTCATCCCAGCTTAGTCTGACCCAAGCAAAGCAGCTCACTTCAGGCCACAGTTCCAAGTGCTAACACATCAAAGTATTACACATCAAAACTGCAAAACATGAACTTCCTTCCAGCTTTCTCCTCCTCCACACTCTTGTATTCCCTAAATCATCTTTGACTCTGCTCCTGCCTTAACTCTGCCTGTTCAAACTCCCTCTTGCTGGTTTTTGCTCTCTCTATGTCTCAGCAACCATCCAACTATCTTTTCCAACACCCCCATGCTCCAGACCCTAGCTATGGTCATTTAACAGCCATCAATTCGGCACTGTTCAACTTACTGCCCTTATTCACCCCTCAACCTCAGACTCTCGTCCAGCTTCACTGATTCTACTAAGGTATTTCTTCTAAGATTTTCCCCCCCCTAGATATATTAACCTGCTTTTATCAAAATACAAGTAAGAGAGTTGTTGAGGGGTACAAAAATTATTTCTAATTCCTTCAGAGCACTGTTTTCTGTCCTGCATGGTAACTGCAACTCCTTCTGTTTTATTATCATCTGCAGACTTGGCAAACTTGCTCTCTGCTCTCTCTTGGAGATCATTAATGAAACATGAAACAAGACCAACCTCGCAGAAGTCCCTCTGGCACTTCTCTATCCACAACCTGATACGCTGCTCTTCATCAGCATCCTTTCCTTTACTCCTTGAGCCCATTTTCAAGCCACTTGACAGCGTTCATGTTCAGAATGATTCGAATGAATCTGAGGGTAAGATTTCATGGGATGCCATTTCAAGTGCTTTACTAAATTCCAAATCCATTAGAACTTCTAATTTGCCTCCCTCGGCTGATTCCAAGCCTCTCTGTGTGTACACAGTAGCTGTGTTTGCTTGGCAAAACCTCTGTATTCCTGTGCTCCTCCTCACCCATATGGTATAGCTGCAGGAAAATGGGGCTTTGCTTGAGTGGGTTTATGCATCAAAGCAGCTCAGTTTGGTTGAAAAACTCAACTTTTCCCTACAAAAAACGGTTTAATTTTTCCATAGCAAATTGAATTAAAAACCTTTTTTGTAGTGAACATCAAAACATTCCTCGGCATTACAAAGCAATGTTTTGTGTTGGCAGTTAACTCTGGTCCTCTGGAAAGCAATCAGTCTCTTCTTCAAATGTCCAGTGTCACAGGAAAACGTGGACTGAGGCATGCCGCTGTGCCAAACACGCGTTCACTGCTTCCGTGGAGGCCATCAATCTACCCACAGACAGCAAGCAACACATCAGAAACAATCAGCCTCACCCAGAAAATGTGATCTGGAGCCCAAATAAACTACATTCACCTCGATATCTTTGTCTAAAAGCTGTTATGCATTAAAAAAAAAAAACCCAAACCAAAACACCCCAAACCAACTCCCAGCTGCACTTCATCATGTTACAACCTGCCAGGTCATGCCTAACTGGCAGTGACTTTGTTCTATCGTTAAGGAAGTCAAATAAAAATTACTTAGGACCTCTCAGCTTCGTTTCCTGTGCTCAAGACTAAAGCAACCTTCTTAGATCTCTCTCCTTTTTTTTTAAACACCATACAAATGACTTCCAAATTTTCAGGAACAGTTGCTGGTTTTAATGATATATTGCAGATCCTTGTCAATATCTCTGCTGCTTCACACTTTTATTTCCTTAGGAACACTCAGCTGAGTACCATCTGCTCCTGGTGATTTACTGCTCTCAAGTTGCTGAAGTTGCTCCATAACTTCCTCCTAAGAGACTTCAGTTTCTGTTATGAGGCCACACTCTACGTTTCCTGCAAAGAGTGTCCTTGGAATAGGAATTTCCTCATCATCCTCTGGGATGAGGATGGACACTGAACAGTTAATTTCATTTTCCTGCCGTTGGACTTTTTCAGAAGGTGCTGGAGTCACAGCTGGGTGGCCCACAAGCACCAGGGACTTTCTGTTTGCTGCAGAGACACTTTCCCTACACCTTCTCCAGTGCCACGCAGGTATGCTTTTCAGACCATTTCCTTGCCCTTTTCTTCCTGCACTTTATCTCAGGGGCCTTTGGTTGTAAGTGACTTGACTGCTTCTTCAAGCTTGGGTTTTGCCTTAAAAAAGCCAAAGCACTTGGTATTGCTGGTACTGATGTGCCTGGGATCCCACTGACATTTCCACAGTTTAACAATCACACTTGCAATTTGGAAACCAGAAAAAAAACCCCAACAAACCAACAAAAAAAGCCTTTTTTCCCCTCTCTCACTGTGTGAAAAACCACAGGAACAGCAAGAAAACAGACCACAGGCAAAAGGATGAAACTGCCTATACACAGCATGCGGGCAGATACACCCAGGACCTGACCCGGGGCACATCACAAGCAACAGGACACCACCCCACCGATGCTGATGGCATCTGGATAGGGCCCAAAGGAAGCACACCACAAAGCAGGGCTTTGCCTCATCTTCCAGTTTCAGTGATCATAGGTGTTGTTTGGAACAGTCGTAGGTAACAAATTTTCCAATCAAAGTGTGATTTTGAAGTTGACAGAGTCCCTTGAAGCTTATGCACTTCTTCACTATGCCAGATTTACTCTCCCCTTTCTACTTTTTCCTTGCTCAGAGGTATACATACCATCTGTGCATCTAATATGGTGTTCTTAAATAGCCTCCAGAGTGATTCAATGCTGCTTTTTCTTCCCTTTTTTCTTTCAACTTTCTCTTGGTTAACCCTTTTGCTTGGTCTTTCAGAGCTCCTGGCCCTTCCTTTCTTTAGGGTGAAATTATCATCTCCTGACACAGAAGTCAAGAGTACAAAGACCTCTCCTTCTAGAGCCTTTGCATTAGACTAAAACTCAGTGGGCAGTTGCCTTATCAAGGCATCGATTTTGATACGTTGCTTCTGCAAATGGAGGCACGAGACTGAACCATTCCACAACAGCCAAAGTTGACCATTATTACCACCACACCATGAAATTATTCAAAACCTACCTCCTCATAAATATCTAAATGTCAGTGCTCTGTTCAAATCCCTAGCTTAAGCTTTTAAGGCTTTAATTTAGTTCTAGGAGCTTTCTTCCGCCTGATTTAGGAGCAGGGTGGCCGTGCCTGTGAAAGCCTAGGGCTAAATTAAAACTAATAAGAGAAATTGAGACTGAGTTGTTGCTTGATTTCTAACTCAGCAGGTCTCCCCTTTCATTTGGCAGTCCAAATTTCAGGGGAAGGAAGGGCCACAGGCACATGGGACACTGCACTGCTGCTTCCACCTATGCGAGACATGGGAAATCGCTGCCTTTGGCCAGCCCTTGACGGTCTCACACACTTCCCAGTGTAAACAGCACCGAGTTACCATACCTCACTGGAGATCCTTCCCCTCACAAAGCCCAGACAAGAGCCAGAGTCATGCTCTGCTCTGCTTTTCAAGTCAGTGGACAGCAATGGAGCCATGCCTCTCCATGCCCATCCCATCTGTGCCAGTGAAAGGAGCTGGCTCCTGCCTGAGCACCTCCACCAGCCCCTCCATGCAATGGAGGCAGAATCTCACCTCCTGCTTCTTTGGTAGGAGAATAAATAAACCAAGCCCTTCTGAAGTCACATGTGCAAGCACACACACCTCTCCCACCCCCAAAACCATCAGATACTTTATGACTGTTCCTGAAAATTATTAAACAGATGAGTACATTTACTTCAGGTACACATTTGCATCCAGGCTGACAACTTGCAACATATGTTTGCTTTCAGACCAATTTAAATTCAAACGTGTGAGTTGTAAATGCTCGGGGTTTTGACAGAGCACAACCCATCACTGAACTCAGCTGGCCAGCAAACCATCCTTTGTCATTACAGAAACCACTTTCTACAGCCTTTTTGCCTTATAAAACCCACTTTGCTCTTCCAGCAAGTCTAACATCAAGCACAGCTTGCTATATGGTGAGAAGCTGACTAACAAACAGTTCCTGGTAGTGGATTTTCCTGTTCATTCAACAGCTTGTAAGTTACATCCATTTGGCCTCTCCTAGCCTCATTTAGACTCAGGAGGCCAGAGTCAAGGTTAATGTGTGTAAGGGTTTCTTCAGTCTTCCCATAAACCAGCAAATGTTTGCCAAAAAGAAACCTAAAAAGGGATGAAACTTTCCTACCTGGGAGGAACCAAAGAAACATACAGTGAGATTTACTCCCCTGGTCTGATTTGGTTTCATCCTTTAACTTGCCCCAAGATTTGCATGCATGATGGAGAAGGAAGTCACCGCTTCGGGAGAGTGAGAGAGTAATTAAACACAGAGCATCAGCCGAGGAGAAAGCACAAACTCCACCGAGCTGCTGCCTCACCTGCGCGAAGTAACTCACCACTAGCAAAGTGTGACAGCCACACGTGCTCCCCAGAAAGCATGGGACTAGAAATGTCCTTCCATCTTCAGATGAGCCCCTCAGGTTTCCCACTGCTGCCTACCCTGGTTCCCTGCCTGGGCAGAATTTCACCCCATTAAACTATGTGTCTAGCTGTAATATTCCAGGGAATCACGGAATTGTTTGGGTTGGAAAAGCCCTCTAAGGTCATCAAGCCCAACCACTTACCTAACACCACTATGGCCCTTAAACTGTGTCTCAAGTGCCATGTCTACGTGGTTTTTTGAACACCTCCAGGGATGGTGATTCCAGCACCTCCCTGGGCAGCCTGTTCCAGCACCTGACCACTCTTTCAATAAAGAAACTTTCCCTGATATCCAACCTAAACCTTCCCTGGTGCAACGTGAGGCCACGTCTCTCACCCTATCGCTTGTTACTAGGGAGAAGTGACCAACCCCCAGCTCACTCCAACCTCCTCAGGCAGTTGTAGAGAGCAATGAAGTCTCCCTTCAGCCTCCTCTTCTCCAGACCAAACAATCCCAGCTCAAATGCAGCCTTTGAGGAGCGTGGATGGATGGTGTCATTCACAACATTGTTCCCAATCCAAACATATTTTTGGAAAGCCATATTTGCTTCATTTTGTTTTTCAAATAAAAATATATAGAGTGAAAAAAATACTCGTGCTCCTTGTTCAATATTTCCCTAAATTAATGAGCTGACTGATAAGTGAACAGATGCATTAAGGCAATAATTTATTCAAATGCCATGATATTTTTGAACAAACATATTATTTAATATGCATTTCATTATTTGCCCAGCTCCTATTAGTATTAATGATTGATGTGTTCATTGGGAGAGGGAAAAGTGGCATCAAATCTGTGCAAATTAGATTAACTTGGGAGATCTATCCTGAGTTTCCCTCAGAATAAAGGCTCTTCTCGACGCTCATCCTGTGATGGTCTTGTGAAGACAAAGCTGGAAAGTGCCTCATTTAGGCCAAGGCAGCATGGGCTAATCTACCATAACCTGAACTGAGACACTGAACAGAGGGGAGAGGAACATTTTGTTGAGCAAATTCCTGGCTCATGCAGGGTGAAGTCAAAAGGTGAACCCTTTGGTGCAGAGTTAGCACCATGTGTATTATATCTGCTCATTTTCTGCATGTGTCATTGTTATGCAACTAAATCCCTTAATCAAAAATCCCTTGGGAATAAAAAACCCATCCTGGACAGAAATCATGATAATAGAATCATACAATGGTCTGGGTTGGAAGGGACCTCCAGAGGTCATCCAGTCCAATCCCCTCTGCAGTCAGCAGGAGCATGGGGAGGGAGAGAGCCTCAACCACCTCCCTGGGAAACCCCTTCCTGTGTTCCACCACCCTCATGGTGCAGAACTTGTTCCTAACATCCGATCTAAATCTACTCGTCTCTAGTTTGAAACCATTGCCCCTCATCCTATCACTACAGGACACCTTGCCAAACCTTTCAACACTGCAAAACATTTTGTTTTCTCCTAGTGCCTCCCTCTCCCTTCCAAAAATTCATCCTAGGTGATTTAGGACCTCAGTAAAGCACCTTAGTAATCTTCAGAAAAACAGCTACTGATCATCTTTCTTCCTCTGTCACTCTAGTAGGCAGCAAGTTCTTCCACATCTCCGATATCAAGGTGTCACACACCTATCTAAATCCAAACCATTGCTCTAAGCTGCACATACCTAGTGCACAAAAGCCTTTAAAACATTTCTAGTCAAGTTCTCATGCAATGAGTGGTGTTTTGTTCTCACAGCTGTATGCCAACAACCCCTACTTCCGGCAAGAAGGAGAGATGCAATCACTGAAGCTGTCCAGAACTGGTGTGAGGACACCTGACATAAACTGGTCACTTTGTTTGACCCAAGAGGCAGCAGATTCTCAGGCTGCAGTTAGCATATTCATCTTGATCTAACCAAAGCAGGCAGAATGCAACACGACTGATGTAATGTGACACGGTGGTTAAAATTAGAAGGGAACACGCCTTTTAATTGGATTGGATACCTGCTAGCAATTCAGACAATGGGAATTTGATTCAAATTGATAGTATTAAATGGCAGCAGATGGACAGTAAAATGTCCATTGAGTTTGCAAAGTGACTGGTACACTGGGGTTGCCAGAGCCCTTCATTAAGTCATTGGTGGCATCAGTCAGGTGCTGATGCATTTCATCGTTAGCGATGTTAATCCGTTTCGCTTTGCCATGGGTGAGCAGTGAGATGCTCTGACTGATGGTCTCAGTAGGCCAATTTGGAATTTCATTTGCCTCTTCTAATCATGAAAAATCCTAGCTCTGGTTTAGGGAAGGAGTTTTATGAGATTTCTGGGTTCAGCATGCAGAAAGTAGAAAGGCCAGCTGACGACAGCTAGACAATGATGCCAGCTCTTCTCCTTTCCCACTGATCCCACCCATCTCTTTCACAGCTCAGCATTCGCTTGATATCTCACTGTCTGCTCCAAATTCTTAGTCACTGTCTGCAGCCTTCTACTCTCCACAAACTTCAAAAACATCCTCTGAGGGAGGATATTTTCCTTTCCCCTCCTTCTCCAGATAGTCCCTCAAAGACATTTGCGATTGTGCCCCTCTGCATACTCAGCGTCTCATCTGCATTCACTCATCAGCACTCCTTTACATCTCAACATAGCAATCATAGCTATGGAGCTGTTTGCCATCTTTTCCCCTTCTACCTTCAAGTGTTTGCAGGAAACCAAACCTTATTAACTGGCTGCTGTGGCAAACAGGGCTAGGCAGGCATGCAGATGTGCATACACACACAGAAGCACAGCTAGAGACACACACACACGTTCTCCACACACCCACGGCAGCAGAAGTGACTTTCTGAGCCATAGATTAAATCCCACTTCTCTATGGCTCTGCACAACCAAATGCAGATGATTTCACACCAAACAGGTAGGATACCTGCTCTGCACTGACCTTCCTGAACACCTAAAGAATTCAAATTAAATCTCTAGGAGAAAGAGTTTTGTTATTCAGCTTCCCAAGTGTTTCAAAAGTTATAATGGAAAGGGAGTCTCAAGGCAGAAGCAACAGCTAAACCTTTTGGGGGGTGGGGGTTTTTGTCAAGGGTATTAATTGCATCAAGTTGCCTTTTTTTCCCCCAAATTTCCATGAATGATGATCATTTTACAAATGAAATTTTGCAGGTGCATAAGAAAGAGAAGAAAGTAACACCTTGGGGTTTTTTTGCCACTACTCATTGACTTAACAGGGAGACTGTTAAATGTTTCTTATGCACTGCTAGGCTGCACAATTAAGCCTGAAATCAAGAGAACTTTCTCTGACAACCCTCAGGAATAATTCTGGGGAATAAGAGCTTCTGTTTACTCCCAGTTTTCAGTGTGTGTTGGTATACAACATGTCCAGATTAATCACACGGTGATATACATTAATTAACCAAAGAACCCTACTCAGGCAGGAGCACTGAGGCTTGATGATGTTGTGTGTGCACCTTAGCATCTTCAAACACAGGTTGGAAACGTGAGGAATTGTCTGATGCAGCAGAACTCAGGGCTAGCTAAATGCACACAACTCCTTACAGCCTCACTTGATTGTTCACATTCATTCTTGCTGGGCAGATGAGATAAAAGAGCATAACATGCAGCACCTGTCTGTGCTACCCACTCACACAGGGTGCTGCCCATCACTATCTTCTGCCGGGAGAAAGGAGCCATGGCTGTTTGCATCTTCTGCAGTTAAGCTGCAGTTTACTTTTACTTTTTGATTTATGCCTTTTTTTTTTTCTTTTTGCCTTTTTTTGTTGTTGTTGTTGTTGTTATTGGTATAAATGAAATTTGACTGCACTGTAAACAAACCCATCTATCATCTTTTTCCCCTGATTGGGAGGCAGTGTGAAATAGCAAACAAGGTCAAGTATAAAATACCGACTGACAACCCTGCAGTCACTTTGTCTCCGATGTCTTAGTCAAATCAAGCCCCTTATCCTTTCAAGTGTCTGTGAACAGAGCCTCTAACCCCTGTGAATTCAGTCCTCATTCTAGGTTTGGCTATTTGGTCACAATAAATTTGTTTTTCTGACCCATTGAGTCAATAAACTTCGCTTCAAAATGAATCTTTTTCAGGCTGCAAACCGACTGGATCCAATTACGAATCCAATTGTTCTCTTTAAACTTAATTTTCTGAAACTTGGTGGTCTGGTGCTTTTGGCCCTCATGTGCCTCTCTGGTGCTTAAATTTATATCTGTTGGCCTATAAAATTCAATCTCTAATGAAGGGAGCATCAGGACAGCTACAAATTTGAAACCTTCAGTTGCAAGCACTAGTGTGAAATGCTCGCTTTTACTGCAGCTCTTCCTTTTGTTTGGTATTTTTATGCACAACAGGTTACCATTATGCAGCAGCTGCTTCTGTGCATTTCACTGTGCATACAACACCAAACAGGGGCACAAAGGCAGACTGGAGTTATTTTTTGTTTGGTGGTGGCAGTATTTTAAAGTTTATTCTACATCAGACCTAGTCTAAATACTTCACCTAATATTTTTTTTGCCTAATGAGCTAAAATCTCCAATTCTGTCTTAATTTATGGTAATTTAGATCAAATGACACTCTGTGGGGAGCCCCATTTTAATTTCAAAACATACATATTTCTATTGTTGCAAGGCATGGCTGCTAATAGAGTCAATTCTAAATGCTGCAGGATAGCTGGGGCAAAAGTTGTTGTTTCTCCTGGGAAAAGGAACTCAAAATTGCACAAATCTTTTCGCTTACAGACTGCCCAACCCAACCACGGCTGTGTATGGAAGCACAGGGTGCAGGAGGTGCAGCTTCTGGAGCACAAACTCTGCTGGGACAAAGGGCAGGGAGGAGTGATGTGCACCTCTGACTGAACTGCTGGGGTTCTAACACTCCCAGGCCGGCAAAGCTCCATCTTATTGCAGTGCATTGCTGCTTCTGCTAAAGCTGCTGCAAGAGAGGGCTGGAAAGGAGTTAGAGGCTGGGAGCAGACAGTGTCTAGCTAACCTGGAGTTTTGTGGAGTACTTTTTTTTGTTGGAAATGAGAAGAAACTTCTCCATTGAAAGAGTTCTCAAACACTGGAACTGGCTACCCAGGGAGGTGGCTGAATCCCCACCCCGGAGGTGTTTAAAAGAGGCAGAGATGTGGTGCTGAGGGACACGAGTTAGCACCAGGCTTGGCAGAGTTAGAGAATGGTTGGACTCCATGATCTTAATGAAAGGTCTTTTCCAAAGAAAATGATTCTGTGATTCTATGAAGCTTTCTTCCAGCTGGGAATGTGTGGGCATGCATTGCTCCAGAGTGCATTTGCCCCGTGTATGGGAGATTTGTTATAAGGATGATGACAAAAGTCCTAATTCTGAACAGAGGCATTGGCATTCAGAGCTGGATCATTTGCAGCATTACTTAGTGTCATTTTGAGACATTAGTGATGACACTCTTTACTGTTTAAACAGTCCTATCATTTTAAGCAAGCGCTTATTACAGCACTTCTTATCTAGGGGAGGGAGGGAAGGCTGCTTAACATGATCCATTAGGAAATCCAAGCCTCACATGAAGTGACCACAAAGTCCTATCAGCTCCCAGAAGTGCTGCAGCTGGACATATTTAATGTAATGCAACACTGTATTGTGGTAGAGATCTGCTGTTTAAAACATACATAAGGTAGGTGAAACATGACTGGTTTACTCCTCTGGAAAATGAGTGTAGAGAGGCATAACTTCCCAAATAAATAAGCATTAGACTCCTGGGGAAGACAGGTACACTGCTGGGCTGGTAATAACAGATTAAAGGTCAGTGGTTACACTGAAACTATGGCAGCCTTGGTCCTTTGATCTCATTCCTCAAGACTCTGCTCTATCACTACCAGCTGAAGTGCAAACCAAGAAGCATTCCTGCTGAACTCCACTGCACCTGTCTGAATTTCACAGCAGCATTTCCTGAACATTCTGGCCCCTGAGCGTCTAATGCCATAAATCCACCTGCAAAGGGCAGCTCCAAATTTTCCCTGCTGGGGCAGACCCTGTTCAATTCCAGATTCCACAGGTGCAAAGAGGAAGAAAATTTGCTTCACTGGCTTGGCCTTGACGTGCAGCCAAAGCAGCAACCAACATGTTATCAATTAGATGTCATCTCCCCATATTTTGCCAAGTCCTCCCATATGACATTCTGTTAATTTGCAACCTTTTTAGTGAAGAGAAGGACATTTCACTGGGATATGATGGCACATGGAAAGAGTAGGAACATCTATTGGTGCAAAATCATGGATAGAGAGAGCTTTCTGGATGGATATTTTCTATGTAACTTTTTACCTTCCAGTTAGAAGTTAACAGAAGTGTAGGAAAGGGAACCAGGGGGGAAATGAGATGCTCTAATTCATCCTTTCTCATAATGTAAGGACAAGGAGGCCTCCAACAAAGCACACAGGTGATACATTTTAAGTCAGGGTAAAAAGGAAGTTTTTCCTACACAGCCTGACACTGCATTCATGGCCATAAACTCGTACTGAATCCCACCACTCCTGGGTTAGTGGAAGGCTGAAGCACACCTAGGCATTACATCACCACTACTTTCATTTAGTAAGGGATCTGGATCTCCTGTTTCAGGATCTAAGGTGTAGCTGAGAGAACCCACCATGAATCATAGAATAGCTTCATCTGGAAAAGACCTTTAAGATCACCGAGTTCAGCCATTCTCTAACTCTGCCAAGTCTGGTGCTAAGCCACAGCCCTCAGCACCTCATCTCTGCCTCTTTTAAACACAGGACACAGAGGACCACCGACCTAGGATCACTGGCAATGCCTCCATTGCTACCAACTGTCTTACTCATGTCAATTTGTGACTAAAAGTCACAGCAGTGTGATCTGGATCCTGTCACCCCAGAGTGTCTTACACACTGTGAGGCACGTTGAAGTGAACGTGCATACACCTGCACGCGTGCACACCTACATACACCCATGGGAACTGACTGTCTGATGAGGAGCACCTAAGGAGATGCATTTCCCTCCTCTACACCTCTTCTAGGTACAAAGGATGAACTATAATGGAATGGAATAGAGTAAACCAGGTTGGAATGTAAACACCACTCCTCAGAGAAGGCTCATGTGACACTGTCTTGCCTGTCTGCTTCACTGAACATGATGAGCTTCATTCTCCAAGACTGCCACTAAAATTCCACTCTACTGATTTTTGCAACCTAATTCTTCAGGCATTTTTTAAATATTATTTTTTTTTTGCTGTTGTTGTAGTTGGGTTTCTTGGCAGGACAATGTGACCCAAATTTATACAGGAGGGTAGTTTGCTCTAGCATTGCATCAAGAGTCGAGGATCCATAGGTATTTATTCGTTATAAAAGACCAGATTTGGAGACCTGAATTCAGCTTGAACTCGACAGGCTCTGAATGTTCATTTATACAACCAACATGCAAAAGGGTTTTATGAATAATGAGCATTTCTAGGCTCATAAAAGCTACCCAAAGGCTCACACTATTAAGCACTTTTTCAACAGCTACTTTTTTAACAAGTAAAAATGCTGGAGCGTTTTGTGGTTGTTTCTCTTTAAATGACATATCACACATTCTGCTGCAGAAAAACAGCTGCTGAAGTAACCTAGAGGGCATTTGCAGGCACTGTACTTCAGTGATTACAGCAATTTTTGTAGACATTCAGTGTGAGGACTGCATTCTAATTTTAGGCAGAGTTAAATTTAAATTGAGTGGGAGGGGTTTTCACGCTACTCTACAAGTTCTAACATTGGTCACCCCAAGCTAAACCTCGACTGTATAGTGTCTAAATTTATTAGTAATGACACACTTTGAAAGAATGAAACTAGAGCTCACTAGCAGCAGTGGGAAGATGTCCACTATTGTGATAGGACCTAGATTTTAGCCTTAGAAGAAGTTGCTCACTGGCCATGGGACTCGGTGACACAGCCCTCCTCTACTCTGTTTCCGTGATACTTCCTCTCTGTTCTGTGTCTGCAGCAAGAATCCTGAGATTCTTAGGTCAAACTGGGACACTGACATTAATGCTTATTATTATTTAAATTCCCTGACTGTCACAAAACCCAAGCATGGAGCTGAAGGAAACTGAAAGAAACGAGGTTAGTAAAGGGCTGACAGTCCAACAGACAATACAGATGGAAAGTGGAGGGACTAGGTGGAACAGAGAAAACAAAAGAAAAGAGCTTCTATTAGATGCTAAATGAGACCCAGGTTGGGCCTCTGTCTATGTAGGTTACATCTTTCCTTATTTCTCTTACCTTGTTTCTCTTGAAATATGCTCTTCGGCAAGCTGCAAAGCACTTCTCACTGCAGAAGCATTTCACTTCGCTTCCCATACTCAGGGAATAACGCTTGATTCCAACTTTCTGGCACCAGGCACACATTATTTGTACATTTGACACATCATCTTCTACAACAAAAATAGAAGAACAATGTTTACATGAGATGCAAACACCTTCTTCAGACATTTTCACACTTACTCTTACACACAACCAGTACCATCTCCTCTGATTTCTAACTTCCTCGCTGCCTGAGAGCAGAACTGTGCAAGCCTGTGATCACCAGCTTTGTCCTCAGGCAGCTGGTAACCTGTGCCAGCCAGGCTCAGCAGATTGGCAAAGCTTCTAAGATGGCTGGAAAAGATTATTAGCTGAAAAAATGGTGCATTGCTGAAAAGCTCTGGAAATCTCGAGAGCCTTTTAGCATGTTTAAGAGTGCACAACTCTTTATTAAACCAGTAACCAAGGCTAGAGGCTTAATGAGTATTGCTCCTTTGTTCTTGTTACTTACAGTCTGTTATAGTGAACCCCTGAGATGTTCTTCTCAGCAAGCTGGTGATGAAACACACCCAGAAGGTACTGCACCGAGGCAGGTCTCTAACAGGAGCCCTATTCTAAATACAAAGGAGCACAAAATGCCCTTTTTCCATGTTTAGAAAGAAGGATCAGTGTCCCAAATGGGGAGTTTTCAAGTGAATAGAGCAGTCACAGAAACGCAGACTTGAGCAAGATGGAAGCTGCAGCACTGTGGTAAAGTCTGATGGGTTACTTTCCAGCCATTATGCTCATCAGTCAAATTTTAATTCAGGCAGAGTTCCCCAGCCTCTTTCAAGCTCTTCTCCCATGTGTGTCACAAATGTGGCATGCAAGCTCTCTGCCATGTCAAAACCCACTGGGCGTATTGCTAAAGTGCTGGCAACATCTTTGTGTCATCCTCGTGAAGCCCAGAAAGCCAACATATCCCAGGCTGTATCAAAAGCAGGGTGACCAGCAGGACGAGGGAGGTGATTCTGCCCCCTCTGCTCTGCTCTCCTGACACCCCACTTGGAGCACTGTGTGCAGTTCTGGTGCCCCCAGAAGGACATCTGGTACACAAGAAGGACATCAAACTGCTGGAGTGGGTCCGGAAGAGGCCACAAAGATGATCAGAGGGCTGCAGTACCTCGCCTATGGGGGCAGGTGAGAGAGTTGGCACTGCTCATCCTGGAGAAGGCACCAAGGCCTTCCAGTACCAGAAAGGGGCTACAAGAAAGCTGGGAAGCTACATTTTACAAGGGCTTGTAGTGATAGGATGACAGGAAGTGGATTGAAGCTTGAGGAGGGGAGATTTAGACTGGAGATTAGGAAGAAATTCTTGAGAGTGAGGGTGGTGAGACACTGCGAGGGAGGTCGTGGGTGCCCTTTCCCTGGAGGGGTTCAAGGCCTCTGGTTGGATGAGGCCTTGAGCAACCTGGGCTAGGGGAAGCTGTCCTCGCCCACGGCAGGGGGTTGGGACTAGATGATCTTTAAGGTCCTTTCCAACCCAAACCATTCTATGAATCTGTGAATCACTCCCATCCCAGCTTCACAGACAGGGGCAGTGAATACTTAAGCCTCCAAAACAGATCAAGAAGGTTAAGCAGGAATCTTTCTGACTTAAAACTTAAGACTTCTTTGGTTCTTATGTCCAGTCTAGAATACAGAGTGACCTTTCAGCTACAGACAGCAGCCATTGTCTAGCTTCTGGGAAAACAAAAACCCCCAAAATCCCTGAAGACTAATTGTTGAAGCAGTTCCTGGTCCATGAGCTGTGGAGAATGCATAGCTCAGAGAGTCTGTCATGCAGCCATCCCATTTCCCTATAAAGGATTTGTTTTTGAAGCTACGCTGTCATCCTTCTGTAAAATTATTGGCAAACTAATTTTTAGCAGAGTGATTTGGCTCCTTTCCCTGACTATCATAACTCAGAACTACGTGCTGCCTTTGCTTCACCTTAACGGAATAAATACTGCCACTTTAATAACTTCTTCTTCTCTTTCCCCCCACCCCCACCCCCCTTCCCCTTCCACAAATTGTGTTATGATTTATAGCTACAAATAAAATTGTACAATGTAAAGTAATGACCTTTTAGTTTTAATCAGACTGTCTGCCTTTAAGCCTATATTTAAGCCTAAGTTATTACGCAGATTTGTGTTTAATGTATTTTACCACTCAGCCTTTAGAGGGGGATTTGCCAATATTCTAAATGCTTTTATATACTGAACACCAAGGGAAATCAAACCAATTTGGCTAGAATGATCACTAGCCCTCTATAGGATCAAGCAGCCTGCCCTTGAGCTGGTTGTCTCTGGGCCAGTCTTGGCTAGGATGCTACCTACTCTAGCACAGCCCAAGAGCTCTTCCCTCTGTTTGTATCCTGAGCCATTTGAAGTCCTAAGCTTTTACAGAAGTGTCCTGATTCAGCTACTCTTACACCATAATAAACCAATTCCTTACAGGCTGAACTTGCCCCTTTGAATGTATCAAGACAACAGAAGATCCTGTGAACCAAAGGAAAGATGGCAACCTCTTGTTTCAGATAACAGCAAGATACATTCTCCTACTGATAAGAAGTACTTTATCTCTGGAAAAGAGATGATCCACCAGTGATACCTTTCTAATAGCCTTCATTTCTGGTGTCAGCAGCTGTCATAAATGAAAAAAAGAAAATTACAGAGCTGAAAGGGAGTTTGCTGGCAAGGCAGGTATTGGAGTAGCTCTTTCTGAAGCAAGTTGGCTCATCTGGGGCACAGTTTTTAAGGAGAAGCAAAAAGGCTCCACTGCTAGGATTCTTAGGGGCTTTCATGTGTGACTTTGTAGGGGAAACAGCTCAGCTATCACTCAGCTCCTGTTCACTGACACACATGAACTGTCTCCCATAGGTGATCAGAAAGACCACCCAATTGTCCCTTTTCAAACACACAGCATCCCAGCACCAGCAACAACTGTTTGCATGGAAAAGCTGCTATGCAGGAGGTCCTGTTCTTCAGAACTCACTTCACCAGACTCCTGCCCTTCTCTCAGGAGAATGTGCCAAATCCCCATCCTTACGGCACTCAGCAAGAAGAACCTGCTGCAAGGAGAACACTGGGAAGGAGGGAAATTCAAATCCAGCAGTTTGAGACTCTTTGGCTGCCTTGAGTCTTTAATCTTTTTCTGAGGAGGTCAGCAGCAAGAAAGCTCCTCCACAGTAACTACATCGGGGTACGGATCAGCAACGCTCCCCTTCGCTCACCGCCAAGCTCTCACCGGTCCAGCTTAGCGTATCCGCTCGGGTAACATGAGCTCATCCTGACAGCATGCCTGGGGCCACCATGTGAGCTTTGGCTGGGGCAGCTCTGCTTGATGAAGATCGTTCACCACCACCAGTTTCAGACCTTGACACATGTTTGTAAAGTACAAAAATAACATTTGCAAGCCCTGGTACAGATTGTTTTGAGGTGAAAGAAAATAGTTTTCAACTACTGCTTTGGGTTTTTTCCCTCCATGTAGGCTTGCAGCTTTAAGACTTGCTCTGGCAATGTGCTTAGCATGTCCTCAGGTCTGTCATGTTTATGACAGGTAGTGTGGGTACTCATACAGGTGAGACAAAGAGGAGCTGGCACAGAGACAACTGAACAGTAACAGGGAAGTTTTCAGCAGAACATCTGTACTGCCATCTTCTAGAATTACACCAGGTAATGGAATCACAGAATGGTAGGGGTTGGGAGGGACCTCTAGAGATCATCCAGTCCAACTCCCCTGCCAAAGCAGGATCACTCAGGGCAGGTCACACAAGAACACAGCCAGGCAGGTTTGGAAAGTCTCCAGAGAAGGAGACTCCACAACCTCTCAAGGCAGCCTGTTTCAGTGCTCCATCACCTTCACAGAAAAGAATTTTCTCCTCATGTTGAAGTGGAACCTCCTGTGTCCTGCCTTGTACCCATTGGTCCTTGTCCTATTACTGGGCACCACCAGAGCCTGGTACCTTCATCTTGACACCCACCCCTCAGATATAGAGACATTGATAAGATCCCCCCTCAGCCTTCTCTTCTCCAGACTAAACAGCCCCAGGTCTTTCAGTCTTTCTTCATAGCAGAGATATTCATGTCTCTTCATCATCCTCACAGCTCTCCATTGGACTCTCTCCAGCAGATTCCTGTCCCTCTTGAACTGGAGAGTGCAAAAATGGACACAGTATTCCAGGTGTAATCTCACCAGGGCAGAGTAGAGGGGGAGGAGAACCTCTCTAGATCTGCTGGACGCACTTTTCTTGATGCACCTCAAGGATACCATTGGCCCTCTTGGCCACAAGGGCTGTCCCATGGATAACTTAACACATTCCTTCCACATACAGCACAAGATCTGAATTTCCAGCTTCTGCTTTTCTGTGCTCTGAGCTCTTCCTAGGGAGAGCTATTGAGTTCCAAAACTGTGTTTTGCTGCCCCTGGGTTGTGTCACTACAGGTGGAAGAAGTACTCCCTGCACCCACCACACAGATGCTGCTCAGATACATCTCCTTGTGGTTTGCAGCCTGTGTGTTTTTCATAATGAACAATGCAATAAAGACAGAGTGTTTGCAGTGTTAAATCATGTTCCCAAAGGGAGCAGTTTGTATAACAAGATAAAATTATCACATTATAATAACTAAATATGCATCAGTCTAAAGCATGCTTCAATTAATCATCAAAAGTTTGCACCGCCTCTTTACGTCTTAATTAAGCAGAAGGTTTTGTGGTTTGGTGGTTTTTGTTGGTGGTTTGGGGTGGGTTTTTTTTCTTTCAAACCAGTGTGAAGAAGCTGCAGAAAAATTCTTCCTCTTAAACCCAATGAGCAGCAGTTTCCACTAATCAATCTTACATGGAGCCATAATTTGGAGACGTGGGGGGATGAGGAGCAAGGCAGTGAGAACAAATCCATCATGTACAGCTCTGTCCCCTCAGCTAAACAAACCAGCAGGGCCTATGGTGTTTAGCAAGATGATCCTAAAATCCCTACAAATTTGGAGTTAAATCCTGGATCAGTTTGCTAACTTTCAGGCTGCAAGATTCTACTAATTTTAAACTACCTATTCCATGTCTTCAATTTTAACTCCAAGAATTTGGGTGAAACTAAGTGCAGCCACAGCTCTAATCCTGCAGATTATGATGAGCCACAGGCAGGCACTCCAAAACCTTACTTTTCATGTTTCCTTGCAAGAAACTCAGCAGGAGGCACTCAACTCTTCTGGAAAGAAGAAAACATCACTCCTGAAGGTGCCCAGCTCCAGCACTGAAGAAGTGCTGCTATGCAGAAGGAAGACCAGGAGGGCACAGGGTTTGGGACTGAGATCTCAAAGAGTACATCCCCTGGACTGAGTGAGCCTCTGTGAAACCTGTACCTTGGCTGTGGCTGTATCTGTGATCTGATACAGAAAACAGTTTGGCATCCCATGCCTCCTTGGTGCCTGCCCACCACCAATCTCTTTCCAGCATGAACTTCTTTCTACCACAGCTCTCAGAAGCCATGCCTCCCCACTACTGCTTTCTTCTTGTCCTTTCTTTTTCTCTTTGCTGCACCCCACCCCCTCACCCAGGCAGTTAGGATCCCAGAGGGTTTTTAGGGGAGCTAGAACAACCCTTTCACACCATGCTGGGAACTGTGCTCAATCTACAGGCACACATCTTTAAACATTTTAGCTGCTTTCACTCCTACTTTCCAATGAAAAGCTGCAAAAGTTCTTTTTCAGATCTTGACTCTAGCATCTGCAGCATTAACAACAAGGGCTCACTGTTTCCACTGGGACCTGCCAGGATTTCAGAATGGTTAATTCTGAGTTACCTGCCATGGAAGAAAACCATGTAGCACATATTTAGATTTTTCAGCCCAAAGCAGTTCCCGAGGTTGATGCTCCCAACCAAAGCAGAAGCACCACTGCAGTTACTTTTCTTACATCCAAAATGTTTTAATCTGGTTAATCTCACACTAAAAACAAACACACACACAAAACTCCTGAGATATTGCTGCACATCCCCCTCTGATAGCACCCAAGTGCTGATCCTTCAAATAGGTGAGGTGTGTGACAAACTTAAGATACAAAGAGCACCTCGGTAAAGGTAATTAAGAGAGGAGGATTCAGAACCAGGGCTGACAATAGAGAGCTCGCCGCAGCCATCACTGTGGAAATATCTCAGGGGCTCTACCATGCATGTCCTTTTAAGGACCAGTCTCTGGAAGTTCACTGCTCTGCCAATAAAGCAAAGTGTCCCAGCTCATTTGGGGGATCCATGGCTTGCCAGCATTTTCTGCACATGGGCTGAGGTCCCGTCTCATGTGTAGCTCAGCAAGGCCTGAATGCAGGACACAAATAAAAGCCTGCATTTAGGCAGGCTTTAAACATGCAAGCAATAAAGCAGACAACAGGGAGGGAACTCCCGGTGTGTTTTGAATACCTGCTATTAAAGCACATCGGTGGACTTGGTGGTTTTCTTTTTAGCACAAAGGAAACACTCAGCCCTCCACAAAGAGCTAAAGACTTCAGCAGTGGGCTAGATGGGGCAGGCAGCCTGGCAGCCTTTGGCATTTTAAAACCCAAGCACTAATAACCCTATGATCAGTGTAAACTAGACCATGTTTCAAAGTGAAAACGAGTAAAAGCATTTGAAGAGTAGTGACTAAAGGATTTGTTGCAATGCTCTTTATTAGAGAGCTAAACCTGCCGCTAGAGAAACTGTAATGCTGTTCAACAGGAAATACCAAAGAGGGATCCAGAGCACAGTAAAATGAAAGTCTCCTCAATATAGAGACTTAATTAGATCTGATAATATGGTCTTTATTTAAGGAAAACTGCCACTGGGTTCTGCCTGGAATCAGACTTCTTGGTAATGTAGTCACAGAACCAATTCCTCAGTGAATTTAGACAGATGAGCTTGGAATTCATTTTTACTGCCCTGCTAACTACCGTTTAAAACATCTTTCATGCTTCCAGGTTCCTCCAACACAATTTAAATACTCAGAGAGGCAGCACCAGAGTGCTCACAAGGATCTCAGGGACTCTGCTTAGTCCCACGTGTTGCAGCAGGTTACAGATTCAATGCAGCAACTCCTGTGCATTTTAATCCAGAGTCATGTTAAGCTAGAACACAGAAAGCCACTTGTTCCTTTCAATAACACAGCTATTTACTCACTCCACTGTTAGAAGATGACATTTCCTTGCCAGCTTAAATCACTATTTTACAAGGCAGTCAGCACTGGTGATGCTCCTGTTCCTCCTGCAAGATGTTTTACCTCACCAGATACAGTTCTCCAGCCGATTCCTTCACTGCCAGGAGACTCTGATAACTTTTGGTACAGCCCAAATCATTACAATTTGGAAATCACTGAACCAAACATTATGCAGAGACAATGACCTGCAGGTTGGAGGATTAAAATCCCTTTTCCTACCCCAAAGGTACTAATTTTCTTGTGAAAACTCAGGGAGGGAGCATTTTTTCCCCCTGTACTTCTTTTCCCTGTGGGGAGAGCTTAGCCAGCTGCACAGCATCCTTCTCTCTGCCTCCTCGTCCACTGTGTCCCATGACAACGACCTCCCCTCACAGCGCAGCATGGCAGGGAGATGCTTCTTGTTTGGGATGCTTAGAACAGCAGCCACAGTCAGTGCATCACTGGCACAGAAGGAGGCAGGAAAGGGAA
Source organism: Dryobates pubescens (assembly GCF_014839835.1). Lineage (NCBI taxonomy): Eukaryota > Metazoa > Chordata > Aves > Piciformes > Picidae > Dryobates > Dryobates pubescens. The sequence goes on from NC_071639.1 coordinate 11,639,526, forward strand.
GGGTTTTACCAACACCCATGCTCAAAGGCTAGACCAACAAGCAGCTGTACCTCCCCTACCGAGGTACTGCCATGGGGATCACAAGAGAAGGTAAACCAAAGCAACTCTTAAAGAGTGGAGACAGCATAGCCTCCAGCAGGTGCCAGGGGAAGGAGGCAGCATGTTCTCACCTGCACTGGAAGGATTTTTTGCATTCTTCTTTAACTAGTCTTGATTTTAGCCTTCCTTCATCCCTTGCAACAACAGCCGTCCAGACTTGTCTGAGCAAAAGGGCAGAGTCACCCCAAGTGCCCTCTCAGGTTTACCCTATCACTGAGGGCTGCAGAACAGCAGTCAGGATGTTTGCATGCTACAGCCACACACCCTGCACAGCTGTGCTGGGGGTCATATTTCCAGATCATTCCTGGCTATTGCACTTCTGTCCCTTGCTATTTCTATACCATTTTGTCAGCTTTTCACACAAAATATTAATGTAGAAAGGGCACTGTGCAAAGTTTCCCAGCAGGCTCAAGGAAGACCTGATCTGCTCAAATCTTTAATGAGTGCTTCCTAGGCACAGTTCAGAATCAGTACTCCTTCATCCTCCTTCCTGAGCTGCCAAGATACCAAGAACCATATCTGCCTCCTTGGAAATCCTGTTTGCCTTGGCTTCTGACTCTGTCCTCCCCCAGTGTGTTTTTTTTACCTCTGCAGTGGCTCCATCAGTGCACACTGCACAGCATCCTTCCTACTCCTCCCTTCAGGCTTCTGTGAGCATCCCCTGTACTCCGCTCTCTCTCTTCTCCCTCTTATCTGTATAGAATCTTATCTGCAAAACTATTCAGCTAATAATTCACTGTGACTGTTTCTTGGATCTGCTTTTCTTCTTCAGCCCATTGCTCTCCTGTCCAAGTGAATAACTCAGCCTGTCTTTCTGACACTTCTTTACTAGTGCTGATCCTTCAGCTCAAAATCAATACAGCAAGAATTAAAGTCTTAATAATTTCTCTCCAAGTGCTCACTCCATATTATTTGCTCAGTAACAGTGAATCACCCCATCTTTCCTGGCCTTCAGGTTCATGATTTAGATATCATTTTCATCTCTGGGCATTCTCTTTGGAGCTATATTTAAATCTTGTCAATTTTTCTCCTGAATTCATCCAGATTCTCAGCATCTCAGTCATTACAGTACATCACTACCAGGTTTTCTCTCTAGCCTGCAATGTAACCCTGTCCCATGCACATCCACTCCAAATGTGCTGCAAAAAATCCCTTTCTCTGCCCAGGGTTTTAACCTTGAGGCTTTCTTTTGGGCTCTTTCCTCATTTCTCAACTCAAACAAATGTAAACTGCTTCTGCTCTTGTGGCAGGTCAGCCCCAGCCTGTCTCTCCCTCATGTTGAAAACGTTGACTTTCAGCTTTAGGAATCTACGCTGTGAGTCTCTTTCATTTACGTCCTCAACTCAAAGCACTTTTTTGCTGTTTCCAAAGTCATTCCCTGTGCTTGTGAGGGGCTCTAACAGAACATCCCTAGAGTTACTCCTATCTGGCTTTGTATCACTCTGAAGTTTTCTGCTTTGATGTAGTGCCCACAAAACAGTGTCAAAGTGCAGTACCAAGACTACTGCCTCACACGCTGGCTCTCCTGCCTCCTTTGTACTCCCTTTTCTACTTGCATCCACCAGTTGTTTCTTGCCAGGCTCTTTGGGGTGATCATGACTGGGGTACCTACGCCTCAAGATAAAACAAAACAATTCCTGGCAAGGCTTACTGCAAATCCCACAGAGGTTGTGGTTCTCCTTCCCCTCCAGTCCTCCCAAACTTTGCTCTCTAAACCAAAGGTAAGATAACTCTGCTCAGGCGGCCTGGTAACCCTGCGCTCATTGATGATCATGGGATAAAGTCAGAGGAAGGAACGTGCTCATATCCCCTTTGCAAGTGAAACAACAACATTCATTATTAATGACTAAATGGAAGATACTTGTGAAAAGCCTTCTCTGCACGTCACCCTCAGCAGCACGTTTGAACACGGGACCGCACGTGGCAGGCAGACGAGCAAAGAACAGGAGGCAGCTGGCTCAGCCAAGGTTCCCCTGTGTCCACTTAACTACTGTTGCAGTGATTTGTTTTTCTACTTCATAGTTCCATCTCCTCCTGCTTGTTTGATGTCATAAAAACCCAGCAACTGTGGCAGTTTGCACAATGCATGTTATAGCCTTGTGCTCGCACACCACAAATTCAGCACTCTGGATTCATTCATGACTCAGATTGGAGGAGAAAATAGCTTGGGATGGCACAGGCCCTTGATTAAAGCTTTAGGGCCAAATCAACAACAGCTTAGGATCCAGCCCATATGGCCTGAGATCTTAAGCTGTGTAAAGGCTGCAGGAATGGGCCCAAATAGCTTTGGTAATTAGCAGATAGAGTATAAAATAGATGAAAAGTCTTTGGCATGGAATGTGTACCGAGGAACATTTGAAAATGATTCATAGCATATTAGGATATGTCTTTAGAAAGAAAACTCAGTGACATCAAAATCATTTGGGATGGACAACTGTAGTCTATCACATAACTGTCACCAGGCAAACACCTCCTTGGGCCGATCATAGAATGGTTTGGGTTGGAAGGCACCTCCGAAGGTCATCCGGTCCAACCCCCTCTGCAGTCAGCAGGGGCATCCTCAACTAAATCAGGTTGCCCAGAGCCCTGTCCAGCTTCACCTTGAACATCTCCAGGGATGGGGCCTCAACCACCTCCCTGGGCAACCTGTTGCAGTGTTCCAGTACCCTCGTGGTAAAGATCGGCACTTTATAGTTAGCGTTAGTCACTGTAACTAAGGGCAGAGGGGACCATCTAGAACTCCTGATCCTACAAGTTGTTCTGCCACTGTAGAAGGGTCCCCACTAGGTTTGGGGACACTTTATCCAAGCTAAATGGTGCAGAGAGCTACCACTCTTCAGTAGGTATTGCAGGTCACTCTGTACTCCTCGCCAAGAGCACCCAGAATGACACACAGGGACACCCACCGAAGCAGGACTGAGCCTGCTCCTCTCTAAATCCCCAGTCACCACACTACACAGCAGTAAACAACAACACAGCAATTCATCACCCTGCTGCAGCCTGAAGAGTTGCTTCCACAGGTGATGGTGAGCAGCATACAGCGTGGAATAAATCATTTTTTCATGCAAAGGCTGAAGAATGGCAATGTTATGAAATCACTCCTGATCAAAATCTAATGAAAATGTAAAACATCTCAGCTCAGTCTCCTGGGTAGAGGCAAGATCACATTAAACCCTCAAGAGACAACAGCCAGGGATTTCAATGAGAATCAAGAGACAGTTTTCCCAGGATGAGCCTGTTAACCTGATGCAAAGACATGATATTGATTTGAGGGCTTTGTCTCTTTCGCTGTTTCTTTCGTGGAGCCTATTCTTAATTTAATCATCTTCCATTAATTTATTTAAAGTCTTTATTCACCAGAACAAAATCTTTTCATCTTTCCTTTTTTTTTTTCCCTCCCCTCAAAGCAGATATTGCTGAAGGCTGGGAGTACAAAGCAGCACCCTGAGTGTCACAGGCAGCCCAGGTTTGTTGTAGTTGCATTAGCAGAAATTTTCCAAGAATACTAACAAAGGAAGTCTCTTTCACACTCCATTTTCCGGCCCCCTGCCACTGGTGTTCAAACCACCCTCTCACAAAGACATGGTGATCAAGCAATCTCAAGGCATGTCAATGACAGCAATCATTTTTCAATGTTCATTACAATTTACCTGCTGGTGGCTTTATGAAAGGTGTTGGAATTAATGGGACAATAATAGGTACATTCCCGTGATCCTTTGACCCTGCTGGTGAGTCTGAAAGTCCATTTCCTGTGGCAAGCCCTGGGTAGCTTGGGTTTATATTGTAGGGTGAAATAACACTGTCCTCAGGTAATTTTGGTTTTGGCAAAGAATTTTCTGCAAAAGACAAAGAACACATTGTACAGTATGACAAATAGATTTCTTAAATGCCCTTGCATACTTTCACCAGTCTGCTCATTGCATTACTTAGCCTAATACAAGCAAAGTGCAAAAACCTCCAGACATTTTCCCTTTTAAAAGATGGACACTTTCCAGTATTCTTCAGCCATGCTCCACTCTTCTGGTAAGCTCACTTTAATCCAAAAGGTGGGATTGTTCTGTCATGCATATCATAGACTCATTCAGGTTGGAAAGGACCCTTGAGATCATCAGCTCCAACCATTAACCCTACTCTACCAAGTTCACCACTAAATCGCATTGCTAAGCGCCACATCTAAACAACCTTTGAGCACATGAAGGGATGATGACTCAACTGCCTCTCTGGGCAGCCTGTTCCAGTGCTTCACCACTCTTTCAGTAAAAAATATTCTCTAATGTCCAGCCTAAAGCAACCCCGGTGCAGCTTGAGGCCATTCCCTCTTTTTCTATCGCTAATTACCCAGGAGAAGAGACCAGCACCTACCTCTCTCTATAGTCCTTTCAGGTAGTGGTAGAGGGTGACAGGATCTCCCCTCTTCCTCACACTAAACAGCCCCAGTTCCCTCAGCCACTCTTCATCAGATTCTTCACCACCTTCGTTGCTCTTCTCTACACCTGCTCCAGCCCCTCAACGTCATTCTTGTACTGAGGTGCCCAAAACTGAACACAGTGCTTGAGGTGTGGCCTCAGCAACGCCAAGCACAGGGGGACAATCACCTCCTTACTCCTGCTGGTCATACCATTGCTGATCCCAGCCAGGATGCCGTTGGCTTTCTTGGACACCTGGGCACACTGCCAGCTCATATTCAGCTGCTTGTCGACTAGAACCCCCAGGTCCCTTTCTGCCAGACAGCTTTCCAGCCACACTGCCCCAAGCAGTGCCTGGGGTTGTTGTGGCCCAAGAGCAGGACCTGGCACTTGGCCTTGTTGAAGCACATCCCATTGACCTCAGCCTATTCATCCAACCTGTCCAAGTCTCTCTGTAAAGCCTTTCTACCCTCAAGCAGGTCAACACTACCACCTAACTTGCTGTCATCTGCATATCCTTAGGATGTCCAATTTAATCAATGACTCCTTGTTCCTGTCCTTTACTTCTACTGTTTGCATGGTGATCACACTCAGTGTGCTGTGACTTCACCAATGCAGGAAGCATAAACCAACAACTAAAAGAATTCCTAATTCTCTATCAATAATATGAAGAGTAGTAATGGAAAGCAAAACACTGAAATCACAGCTAAGTGTGCATTAAATGATGACAGTTATTACTCTTCTAATTCTTTAATCCTAAACCACCTCAGGATCCTTATTTGTAGGGATTTCTCTAATGCACCTCAGTTAGCTGTGGGGCAAGACTCAATTCTTATCATTCCCTCTCCTCTCCATCTCTCAGAAAAGGAAACACACTTTTTTTCCCTCCCACAGACTGCACACACCAAAACTTTTCTGCCCATCACAGGTTTTTGTTGGTACATAAAACACATGATTTGTATCATGTGTCTACAAAAAACCCTGTGTACTGAATTTCATCAGGCATACACTGCAGCCACAAAGCATTCAATAAAAGATCTATTGATGAAAACATAAAGAAATGAATCACATTACCACACAGCAACAAGATTCTTCACAAGTGCCTTAATGACATTGCATTTTCAATGAAAAATAAACACTGCTCGCCAGGGTCACTACAGAACTGACAAGCTGCAAACATTCCATTTGAACAGAACGAGGTTGTTTCACCTTACCTCCAATTTTCCCACCTTTTTTTCTAGCCACCTCTCCTTCAGAACTGGTTTCTCTGGTATCTACTCATTGCAGCACACACTGAACACAGTGCTGCTGCTGGCCATCAGAAAGAAAACACAAGCACTGCTGGCTGCAACGGCAGTGAGAAGTGGCAGTCCGAGAGCACAAAAGCTGCTGCAGTTTCCTCTTTCTCTCACCTTTGAGGAATTCTTGTTGGATAAATCAAGATGCAGTGATTTCCTCCTATTCACTCTGATGACAAGTCCCTACCCACCCCTTGTGACTGAGTCAGAAGGCAGCAACTGAAAGGCTGAGCAGAGAGAACCCCACCCTTCACATTTTGAATCATGAAGATCCAGTTACTGCCCAAAAAATTCCCATCCCTGGAAGACTCCCACAGCACTTGCAGAAGACAGTGTAGTACAAACACGGATGAGTAGCCTTTTGTGAACATCCACACTCTTTCCTACATGTTGTGACTATTCCAGCTCAAAATCTTTCAGCATTTTAAAAAGCCAGATGCCAAAAAAACCCTTAGTTTTGAAAGCAAAGTTGTTCCTTGAAGCCACAGTGCTAAGAAAGTGCTTCCTTTTTATTTCCAGTTGTGAGCAGGTTGTTGGTACCACAGGTCCTGACTCACAACAGGTATTGTCTGCGAGGATGTATCACTAAGTGCCTACTAACAGCAGTCCTGTTAAGTGATTATCCTCATACCCTATTGGCTTCCTCATACTAGCAGGCACTCTCTGGTATTTTTGTGTGCACCAACCACAAAGCGAGCAGCAGAACACGCTTCCCAATCCACGCCAGCTCAGACAGGTTGAGATATTAATCCTTCTTTGCATGAACACAGAAACATGAAGTCTCATTACCTTTGAGAACAGAAATGTGCTGGCGGCTTTCCCCATCTGCCGAGTAGTTCCTGAATTCAATATCTTCTCCATCTTTCAATTCAACCTTATCATAACCATACCAGCCAAGGAGCTCATTCATAGTGTTTTCTGCGAAGTTCTGAAAGAGAAAAATTACCTACTTGTTTATGTAATCAATAAGCATTTGGAAGGAAGGGAGGGCTGCATAAATCGAAGCCTACACGAGGAAGTGTCAGGTCTGGCCCACCTCCTCAAAGACTAATGCTCATTTCATAAGTCGAGTGCATAAAGTGCAATGCATTTAAATCTCTGAGTGGCACATGTAATTGTGACAGAGGCTCACACATCTGTAATTTAAAGAAAATGAAAAGCAGAGCTATTTACGAGTTTTGCTCTGGCACCCACTGCCAGAAGGATTTTAACGCGCATTTGTCACGCAAACTTGTCTGCGTCGCCATCAAATCTTTAAGGCTGCAGCAAGAGAGTAACAGAAAGCCAGCAGTTAATCAACCTTATCGTGCTACAGTCTCTTCAGCTGGAGCAGGTCACTGACACAATTACAGCTCCTTGAGGTGCCCGTGAACCAGATCAAACACAATCACAGCAAAGACGTTTTCCCTCAGAGTCAGGAGCCCTTGCATAGTCAAACCGCTTCAGAACTCTCCAGCGCGGAAGCGTTTGGCCAGAACTTTTCACACAAACACCTCTGGTATTTGTTTAAGAAAACCTTTCTCAGCTTTGCCACATTTGCTTTCAAGCCCATCTCCAAGCAGCGGTGTGGTTACGTTCTGTGTTTGAATGGAAATGCAAACTATGGAACATGAGTGTCACAGCGCTCGACTCCTAATAAAAACACATCCTCCAGGTCATGTGGCAAAGGGACTGATTACTGGGCCAGCTTTAGTGGAGTAAGTTAAATCTGCAGCCAGGCAGAGCTCTCTGAAATCAAATAGTGCTGTGGAGCTCTACAGCTGATCTAGGAAACCAGCAAAGAAATCATTGTGCCCCTGTACTTTGCACTGGTTAGGCCACACCTTGAGTCCTGTATCCAGTTCTGGGCCCCTCAGTTCCAGAAGGACATCAAGACTCTTGAACATGTCCAGAGAAGGGCAACGAGGCTGGGGAGAGGCCTTGAGCACAAGCCCTACAAGGAGTGGCTGAGGGAGCTGCGATTGTTTAGCCTGGAGAAGAGGAGGCTCAGGGGAGACCTCATAGCTCTCTACAACTACCTGAAGGGAGGTTGTAGCCAGGAGGGAGTTGGTCTCTTTTCTCAAGCAACGAGCACCAGTACAAGAGGACACAGTCTCAAGCTGCGCCAGGGGAGGTTTATGTTCGAGGTGAGGAGAAAGTTCTTCACAGAGAGAGTCATTAGCCATTGGAATGGGCTGCCCGGGGAGGTGGTGACTCCGTCCCTGGAGGGGTTCAAGAGGGGATTGGACGCAGCACTTGGTGCCATGGTCTAGTCATGAGGTCTGTGGTGACAGGTTGGACTTGATGATCTTTGAGGTCTCTTCCAACCTTGGTGATACTGTGATACTGTAATGAATTACTGTGATGGCAAATACCAGTTTCAAGTAGTGCAATGACTATAAAACTAAATAGAAAAACCCACACACAAAGCCTTTCTATTTGGTCTCCTCATTTTTTTATTATCACTCTTTTAAAACAAATTCCAAGCTTCATGTCTGTGAAGGATCTTGACATCTAAAACAATGCTCCTGACAACCACCATCTCCCGGGGCTCTGGCTACCGGCAAAGGAATAAGGACAATATGACTCCAATGCAAAAAGAAATGGTACGTGTCAAACTCGCAGGTTGCTAGATTTTGTCCAGCAACTGCTCCAACTTCATTTTGAAATGGGAGCAAGTCTCCAGTCATTTAAATAAAGAAATAAAATTAATCAGATGATAATTGCTCCTGAATTCAAAGCTACAGCAGGCACTCTGCCCCAGAGCGCGGCACCGCTCCTGGCTCATTCATCACACCAGATTGCATAGGTGTTCCTGTCACTCAAGCAGAGCTGTAAAGCAGCTATAAGCAATAAACACAAGCAATTTGTACTCTTCCAGGAGTAACATCTGTGCCATTGTGCTACAAACACACATTTCAGGAAGAGAAAAACCAAAACAAAACCCCACCGCAGACCCCCGGAGCATCAATTTCCTTTTGGTTTCTTCTTCCTTTTTCATTTTCCCTTGACCTCCTGCTGGAAGTCTTTATTCTGTGGCTGTCCTCTGCAGACCCAAATTGCTGGAAAACACTGCATTGTTCCACCTCTACCTCTAGTGTCAGCATTGTAGGTATGACAGCCCCTTGTTTCTGAACCATCTCACTATTACAGTTTGCAACGGCAAGTACAACCCGGAGTAAGGTGGCTAACAGCTACACTCATTTCTAAACCATCTATTTAAACTCTCATTTGAATGATGCTCTGTTTTAAGTGGTTTAAATACCAGCAAACCCAGGACATTTTTCTGAAGTTGCTTTGTTTGGGTTTTAGCTTGTTAGAAAACCTCTCTTTCAGCACTGCAAGCCCCAACGCACCAACCCTCTCTCCAGCCCATGGCAATCCAACAATGAAGTGAGATGGAGATGGGGAGCGAAACCTCACCGCTGCAGCTCAACCAGAATGACCTGAAGAGGTCTACGGAGGCCTGAAAGCAAGCTCTGCCAGCTTCTCTTGCTCTGCTAAATTTCAACTATGGAGACACAGCCCTAGGGACTAATCTAGCAAGGTACAGACCAATTGACAAAGTCTTCCTGACTTAAACCCCACGCAACCAAATTAATTGAGTAGCTCTAAATTTGCCTCCTGTGGATGCTTTGTGTTCTATTTGCACTGTTGATCAACTCGGGCAATGAGTAATTTCTAATTACTTGCTGTGGAATACGTAATCAAGGCTGTATAGATGTTTATTTTTCTCCTGGCAATTCATACATGTGTATGTCTCCTCAGAATCTAGGCAAAGCGATGGTTAGGTTTGTAATGGCACAAAGCTGAAGTACTTTTCAAGCCTCATTTTTACTATCCAGGCAATCACAGAAATGTAGGGGTTGGAAGGGACCTCTAGAGGACTTAAATCTCATTTTCACTCTCCATGATGAGCAACACACAAAAATGAACACTTGCAGTGACAAGAAATAGATTTGACTTTGAAATCACCCATCACAGGGACCTGCCTATATAAAAAAAGATACTTCACTGGTATAGACCAATCAGGTTTTTCCTTTTTCAATGAGAGAACAATGAGGTTGCATATTAGCAGTAACAAAAATTAATGCCTTTTGAACACTGTGATTTGTCAACAAGGATGCTGAAACAAAGCCAAATTATTACAATTCAGCCACTCTCCTTCATAATTTATTTTACCTACTACAATGATGCTGATCACTCTTAATCCTATTCTCTCAGTGCCTAACAACAAAAGACTTCATTACACAGTGCTTTATAGCCAGCAAACCAAGAGGATGATCCCATCATTAGCAAGCTGGTAGTCAAAGCTGAGCTGGTTTCTTCCATGGATGAGCATCCACAGAACTATGGTATCACCTTCCTTGACTCTTGACTGCAACACCCATTTTCAGCAATGCCTAACATCCCATCAATCCCATCCCATGGTCACCCAGGTCATACAATCATAGAATTGTTTCAGCTGGAAAATGTCTCTAAGATCATTGAGTCCAGCTGTCAACTCAAGACCACCATGGCCATGTCCTTGGTGAAGCCATTGCCCAGAAGCTGACCACTATTATTTCATTGTCCTCATGTATTCTCCCTTCTTCCATTTCAATGGTAGGCCAAATCTGTGTGGATTCAATATACAGTACAAGATGGGGCTTGTAATGATCAGTGTGGTGGCAATAGCCAAAACACAATGATGAGATGGGGTGAGACAAAACAATTTTTCTTTGTGTGAAGTGGGAAAACACAAATAAACAAACAAAAATGAGGCCAAAAAAGCCCAGTTCTTGATGTAGTTAAGGAAAGGAAGCAAGCCAATTAATACACAATGAGTACATGCAGAGTAGAACCTCAGTGAAAGATGTACAAGCTTCAAGGGCTTAGTTAAAAGAAGGATAAAGCCTGTAATGATAGCGCTTGAGATAAGCAATGTGGGAAGTCTAGTGAGAAGGAGACATGAAGATGAGTGCAGATGGCCAGATGAAGGATGTTCAAGGAGCTGCAATTCCAAGCTTTTGCAGGAACAGAACAGCAGAGGTACTGAGCTAGTTCATGCCTACTTTCAGACTTGTTCCTCAAAAAGACATGGAGGGTCTGCAGAATGGAGGCTTCCACCCCAACCTCACAGCCCTGCCAGAGGGATGAGGTGAAAAACCAGCACACCAGGGAAAATCTTGCCCATCATCAATAGAGCCCCAAATCAGCAATCACACTGCTAACCTGGTACCTTTGATCCCAGACCAAATTCCACTGAATCCAAAGGGAGTTTGTAGCGGTCTGTGGATTTCACTGCAAAATTACAGCACTACAGCTGCAGCACAACCAGCTCATCCCTGCCAAAGAAACGGGCCCAAAAATGCTCCAGTGGCCCCACTCACACAACACTGCCAAAGCCCTCTCTTCTTGATGGACAGCAGTTCTTATTTTGCCCCCTGCTAAGTCCCAAACCATTTATCACCTCTGCGGGGCAACACGCAATTTGCGTGTTTGAACTGTTCGAACTCTCTTCTTGTGCTACACAAAAATATCCTCCCTCCTGGAAGGGACAAGATTAACAACTAACTAACTAACAAACTAAATAACTAAACTATCTAACTGACTAATTATTATGCTTTTTGACTTGTATTTGCTTCCTACTCATGGGAAAGCTGAAGAAGAGTGTGTTGACTCTCCAGACTGGATTGCCTCCTTTATGAGACTGACTGACACGCTTGGTGGTAAAAATACAATCACATTTATTCCCACTTTAGGATTCATTTCATTGTAACACTACACCTACAGCCCGATTTGTTCACATTGCAATGCATCACTCTCCCAAACCTTCGTTAATGAACACATTCTGAAGCTCAGCCACGCTTCTCTTTCCATCTTAGACCTCTTGCCTCTCCTTCTCTATGAACCTTATTCACAGGGGGCAAGGCCTGGCTTCACCAAACAAGGCCTGGCAAACACGGAGGCAGGAAACGCCAGGGAGAATGAGTCTGTCAGACTCATTTTCTTCTAGGTTTTACTGCTGAATGTTTATTTCAGATCTGGGAGGAAGCACAGTGGCTCCATTCCATTTCCTTGCCTGCATAAGCCACTCGCTGCAGAGCCCCACAAATTCCCTTTTCACTTGCACTGCATCAAGGAAATAAAACTGTTTCTACAGTCACAATATGAACTTGGATTATTCATTGGTTTTTTTACCAGCCCTCAATTATTTATGTTGCCACCATGTTGAATTTTATAGTTAGACCTTTATGCTATTAGAAAACAACATTCCTTGATGCTTTTCTTTCCCTTGTCCTCCTATGTACAGGTTGGGTTCTGTGACACCCACTTTGGGGAAGCACTCCCTTTGCAGCCATCCCACAAAACTCCTTCCGCACAGACTGCAAAAAGCCTGCTCCACCTTGGTCTCCTGAAATAACACAACTGATAAAGTCTGTCTGCTTTTCCACTTTCTCAAAGACATTTTTTGCTTTTCAGGAGAGAAGGGAGGAGTTTCCTTGGAATCTTCTGAGTGCTCTGGCTTGCTCCAGGCACAGGGCTGCTATGCCTGATTCACCACTCTCCTCCTCCTGACAGTAGTACTTCTGAATGCCAAATGGGGAATATTAAAACACTGAACTGAAAGATCTTCTGATGAGCTTACTATTAAACTGCAACAGATGGGACTGTCTTAAGCTCTAGGCTTTAGGAATGAAGCCCAATTTTGGATACAAATTAGTTATTGAGAATATTTATAGATGGTAAACTCCTCGGGCACATGAAGCAGGATGTGAAATTACAGCACAGATTAACTGCTTGCCTTTCAACTGACAGAGACATGCAGAGACATTATCTTGTTTGTTCAGAACTTCCAGTGCAGTCCAGTTGCTGGACCTAACCTCTTCATAACACACCTAACTGTTCCCCCTGAGCAGCACTGCTGCCTGGCAGCAGGATGGTGAATGGAAAGAAGGTGAGGAGGGATGGGTGGGAGAGCCATCATCATGCCTTGAGGAGTGCTTTCATCAATTAAATTGTAAAAAGTATTTTGGTCTTCAAGTAGTGCTGGGTTCCCCAGTTATGATAGCTTTGGACCTCTTGGGTGCTCTGCTATTCACCAGAGAGCAAGAAATGGCACTGAACTGCATTTCAGAGTAACTATCTGTTCCTCTTCCAAAGCACAAGGTGAACCTCTGGAAGAAGAAATGGAAAGTATCTGAGGGAGGAAGGAGAACAAAAGGGGAAAAAATAATAACTTGAGGGGGGGAAAAACTAAGAAAGAGAGGCTATGAAGGTCACAGCAAAACAAACCAGTTCCTCCTGAATATATTTCTCATTGAAATGTAATATCAGCAAACTGTGGAGAGTCAAGAGCTTTTTGCAGACAATGTTGTACCAAATTACAATTTGTTACAACCATGGTGCACATTAGGCTAGCAATGACAAAAGCACAGCTTAACATCTGTCATAAGGAAAGAGCAAACAACCTGAATCTCCATCCAGTCATGTTAGAACCAAGCTGTCACTACTGTTGGAAGACACCAAACCAAGCAGTTAGGTGTTGTGATTCCTCTCAAGTAAATATCTGACTGCATCAAACAGCAACTCTTGAAGGAGGTCTCGGTGGTGAGGTAATTTTATTGCTCATTCATAGTATTTGCTGTACTTAAAATAGACACTTGTACCAGTGGCCTTTTTATTATGAAGGGGGAGGGGAAAAAAACACAAAATCACATATACACCAGTCCTTGTTCTTTCTGCTAGCAAGGGGAGGCAATTCGATCCAATGTGGGCTGAAACCTGAGTAGGTCACTGTACACCATGATAAAATTCCCTAATCCCTGAGCCAAATTTCCCTGAGGGGGCCCTCCTACTTCTCCTCCACTTTCCAAGCTGACTTTTCCATTCCCTCTCTTGTCTTTTCCTCCCCTTCATCTCTTTCATTTCCCCTACCTTAAAGCCTTGATATCTGATCTGCTGCTGATACTCGAGTTACAGTTTTTACAGCTTAGGCTGTCTATTGCTGTATACATTCCTTTCTTTTTGCTCTGCCGTGATTACTTACCAGAGCTTATTTTACACTGGTCCAGATGAAAGCAGTTCAGATGAAGAGAAACAGTCAGCCTGTTTGAACATTACAGATATGAACCTACACAAGGGCACATTGTGCGGCCTCTGTCATTCGGCTGCAAACATTTTGCACAGTGTAACCAATGTGTTACATTATTTGCATCCCTCAGGTTTATGAGGAACAAGTAGACATCTTAATTCCTCAGTGAAGCAAAAGAGTAACTGATCGCCACAGGATTTTAACTTGTTCAACCAGGCAAAAATTCAACTTCTTTTTTCCTCCCTCCCTCCCTCTCTCTCTTTCCCCTTCTTGGGAGATAGCAGGCAACTGTCCTACTGAGAATGCAGAGCATACATAACATAGTTTGCACTGAAAGGTGACCTGCCTTTTGCAAAAGGTTCTGCCACCAGCTTATCTCACCCTTGACCAGAAATCACACCGGTTCAAAACGCTGCCTCTACCTGCCTTGAATTTCTGTGCTGAAATCCTGAGGTTTCTAACCTTAAGCAGCTACCCACGACTGAAAAAAAGAGAAACCCTCTATGCAAAACTTGACACCAGTGCTTAATACCAAAGCATTAGCTGAAAAATTGTGTAATTTTTCTCCTTCACACAATGTTGTTTTTGTTTCTTCCTCACCCTTTCAGACAAACATCTGTTATACTGTAGAAGAACAACTATCTCCCAAACCGCTGAGTGTGCCTGCAGCCAAAGTAAACAAAACAAACCCAGAGGATCCAGCACAGTCAGCCTTTATATCCAGCCAGGATAACATTTCACATGTTTTGATTAAAATTAGCTAATTTGTAATTCTAGAACCTATGAAACTTAAAAGCTGCAATCCATGTAGATCGCATTAGGCGATGCTCTGAGGGGCCAGTGCCCTATCCTACAGACCTCTGCAGTCCTCAGAACTATGTGGGATTACAACCAGCAATGACTCTTAGTCTCCGGTGCCCGCACAGAGCCCTCTCCAAAAATAGGATGTGTCATATATCTCCCAAAGAATAATACTGCTCCTCGGGGCTTGAAACTAGTACGGTTTGTTTCCAAAGGGCTGAAGGGAGGCTTTATTTTGTTTGTTCCCCTAACACCTCTCTTGTCCACCCTTCCAGCTGATGGCTCGCTGGGCAGGCAGCAGGAGGAAGAATGCCTGCCTTGGGCAGGAAAAAGGCACCTAACCCAAATTAGCGGAGAGGGGGGATCATGCATTCCTGTTTCATTTTACACGGGGAGATCGATGTTCCAGAAAGCAAAGATATTTTTCACTAGGCATCAAGCATATTTATCTATTTGCCTATATGACATGCATACTGTGTGGCATTTTCCAGGCAGTCCCCTACTTAGAATCAGCCTTTTAATAAATGACAAATTCAAATCAAACGCCAGTGCCTTTATCTCATAGCCAGGCTACGCTGCTTTAGTCACTTTATCTGAGCATTAAACAACAACAAGTTCAGCTGAAGTCTTGTAATACATTGGTCCCAACTTCGGTGCATTAGAGACGTAAAACAAACAGGCATGAAATAGACATGGAACAGACGTGGGAAACAGACGCAAAAAAATAGGATCGGTCAAGGCTGGAACAACGACCTAATAATAAAAGAAGTCCCGAAATAAGGCGTTTGTGCAATCGCAGCCATCCTAACATCTGGAGCAGCCGTCTCAAGAGCTACCTCCAGCGCACAGCTGAACTGGCAGCGATTCCTATCAGGCAGGACAGCCCCTCCGCATGGCAGATCCATCGAAAGCAGCCCTCGGACGGCCACCTCTGCCCAGCACCTCTGCCGCGGTGGGGGCTGCCAAGCCCAGCACGGTGGCAGGGAGCGGGGGAGGCGAGAGGGACAAGGAGAGAAAAGGGGTCTCCGCGCTTCAGTGCCAGAAGGCTGCGCGGCTCAGACCGCAGCGTTTCACTTTGACAATTTAATTACACAGTTGCAGCTGGCTACCGGGGAAGAGGGAAAAAAAAAAAAAGAAAAAGAAAAAAGAAGAAAAAAAGGGAAAGAAACAGTGTTTAAAAGAGGTCCCTTTCTTTCCTAACTTTAGGGCTTCCCAGCTACCTGAGGGGGTGGCTATAGAAGGGGGTGGGGGGAAGCACCAAAAAGGCTCATCACTGGCACACAAGCAGCTTAAAAGCCCAGCGAGGGGCGAGTTATTTTTTTTTTTAAGAAATAAATCAAAGCTGGTCAATGAACAGGATTTGCAGCCTGTGAATTCGTCTCTGTTTTCAGCCCAGGAGGCGGAGTTGAGACACATTCAGTGCATCCTACAAAAAAAAAAAAATGACAAGAGATCCTTTCTTATTCCATTGCCATGCACGGAGGCGGGGGGCGGGGGGGAGGGGGACACGGGACACCCCCGCTCCCTTCCCCATCACAGGCACCTACCTTCATCTCCTCGTTGATCTCCCGCTTCACCGGGTGAGCCGGCTTCCTGCTCCTTTTATTTTCGGGAGGTCTCCCTTCTTTCTCCATTTCTGCCATTTTTTGCGCCTACTTGGTGGTGGAGATGAAATGGCTGCTGGTGCTCTGGGGGGGCCGGGAGGGGCGCGGGGTGGGGTGTGTGGGGGGCTGTGCGGCGGTGGCGGCTCTCAGTGGTGGCAGGCGGCGCCGCGGAGGGCCCGGGGGGAGCGCGGTGGTGGTGGCGGCGGCGGCGGGCGGGCGGGGGGCGCGGGCGGGCAGGGGCGCGGGTGCCCCGGCGAGTCAGCCATCTTCTGCCTCGCCGCCGGCCTGCATGGGAGCGGCGCGGGGCGGCGGGGCGGGCGGGCGGGCGAGAGGCAGCGCGGAGCGAGCCGGCCCCGCGCCTGCCGTGGCGCTGCTGGCGGGCTGCCGCGGAGGGGGCGGCGGAGGGAAGGGGGGAGGCCGGCCTCGGCCTGCCGGCGGGCGGGGCTTACCGACACCGAATCGGCCGCCGCTGCCCGCCATGGGAGCCGGGAGAGGGGGGAGGAAAGGGGGGGCGAGCCTCGGGCGGAGCGGAGGGAAAGGGGCGGGCGGTGCGCACCCGCTCCCCCCCGCCGGGATGGGGAAGGGGAGCGGGGACATAGAATCACAGGATCGTTAGGGATGGAAAAGCTCTCAAAGATCATCAAGCCCCACCGTCAACCCCAGAGCAGCGTGCCCACCAAACCGCGTCCCAAAGTGCCATGTCCACACGTTCACTGAACACCTCCGGGGACGGTGACTCCAGCACCTCCCCGGGCAGCCTGTTCCAGTGCCTGACCACTCTTTCAGTAAAGACATTCTTCCTAACATCCAACCTAAACCTCCTTTGGTGCAACTTGAGGCCGTTTCTTCTCGTCCTATCGCTAGTTCCTTGGGTAAAGAGGCCGACCCCCACCTCACTACAACCCCCATGTGCCCCGCAGCCCACCTCCAGCGCGGGGATGCCGCCGCCGTTCCCCCTGCCCGTCCAGCCCGTGTCCCCGCACTGCCCCCCGGTGCCCGTCCCGTCCCCGGCATGGTCAGACGGGGCGCTCCGCCGCGCTGAGGGTTGATTACTCCTGGTTTTCCCTTTATCTGCTTCAGGGAGGTGAGGATGAATGGCTTGGTGGGACGCGCTGCAGCGACGAGGTGCTGGATTACAGTACACACTGCGGGGGACGCATCGATTATTCCTGGGTTGTGCTTTCCCGCTCCCTAATTACCCGATACAATAGAGTACGGTACGGGGGTGTCCATTGTTCCATTATTCACAGTTGTAATTGCATGGGGGTTCTCGTTATGACTACCGTACACCTCAAAATCAGCATTATTTTTAACAAACAACCCCGCAGTGGAAAGATAAACTGCGTTCCGTGTGGGTATGAGTAGGCTTCCCATAAAAATCTCTGTTTAGCCTGTCAAGGATAAGTTCGTTTTGTGTGCAACAATGTCTGATTTACATTCTCTGTTTCTGGAGCTTTAACTCATTGACATTTCTCAGTATGAAAAGTTGGGCACAACTCCTTTGCTCGTTTCGTGACTAAAATGAGCCTCGCTCGCCTGCTTCAGATGGCAGAGTGATTAAAGACACGCAGTACATTTTCCTCGGTAGCGCTGAAAATAGGGAGAAACTGGGGGTTTTCATCGTCCTTCTTAGCTGTTAGAGCAGTCTCAAAAAGGTGACCTCAGTTTGTGAGATCCTAGAGCCCATCTGCAGCAGTAAGGTCACTGATATTGTGAAGGCAAGGTGCTGCCATTCCCTGTAGGAATCGAGTTCTGGATGCAAATCACCTTGTGAATGCATCAAGAACTGAGATGCGTCCCAACAAAGGATAAGATCTGTTCACCTAGGCAGCAGCTGCCGCGGGGGTCGTGGACAGACCCCCTTGGAATGTGCAACAAAGGCAAGCACATCCTGGGCGGGTGGTTCGCCTGATAATGCCACTATTGCCCCGGGTTGGGGTGGTGGACAGACCCCCTTGGAATATGCAACAAAGAATATGCACATCCTGAACCGATAAGCCCAGGGGGGTGTGAACAGGGAGGGGCGAAGGCCCACCCTGGCGCCGGACCCCTGCAGGCACAAGACTTCCTGGAGGCAACACCTGGACACATTTGCATACTAACGGTGAGGGGCCAGGAGGAAGCTGCTATTAAAAACCTGTATAAAAAAGCTTCAAGTGATGCCTGCTTAGAGAAGAAAAGAACTCCTGAAGAAGAAGAAGAGAAGAACTCATCTGAAAACACTATCGAGGCACGATACGATCCTGGAACGTCTCCCCCCTCCTCCTCCCGGCTAGAGACACCACACCCTCGGACAGCACAAGCCGAAAAGGACTTGGACTTTGGGATCTCTTTCTCCCTTCCTCCGGCTGAAGACGGTAACATAATTCCTTTCCTGCTCTCCCCCTCTCTTCCTCCATTTACTCCTCTCCCTCTCTCTTTCTCCATTTACTCCTCTCCCTCTCTCTTTCCCTCTCGTTCTCCTTTTTCTCCCTTCCTCTGTTCCGTTTGATTTAACCTTTAATAAATAGCCTCACTTTTGATATTTGGTCTCATTTGTGCTTTAATTTCACACATGGGAATGTTAAAAAAAAGAACAATTCTCTCCCCTCCTCTGGACAGACGCTCCCCTCGCTGCCTGAAAGAATTAGGCAGATTTGGGGGGGTGGGAAACAGATCTGATCATTCATTTTTGTAGGTTGGCAGAACCTCACAGAGACCCTCTAGATGGCTCTGCCAGCACCAAGGATTCAGCTACAGAGAGGGTCATGCCATGGGCTCAGCCTGTTCTTTGCACCCCAGGAACACAAGGTCTGACCTCAGCCTCACCACCAGCAAGCATGAAAAGAAACTGACTTTCCCCCCGCCCCCAGCTTTTCCCTGTAGTATTTTAAAGTACAGAATGTTCTGAAACTTGAGGGAACGAACTTGTGATTCCACAGGTAACCTCCAAAGAATGGCACTTTAATAGGGAAGTTTCCCTCCTTCTGTGCCTCACCACCAGCAGCAACATCATCTCTTACGTGTTGTTCACCATACTCCGTTACAAAGTGTTTTACTTGAGCTCTCATCAAGTATGGGAGATATTCCCAGGATCTCAATGTATTGTCTCACACAGTGGGGATAAACCAGGTAATGCAAGGGGAAGCCTACACACCCTCATGTAGCCTCAGAGCTCTTTGAAACATTTAGTTCTAGTCAAATACTCTGCCTTGAATTGCCACTACTTTGCTGATACCTGAAGTCATTCTAATGAAAAAGGCAAAGCTGTTTATTGTATTAGGGACATATCACTAGTTAGAACAACTTCGCTTCTAAGACTTGCAGAAACAAAGTGTTTAACAAAAACTTAGAACTCCTGCTAACAGAATATTGCCTGAAATGGTTCTTGCTCAGTGCAACACCCAAAGACTACTTCTCAACCCTTATATACAGCCTAATAAAGCAGAGTTTGGCTACCTAAATTTAAAAGATTGATCATCTGACAAAACCATTAATCCCACAATCCCAAGATAAACAGAATTTCCTTTCATATTGGAAGGGATTACCTGGGCAACCTGATCGAGTGGAAGGTGACCCTACCCATGGCAGGGGTTTGGAACTAGATGATCCTTGAGGTGCCTGACAACTCTGCGATTCTGTGACTTTGGAGAGTGAAACTTCAAGCCCCAATCATGCAAATTGTCTTCAGTAGGTTACAGTGAGAAGATCAAAAAGAATGTCTTCAGGATCAAATCTGTCCTTCCAGTTTTCCTGACAAACAGCTGAAGGTTTGGCTGTAAACCGAAGCACTTCCCACCCCTCTCACTACTGGTTCTGGATGCTGATCCTCACTTCTAGATCACTAAACCCAGAGGCTTTCAGTTAGTTGTTTTTCTCCAGTTGCACACTCTGAATACTTGCAGTGGAGATGTGAATTAACAGTAGGCTGTGCTGAGCCTGACAACAGCTCGGTTTTCTCAGCTACTTCTGGTAAACTGCTTAAAGCAGCCTACAGTCCACAGTACCTTACCAACCACTAGATGAAATCCATGGGCTTAGAGCACATCCTGCTTTGTTAGGCTTTGGATGGATACAAAAGTTCGACCTCTCTGTGTCCTAACAGCCCCTCTGCATGTGACACAGCAGATTATTTCTGCAACTGTCACAATTCCTGTTTTTCTAGAGCTGTTAATACCTTTAGATATTGCACATTATTATACTACATATTCTTGGGAATTTGTTCTTCCAGTGACAGCATATGGTGGACCATCAACTGTCAACACAGAAGTTCATGCATTTAGAATGCCCAGATGTTACCTGACACATGTTGTAGATGCTGAAATAAGTTTTGGAAACCATCTGATTATTCCACTCGTTACTGGGGATGGAAAAACTAGTAAAATTGAACGTTTTGAGTCTCTAATAGCAGCCTGTGAACTCCTAAGGAGAAGCAGAATATCAAAATCTCTGGAAGCCATGAATTTGTCAGCCATACAATGGCATCAAATCTGGATGTCTCCAAAAACTTAGGAGAAAATGATTCTGGTATTTACATTCTGGTATTTACATTACAGGGACCTTAACATTAAATACATCTACTGAACTGTGGCAGCACAGCTTTCTGGTGTGAAAACCTCTATTTTTTGATAATGAAACCTGCTCAATATGGAACATCTTAGGTGAATAAAGGTAGCTGATGGGACCAACAGGGCTGCTCACATTTATTCTACCAGAGATACTGGGGAACGTGGTAGCAGTTAGCAGTTAGCAGCCAGAGGTGAAATCCTCATCCTATGGAAATCAGTGAAGATTTTGCTCCTGAGTTTAATGAGACCAAACTCCTTGTGAAATGTACAAGGTTATTTTAAATCACTAAGTTTGTCAATTTGGTCTTTATTAATGTGCAACTCTCTTTAATATTATTATTGAGCTATTTCTTCTCATTCTTGCCTGGGGAGGGGAGGAGATACAGCTGCTAAACACATAGCAGGAGACAGGAGCGGCTTCGCAGCAAAAGGTTTGACAAGGCAACGGCATCACACAGATGGCACTCTGTGGGCACACTGGAAAGGAGGCGATGGTTTCCAGAGCCCAAACTGTTTTAAGGGAGGTAGCTGCTGCAGGGGCTGCGGGAGGAAGAAGCCGCGGCCCCGCGGTGCCCGGTCCACAGGAGCAACCCTGCCCGGCGGCTGCGGCGAGAGCTCCCCCTCCTGTTCCTCTCCTTCCCAGCACGGTGCGAAAAGCGCCCTGGAACCTCAGACACCGAACCTTGTGTAAGCAACACGTCTGCGTGTGCTCATGCACGTAGAAACGCACATGCACCCCCCCACACACAGGGAGGAAGCTGAAGGCAAAAAAGGGCTCTTGTGGGGTTTTTTCCAAAGAGGAGCCGCAGAGGCTGCAGGTCAAAATAAAGATGAGGCTCTTCCCTGCTTTCTCTTCACACTGCTGGTAATTTGCCTTCTTGTTCCCTGCTTGCCAAGGTGTTGTCAGCTCTCCCTTGGGTTGCTTAGTGATGCCAGTCTCCGTGGAAAACATGTGTCTGTGCAGCCTTTCCCCAGCTAACCTCTTCTCCTCTCACCTGGATCCGAGGTGAAGCCACAATAAACAGCAATTTAAATTCACATATTTGGTTTGCTGAAGTGTTTAATTAAACAAAGAAATCCATTATGTGTGCTCACAGAAAAGTGCTGTTATGTTGATTTTTATTTATTTTTTATCTATTTTCATTTGACTTGAAGTTCCTTTGGTTTGCTGCATGACACGCTGAGGTGACAGGTTATTTATGCCACCGGGAGCAAACACATGCACCGAGTAACTCAAATATCAGTTCCCAGTCTTTGCCTTTTGAAGTACAGCCAGCCAGTTTCATACACATGGGAAACACACACCTGAACTTCTCCCTTGCTTGGGTTCCACCCAATCCCGAATTCCACCTCAGTGATGGTATTTCACCCATACCTTTGGGCAGGGGTACATTCCACTCATTCCTGAGCTTGGACCAACACCCGCAGCGTTACTCACACAGCAGTGCCTGTGGATTCCTTTCTGTTGTGGACACTAATCCCAATCCCAAATTTCCTTAGATGATCAGAGGTTGTTCTGTAAAACATCAAGAGGTAGCCTCTCCAAAGCAGACACAGTGTGGGAGTTGAAATGGGAGAAGTGGCAGCTCTCCAAATACAAAGGCCTGGAAACGTTTGGAGGTACTTCAATATTGGTGAAGATTTCACCTTTTTTGGTGCTGCTTTAGGGTATCAGTGTCAAACCTGTACAGTTTAATGGCAGAACAGAGCCTCCACACTGCTAATGCTTTTTAAAGTTCTGGCAAACACTGAAACTTTACCCAACTTCTTAAAGCATTAATTGATGATTGTTCATCACATAGCTGGATAAGCAGAAAGAAATGTTAACGTGTTTCACTGGTTCTTTGTGAAATACTTCCAGGGCTTCTGTTAAAAATGCCTTTTTGTTTCTTGCTTCATTTCTCATATTTCCTACACCAAAAGTAAGCAGGGAGGATTCTTTTCCTTCTTCTGCATCAGAGAACACCCACACCATTAAAGATCAATCAATATGAAACCTTTAAAAAGGTATCAGCAATGCATTAAAAACCAAATTAGCAAAATATGCCCCGGCCACCACTATTGACTTTGGGGAAAAATCTTTAGCATCTGTCTGCTGCTGCACCCTATCTGTCCACTATGGGTATTCAGTGACTCACATGCAATGTAACACCAAGGATCAGGCAGGTGAAGGACCTATGGATGAGCAAGAAACTTAGACACATTACACCAGACTTGAACTTGACTGTGACACACTATGGCTCTGCAACCTCTGGCCTTCATTGCAGTTAAAGACTGTACCACAGAATGAAGCTTCTGAAACTTTAGAAGGTTCAGATGTTCAAAAGAGAGGTCTACTTGCTCTGTCATATGGGTTTGTAGGAACATATACTAAGGCCTATTTTCCTGAGGGCTTCTTATTTCCTTGTGGCTGACACCCCAAATGCTGATCTCCAAAACCTACTTTGGAAAGGGCCTGAGCTACCTGAGACCCTGTTTCTCATATACCTGAAGGAAGGGAACTCTTAAAGCCAGAAGGAAAACCGCAGCTGTCCCACAGCTGTAAAGCTCCTTCTGAGGCAAACTGAGGATATTTACAGTCAAGACAAACTCATTTCTTCACCACTCCTTTCTCA
The DNA here is from genome assembly GCF_014839835.1 of Dryobates pubescens. Taxonomy (NCBI): domain Eukaryota; kingdom Metazoa; phylum Chordata; class Aves; order Piciformes; family Picidae; genus Dryobates; species Dryobates pubescens. The sequence continues at coordinate 11,662,952 of NC_071639.1, forward strand.
ATTACAGCCATTTCCACCCCTTCCCATTCTTTTCCTGCTCCACACAGAAGGTGACAGGGAAGAGTCGTCTTGTTTTCACTGTAAGAAATGGGTTAAGTCTCCCAGGTGCTGCAACAGCAGGAGGGGAAGGGGAGAAGTTGTATGGATTGGGATACAGTGAAAAGCTCTCCCTTCTTTTTTAACTTCATCCTTCCTTTTTAATAGACCAATTGTGCTGATACATTCCTGAAAATATTATTACAGCAATCAACATCAAGTTCTTCTCTAAAAGGCATCCCTCCTCTCTTTGTCTTTCTATGAATAACACAAGAATTTTTCACAATAAAGATAGTGGTTTATACATTTTCTCACGATCCTGTATTCCCCCTGTGAGCTTTGTTGCATGATATAGTATGTCACTTTAAGTAACATCTGTCAAGGGATGGCAAACAATTACAGGTTCTTTTCATTCACAAAAGTCATTCTGGAGTTTCTTCATCCTTAATTTTCTTGTCATGCTTTCAAATAACATTGCATCATTTTGTCCAAATCACCCCCTGCACTGCATGTGCAAGGCACAGTGGGGTGTTCATTGCTTCCCTGGGCCCAAAAGAAGCACGTCAAGGTATCTGCAGTGACATATACTAAATGATTTAGGTTTGGGTAAAGTTGGGCTTTGACATGCCATTATTTGACAATTACTCTTCTGCTGCAATGCTTGCTTTCCTGCCAGCATCTCACTAGAATCCTACATGATATGTGATTCAATCTCTTGATCTCCTCAGTTATATTTACATGAATTTTGCACAGCCTAATACATAATGGCAATGCATTCACATGGCTGTGGTGAAAAGTCTGTCAACAGAATCCCAAACATGCCTTGGGAATGCATATGTATTCAGGACTAGGATGTGGCATGAATTTTCAGTGGAGGAAAATGTCCTTGATTCAGCGAATCAAAGAGAGATTACTGAGGTTAGAAAGGACCTCTGGAGATTTATAGATTCATAGATTCATAGAATGGTTTAGGTTGGAAGGGGTCTTAAAGATCACTTAGTTCCAACCCCCTGCCATGGGCAGGGACACCTTCCACTAGCCCTGGCTTCAAACAGCTCCAGGGACAGGGGCATCAGCAACCTCCCTGGGCAACCTGTTTCAGTGTCTTACCACCCTCACTGTAAAAATCATACAGCCCAACCTTCCTGCTCAAAGCAGAGCAGGATTGGTCTCTATCCAGTCATATGTTGAATATCTCCAAGGAGAGAGACTCTGCTGTGTCCCTAAGCTACCTGTTCCAGTGCCACCTCCACAGTGAAAAAAACATTTTCTTACATTTAAATGGAATTTGCTGTACTCTAATTTGTGCTGAAGTGCCCCTTGTCCTTTCACTGAGAAAAGTCTGGCTTCAGCTTTGGGTAACTTCTGGGAGTCAGGGGTCAGGGCCTCCATGGCTATCTCGAGTAGCACGCATGGAAATCCCGCCCACATACAAGTCAACCCCTGCCATACTGGGGTTTATCCTGAGTATCACTAGAGGTCCCCAGATACACCCCCACTCCTGCAAACTCAGGCACCAATTCACTTGGCTTCCAGAGGCAAATTTCTGTGTTACTGCTTCCAAGACAACAGGAGAAATCGCCTCTTGCATGCTCTACATGTGTCCCAGCTAGGGCCTCTTAAGCCCTGCTGTGAGGATCTGTAGGCTGAGGTTTATTGGCTTTACCTAAACTGCCAAAACTAGGTCCAAGGCCAACTTCAAACCCTTATGATTAGTTGAGGTCTTCTTGTCTGTTGTTAACTAATATTACAATTATCAGTTAGCATTACAGCTCTTTTGCAGATGAGAAATCATCGAGAGAGAGAGATAAAGTGACAAAACACATGTACTTGAAGGGCCTCGCGGCCTCAGCTAGAACTCAGCTCTTATGTTTTGTAGGACAGTGCTGTCACCATTAGAACATGTAATCTAACCTTCTTGGAAAAAAAAAGGAAATGTGAGCCTCCCTTTGAACCAGCTTGACTTTGAGCTCACTCATGAAACACCAACGACCTTTGAAGGAACAGGAGGACACCACCATTGACAGATTTTGCCTCAGTTGGCTGCAGATGAAGTTATTTGAAATAACTGCCAAAGCTGGAATTTATCAGACTTTTTCACAGATTCCACAAAGGCAGGGAAATTCAAAGTTGAAAGGCTTTCTCCAGGCAGCACATGCCAGGCATTTGTGCATGAATTGCAGGAGGGGAAATGATATGTTTCTTTAGAGCTGTTGTTGCCATCACGGAAAGCGAACAAGCATCTGTGCTTCGGAAATCAGTGGAAGGAAGGTGTTCCGTGAAAGGGAGCATGTGGGAAAGCTGCTTAAAATGGTGAGAGTGTATGGAAGAAGCAGGAGCTCTGAATGCCATTGGGGAGAAGAACTGCAACAAGGCTGACACATAGAAAGGTGGTGAGAAAGCAAAAAGAAATGCAGAGAGGAGTACACTGAAGGAAGAGGGGGGGAAAAATGAAAGACTTTTGGCTAGAGACAAGGTCTGAGCAAATTCCAAGAGTGAGAGAGGAACAGAGAAAGAGGAGAAGTTATGGGGCAGATGGAAAATGTATCTACTGGATGATTGTGCAGGTGAACATGTAAGTTCAAGTTTGGGTGTGTTTATCTGTGCAGATAGATATAAAGCTGAAAATCAGGTGTGTGAGCAGGGGTCCTGATACAGCAATGATCTATACAGTCATGCTGCACACAGTCTGCAATAAGGTGATTGTTCCTCTGTAGCATTTGCCTCTGTTCCTGAAAAAGGGGAAGGTTCACACTTAGCAATATTTAATTCAAGAGGACTTGCTCACCTTAAATCACCATAAGTAAGGGTTGCACTGCCACTCCTAAGGTTCTTAATTTCACTCTGGGGCTGATGATTTCCTGTCTCACTACACTGTGAGGCTGAATCCAGAATAACAATTTAATACTCGAGTGCCCTGATCCAGGCAGATGCTTTGCGTTAAAGTGTTGCATGCCCGCAGCTCTCCCCCGGGGGGTGGCGGGTGCTAAGCACCTCTGAAAACCAGGTCACCACCACTTGGGAGCTCAGAAAGGAATGGAGGTGCCAAGCTTCAGACTAAATTTACAAGCAAATGACATCACCACGGCAGAGTGTGTCTCTGAAGGACTGCCACGCTTTTGGTCATTTGAGTTCTGGTACGCAACAGGCATGCGTTTGTGAATCGCGTGCCTGTGCAGCTCCTGACAGCCTCCTGAGATAACACAAGGATCCCAGAAAGAGGGAATGAGAGGGGAAAAAGGGAGATGGGGAAAATTAATATAACAGAAAGGGATGGAGATGCTGTTCAAGAGTTCTCTTAGGCTAGCTAGGGCATTGCCTCATTGGCTCTGGATGCAAACTCTTAGTGAGGAGGCTTAAAATAACCAGAATGAAGTGGGGCTTTTTCCACAATGAATAATCAAACCGTGGAACACATGTCCACAGGATATTGGAGGGAGCAAAAATCTGGAGAGCTTCAAGGAAGAGCTTAGAAGAGGCAGACTTGGAAGTTCTGGAAAACAGATCCATTTTGGTTTATTAAGCATGATAGACTTTATAGAGCATCTGGCTCAAGAAGCCTCTGAAGCATGGTCAGGTGGAAGCTGAGTGGACATGCCACAGGACACACTTCTCCATACTTACTCAGTTTCTCATTCCCTTCCCTTAAGCACTTCATACTGACTTTTATTGGAGACAGGGTGTTTTACCTTAGATGCTCCTTTCATCTGACTCAATACTCTGATATTTTATTTTGCATTAGCAGCTTATGGTTTTCCTTCTGTAGCTAACTTAACTAGCTTGGCCTAGATCAATTGTTCCTCCCCTTGTACAGCAGCAGTAACTATGATTGCCATAATGCTCAAATTTTAATGATTTTAGAGCATGTTCTGAAGTGGCAGGCAGGCATTTAATTACAAGGTTTAAAAGGAGAACAGATGCAAGTGAGTCAAGTGCTAGGTAAAAATAAAAGCATCATCCCCTGTACCCTGAGGGTCATCGCTCTTTGACTCCAATGGACTGACCTCAGGATAAACTCAAAAGCAGAGGGGCTCATAGTGAAACCACCTACCTGGGACAGAAGAGTTTACCTAGACTGGGGGAATATAGAACAGATGAAAACAGAACAGATGAATGCCTTTGTTTATCTTGTTTTAATCTTCCCCAAGCCATTTAGTCAGTACTATTTAAAACACATTATTTAGTTCAGACATAGAAGGACAAAGCCATTTCTTTCTTTTTCTAAGCTTGGGTTTTCTAATTCCAATTTTAAAACCATTTTATCATCCAGGTTGACTTTCCTATAGAGAGACTCGGTTCCCAGACAGACATGACTTTGGCAGTGAGGCAGTGAGTGGGCACACAGGGAAAGAGCCCCTTAGAAAGCCATTTCCTCCAGTTCTCTGGGCTTTAAAGTCGATCAGTAAACAGCAAGCCAGCGCTGAGTGCTCGTGCTGTGTGGCACTGCTCAGGGAGTGGCTGGTGGCTTTCTCAGGAACTGGATCTTTCAGGCAAGCTTCAAAGGGGACTCAGAAAAAGAAAGGCACAGCAACCCAGGTGGAGGTAACAAAGGCACCAGTGACTTGTGCAAAGTTTACTTCAGAGGAAAAGTGCAGCCAGCCTCAGTGGAGAATACATAGCTTCCCATCTGAGTGAGAAACAGAGAAAGGCAGAAAAAGATGTACAAACCCAGCACCTAGCAGGAAGAATATTTAGTATTGTACCTATGTTTTGATTATGCATCTGAACAGCAAGCAGCAAAATATAAATAACACTTCATAAATTACATGCATTTAGTCCCTAAGAAATAAGCATTTTAACTGAGAAAAATGCTTCCAGTTATTCATTTAAATGCATATAAAATGTGTATTTTGTATATGTTTGCCATTTTCCTACCATACTCTGACTTCAGTCCCTGGGTTTCATCACTACCTAGTAATTGTGGAATGATTTAGGCAGAGTTTTGCAAACTGTTTCTCACCTAACATACAAAACCCACCCCCCTTTCCAGCCCCCCCCCCCCCCCGGACCCTCCCAAATCACATCATCTTCTGTGATTTTAAGGGATGCTGAGATGGAATTCACTATAAAAAACACAAATCCATAGAAAATCTATAGATCTGTGGAGCAGGGAATTTAATAGAAGGTATGTCAGTAAACCTTTGTTCAGCATGGCTGTCATTTCCTCTCTGCTGCATTTCACTCCTGCCCAGATCATGAACTCCTTAGGTAAGAGACCATCTCCTTTGTCCCAGTTTTGATATGTGTCTGCTTGGAGTTTCCCACTGCTGCTAGGGTTCAATTAAACACAAATAATAAATAGTTAATGGGTTGCCAAGCTGCAGAGGTGGGGCTGATCAGCTGAGGCTTCATGGGGTGGTTAATGATGGATTAGGAATGGGGGAACTGATAAAGCTGAATATTTAAAGGCTAATAATGTACAGGATGATGGATGCTTTGTCAGCTTCGATTGCATATGACCAGAACTAACATTGTGCTTATCTTCCTCCTCCTTCTCCTGTAGATTACTCTGCTCCAAAACATTGCTCTTTTGAGAGTCTCTGTCCAAATTCCCCTGAGTGGAGCACTGCCCATCACAGGAGGCAGCCCAGGAGGCTGTCTTACAATTGCAGTTGGGTTGGGAGGTGAAAAAACAGTGACTCTACAAAGGAGGGGCGTTATCAGCTGCACACCCGCCTGCTCCTCTCCCTATTCAGCTTGCTGAAATGGAGGGATTTCGATTGATTTTGTTTTCTTTGCAGTGCTAGCTGGCGAGCCAGTGAGAAGGGAGCTGTGTTGTGTGAGCGTGTGGCACAGCAGGGGCAGGTCCCGCTGCCTGCACAGCGCTGCCGACAGCCACCGGGAGCTTTGGCTTCTCAGCCCTGCCACGCACCGACGAGCTGCTGCAGCCCTGCGTTCTGTGTGCAGGCTGAAACAAACACCTGCTCGTCAAAAAGGATCTCCCTTGACCACAGCTATATTTATTTAGTTGTTGAATAAAGTCCAAATTATAATGTGTTTACTATCATTTATTAGCCAGCAACATGTCACATTCTGAAGTTGGTATATTTAGGCTTAAAAGTCAATGCTCTTTACTGCCAAATTCTGTCCAGGGGATGTGGCTCCTACTGAATTCAACTGATATTAGACAATGCTGGTTTTTCAGGGTCTAACTATAGGATCAATGAGGCCTTCATCCTTCTCAGTAGCCTGTCAGCTAGTAGGAAGACAGGCAGTCTTGTAGACAAGACATAGACAATGAGGTCAAGAGTAGTGCATTCCATTCTCAGTCTGCCTTAGGGGTTTTGCAAAGCCTTGGACAAATCACACAACCTCTGTGTTAAACCTCCTGACTTCCACAATGGAAATGATCACAACCATCTACTTCCCTGGGATGTTATGGAATAAATCAAATTTCTGTATGTATGGAGAGAGGGAGTGGGAGACAACCACCTGGATGCTTTGGAAGGAACTGACATATTCCTCTTAGCTTTCGTTGTTGTAAACAGCCTTAGAGTGCACCTGAGCTTCAACATAACAAAAAATGAAGCACCCTCTAGAAGAAGGTTATATGGATAGTACAGCTGGCACAATAAATTGACATTGCTAGCCACATTCTCCTATTTATTCTGGATAAAGGCAGCATAAATGTGGAAGATTGAAAGGTCAAATGCTCCCAATCACATGAGAATGTTTTGCAATTGTTTTACTCCATATGGTAGCCAGGAAAATATTTCCACATTTCATTTGTTAGAAAGGATATCCAGAGCTGGTGTCAGTGGTGACTTTGATGTATTCTCTGGTACAGCAGTCCAGAGCATGCTGATGTAAACAAAAGCATCTCTTCACCTTTCATCTTTGTTCTTCAACTTTTGATACTGGCCCCCTGCAGTAGCTGCTTTCTCCTCCTGGGGAAGCTTAACAAACTCCATTGAAAGAGAAAAAACAGGAGCTTCATTTTTCTTCTCTACTTAAGGCTCTAAAGAAATAGACACATCTCTTGTACAGCCACTGTAGCTCGTGAAACACTGTGGGTTCTTCTCCTCAATCCTGAGGGGAACCATATCAAGAAGGGGAAAAGAAAAGGTGGTTTTGTCCACAACTTAAAATGTGGTAACCACATCATACTTTCACTTCTGATGGGTTTTTGGAGAGAAACATTCAGGAACTCTAAATTGCAGGCAGAGCAAGCAGCAATGCCTACGGGTAAGCTGGTCCATCACAACCCATCACAAGCCCCTGGCTTTTGATGCCTGTAGCTGTTAAATATTAACTAGTCTGGAATGATTCTTTTCTGATTGGTGTGTCAGCCTGAAGCTGATTTTTCAAACAGTTCAGTCAGCCTGCAAAATGAGGAGGGCAAAACATACATTTTGCTCGTGCTGAAAAGTACTGCTGGATTGCACAACTGAGAGCCTCTCCTATCTCCAGGCTCTACAGATGCAATTTGGCAAAGGTTTTGCCAAGGATTTGATGGGTGGGGGAACGTCCCTGACTGTTTCCATGAGAAAACCATAAATACAGACCTCTGGCCAGAATGGTCTTTCCACATTATGCTGTCTGAAAAGTCCAACAGTAAGGGACATCTGCTGCAGGTTTACTGGGGGTGGACAAAACTTCCTGGCAATGGCTTTTCCTAGCAACAGAGGCTTTTGTGGAAGGGAGTGCATGGTCCAAGAGAGGGTTCTGCTGTTGCTCCCCACAGTCCCACCCAGAAACATGTATGAGAAGAAGAGTCCATGATTAGGATGCAGGCTGTGCAGACAAGAGAATGATAGGAAGTTAATGAGAAAAAAATGAGCAGGCTGTGACAAGAATGAAAGAACAGTAGGGACTGTGTGTGGGGTTGAAGTGAAAAAGTGCAGAAGCTGGACCAAGAGTCAAAAACGAACCACTGAAGTGAGACTGTTATATTGTGAAGAGAAGAGAAGGGATGAAGGCAGAGTTGAGAGTGAGGGACAGAGAGTCTTTGGGTACTACAGTATAACTTTTCCAGAGTCTCTGTTCCCAAAATAAAGCTGTGAAACTCATTGCCAAAAGCTGTGCTTTATTTTTTCCAGCAATTGCTGCATTTAAAGAACATCAACCTACAGCTGGTGAATACTCTAGTGGTGGTGTGCAACACTGTGGCTATCAAGGGTATTGCCTTAGTTCTAAAGTTAGTTTGGACTTGGGAGAATTCTACATCAAGGGGGCAGAGGTTATCACTTTCTTAGACTCCAAGGCAAAGAACAGTGAGTCTGAAAAGCTAAAGTCTCACACATCAGGAGATGGTTGGTTTCCTGCTCATAGAACTCTCATTCTCCCCAGTTTATATGTATTATTATTTTAAGCAGACTTTAATTGCATAATCATGTTAGTTTTCACAGAACACTTACCACATTAAGTGCAAGAATGGATATGGCTCAGGCAATGAATCAAGAAACTTGTCACCATTACAGGGTAAGGTGCCTTGGTAGCTCCTCTTAAGTGCATCCCTCCGGCAGTTCTCATTAACTTAGACTTTCTGCATAGAAACATGCCATTGCATTCTGTCATTGGCAGACTATTTATGAGCTGAAACTCCTCATTTAGCAACAGTTTGTTCTGTGGCACTAGCTAACTAAACTGACTCAATGGCAGCTCCTTCAAAGCAAAGCCTCATTCTCTCAGAGATAAGCAGCACAGTAAGCAAAGACTGGACACCAGAACCTTAACTCTCCTGTCCTCTCTCCAGTTCTTGCAGGTTCTCTCCACTCTTGCTTTTTTTCCCTCTCCAGTTTGAGAGGTTGCTTACAAGATGCCACAGGCATGTGCAGCCACTGTTGACACCACAAACCCCTTTCCTTAGACAGTAACTTTTCAGAGTTTTGGTGCTCCTTTTGAGTTGTCTGAGGTGTAAGCACAATAAACACCTTGTCATTGTCTCTGGAATCAGGTAAGGGGGTTCCTTTTTAGCAGCTTCCCCCCTGTAACTTGAAGAGTTACTTGTGCTTTACTGGGCTGGACATAATCTTTCTTTGTGATGAAATTGGCTTTCTAGTTACACCTTCTTTTACAGTATCCTTCAATGTAACCCTTCTTAGTCAAGTGGTGTAATGCAAGTAGGTGACTTGCATCTTGTTATTTGTAAAGATGAGAAACCAATTTTTCACATGAAGGTAGTCAGTAGGCCTGTTTCCTCATCAGAACTCTGCGTGATTTGCTGCAACAAAGCCTGAAGTTACAGAAGGAATGGTTATGTGTGATTGGAAAGAGATCATATTCATCTTTGTGGAACTGAGAAGTCACTTAAATCCACTTTCTGAAGATGGCCAGTGAATTTTCCTCCTCCAGGGCACAGGAAATCCATTCTCTGAAGCCACAAAAGCTTTGGGTGCATGTAGGCTGCAAAGAGGTGTCATTGATGGCTGTGCTTGCAATAGAGATGACTTGATATACAGTCAGTTACACGCTAGAACTGCAGCACCCAGAAGTCTTCAGCTAGGTACTCAAAATCAGTTGTCATTTTTGACATTAACTGTTTGGTTGGAAGCACCTCTTCAGCTCACAGGAAGGCTGCTCACGAACACCTCAGCTGTGTCACAGCACAAACCTACACAGCAAGAGCATGCAGTAAGGCTCGCTGGTGCCACGACCCCCACAACTATGGGAAAAGAAAAAACAGAGAACGCCCACACTGCGATTATGGACACACGAAAAGCGACTGTGTAGCGCTGAACACCTGATGTGGGAACTCGAACGGTCTTCCCAGTTGGCGTCTGTATGCAACGCTGGGGGCAGGCAGCGCACAGCAGCATCTCAGGGGATCCCCACACAGCCAACTCCCGCCCGGCGCGGGCCGCGCTGCCCCTCTCGCTGGGCTCTCCACGGCCGCACAGATCGCTCCAGGAGGCGACAAGCACAAAGCGGGGGAAACAAGCGGCAGCCCTTTACCTAGTGCAAAGACTAAGGGTGAAGAGAAAGGGGAGAAACGCCCCACAGGCATTAGAACTCCTTCCCCAAGAGCCGACCTCCCGCCGCTCCAGCACGGCCGCTCCGGCCGTCAGGCACGCAGCGGGGTGCGCGAGAAGGGGCTGTCGTACCACTGCGCTTTACGGCCCGCCGTGCTTTACGATACCCAAGATGGCTGCCCCCAGGGCGCAATGATCCCGCTTCGGCCGCCGCGCCGCTGTGGGAGACGCGGGCAGGCAACGGGGCAGCTGCGGGGTCCCGACGTCCGAAGCTGAGCCGGCCTCCGACGGGAGGGTGCGAGGGGGTCCTCTGGTCGCAGCGAGCTTGGAGGGGCACTCGTCTGGCGACGCTTGGTCTGCGGAGCCGCGCCGGGGCGAGTTAACAGGAGAGAGAGAAGCCTCCCCGGGACGGTGCAGCGGGATGTGGGGCGCTTTGCTACGGCGCGGGGGCCGCGGCGCTGGCAGCCTGCGAGGTCTGGCGACGGGCGGTCCACCTTGGAGCGAGGTGGTATCGGAGGCCGAGAAGATCGTGGGGTACCCGACGTCCTTCATGAGCCTGAGGTGCCTGCTGAGTGACGAGCTCAGCAACATCGCCATGCAGGTCCGCAAGCTGGTGGGCACCAAGCACCCGCTGCTCGACACCGCCCGGTAAGCACCCGACCCGCCGAGAAGCTGCCCCCCTTCCCCGCCGGCTGGGGCCCCCCAGCAGTGCTGGGGGAAACTGCCTGCATCCCTCAGGAGGCTTGTCAAAACCTGTGGGAAGTTTTGGTCTTCATTAGGTGTCAGGAGTTAGGCTGGGGTCTGTGGTGGTGAGCATCGCCTCAAGGGCTCTCGGGAGAGCAGACACTCTGGCGATGGCAGGCCGTGGAGGACCGAATGTCCCTAGGGTGTCCCCAGGAAAACACTGCCCTTGAGCCCTTTGCGTGGGCAGCTAGCTCGCTGTGCCAGGAGCTTCACTGCCTTGCTGCAACAGGTTTTCCCTCTGCCATTCAGAGTTTGCTTCATTGTAGTGCCACGTGTGATGAATGAGTTTCCTCATGTTATATGCAAAAAAGTCTCTTGCTAATGGGTGAATTATGGCTCTCTCATTAACAGTTGTGTGGGTTTTAATATTAAGAACCATACTGCAAGGAAACTAATGGGAAAAATATGGAGGAACTCATCAATTTAAAGGCTCAAAATGACACTGCCCTAAACTGGATACTTGATTAGTAAGAGCTGCAGAAAGCATTGCATGTTTTGCAATACCCAGCTGAGAGATGTAAGGTTTTGTATATTGTTGAGCTTTTTAGGGTTATTAACTGATTATCCACTCTCATTGTTAAGGCAAACTGATGGAAGACTTGCCTTCCTGCCAGCAAGCAGGAGTTGAGGTTGTTGGGCAGTGTCTTCTTTGACTGTAAAACAAGAGCTGGTTGCCAGTGTTTTCTTAATAAAATGCCAGAGCTTAACAAAGGAAAAAAAGTAATGAAAGAAGTGTAATTTTCCAAGGAGATTGGGTTGTGGGTTGGAATTACTTGGTTGGCTATTGTGGGGGATGTTTTTCCTTTGACACAACTGTGTTTGCTACAACTACAAGTATAGAAATGTTAATAGAATCACAGAATGTTGGAAGTTGGAAGGGTCCTTGAAAGATCATCAAGTCAAACCCCTCTGCCAGAGCAGGGTCACCTAGAGAAGGTCACAAGAAACTCCTCCAGGCAGGTTTTGATTGTCTCCAGAGAAGGAGACTCCACAGCCTCGCTGGGCAGCCTGTTCCAGGGCTCTGTCACCCTCACAGTAAAAAAGTTTTTCCTTATGTTCACATGGAACTTCCTCTGCTCCAGCTTGCACCCACTGCCCCTTGTCCTATCACTGGACATCACTGGCTCTGTCCTTCTGACACTGCCCTTCACATCTTTATCAACATGAATGAGGTCACCCCTCAGGCTCTTCCAAGCTAAAGTGCTCCAGCTTCCTCAGCCTTTCCTCAGAAGGGAGAGGTTCACTCACTTCAGCATCTTTGTGGCTCTGTGCTGGACTCTCTCAAGCAGTTCCCTGAGGTCCTTCTTGAACTGAGGGGCAAGAGCCCAAGTTTAATATGCATTAGTTTTGAGCAAGCATAAGCCATGACAAAAGCATTTGTTCAAAACAAATATTCTGCTCTTCTTTGAGAAGGTGTAGCTGTGTAGTGGTTCTTGGTAACTCCACAAGTTGCTATCAGCCAAGATTTGCTTGACAGGCTCTCTGTCCCTAAATCTGGTTGTGTTGAGTGAATAAAAGGAGTGCAGGGGGATAAGCCTGGCTTTTAAAAGAAACATTAGTCTGGGGGAAGAGGACTGAAGTATTGGCATTTAGTAAGCTTTTCTGGAAGAAACAAATCGACTTGTTAGTGAAAATGAAAAATACCTAAGTGTAGAAAATGCTGCTGGAGGAGATTTTGTTGAATTGTTTATAAATGCAGGTTGTGATTTGAGGACCTTAGCAAAGTTTTGGGGTTTCCTTTTTTTAAGAGGAGGGACAAGACAAAGATTTTCTGCCTTTGGTTCCAACTTTAAGGTTGGTTGATGGGATGCAGGAAATAGGAGGACCAAAGTGCAGTGGATGTAAAGGCTTCCAAGGCTTCCACTGCTGTTCTAGAAGTACAGAGACACCTCCCCCCCACCCAGTACTAAAGTGGGACTTCAGTGTTAGCTTTAGAGAGTCTGTTCAGTGTGTAGTAGTTGCTGGTTTATTTGTGAATGAAGTTTACATGTGGGATTTTGGGGTGTGGCTGAAGGCTTTGTGGTGGAGCTGCGATGTGTAGGAGGTTTTGTTTTAAGCGTGTTGCTTCAGGCTTCGTTCGCTAAGCCTGTGGCTTGTGGAACAGCAGGGGGAATGTAGTCATGCATGTTGGATGCAGGATGGAATGCATGAGTTTTTCAATTCACGTGTGTTTCAGAGCACACTGCTAACCTGGGTGTGTTGTGCTGGAAACAAAAGTCAGTGTTTACTCACAGCAACCCAAAACTCTGTATCCTTGTGTGAGCATTCTTCACTGCTCTTTCCAGAGGCTTCCCGGCAGATGCATTCCCATCTCTGACCTTTGTGTTATAGGTAGAGTTCATTTCCTGCTGACAAGTTTTAGTGCACCTGTAGCCATGCATAAATTGTACCTCACCTTGGTTTATGGTATGGTTTTGCAATAAGGGGAATTCTGAACTTGTTCTTAGCCATCTCTTTCTGATATTTGACCATTCCATGTTTGACTGTAAAAGTGATTTAGTTATGGGTCTGAGCTCTCTTCTCTCTCTCTTCTCTCTCTCTTCCCTCTCTCTTCCCTCTCTCTTCCCTCTCTCTTCCCTCTCTCTTCCCTCTCTCTTCCCTCTCTCTTCCCTCTCTCTTCCCTCTCTCTTCCCTCTCTCTTCCCTCTCTCTTCCCTCTCTCTTCCCTCTCTCTTCCCTCTCTCTTCCCTCTCTCTTCCCTCTCTCTTCCCTCTCTCTTCCCTCTCTCTTCCCTCTCTCTTCCCTCTCTCTTCCCTCTCTCTTCCCTCTCTCTTCCCTCTCTCTTCCCTCTCTCTTCCCTCTCTCTTCCCTCTCTCTTCCCTCTCTCTTCCCTCTCTCTTCCCTCTCTCTTCCCTCTCTCTTCCCTCTCTCTTCCCTCTCTCTTCCCTCTCTCTTCCCTCTCTCTTCCCTCTCTCTTCCCTCTCTCTTCCCTCTCTCTTCCCTCTCTCTTCCCTCTCTCTTCCCTCTCTCTTCCCTCTCTCTTCCCTCTCTCTTCCCTCTCTCTTCCCTCTCTCTTCCCTCTCTCTTCCCTCTCTCTTCCCTCTCTCTTCCCTCTCTCGAAACATATCTTGATTGTCTTGTTTTGTTTTTATCTGTTTATTTATTTGAATTTTTGGTTTCATTACATGCTTTAAATCTCTGGCTCATTACCCATGCTTATAAAGTAACCTCGTGTGGTCAGGCAGATGTTTTAGAGCATGGGTATCTAAAAGATGTCCTTTGGTGGTTTTTCTGGAAATCCTGGAGTGATTGCTGTGCTCTGCAACTCTGATCTGTCAGAGTGGGAGTGCATGAATACTGTATCTAGTACTCCAACACTTGAGTGTTTTCTGTTTGTGGAAACAGCTGAAAAACCTGTGCAGTAAAATTAAGTGCCTGTGCCATTTCTCAGGTTTCTACTCATTTATTCCTGAGGTTTAAACTGGTGACAATCAAATTAGGATTGCTTGCTGTCATCTCTAAGCAACAGCATTTTGCTTTAACCAACTTTGACTGGTGGCATTTTGTCATCAGTGGTTTTGTGTTTGCCCTCCCTTCCTGTCTAAATGCTTTGCTAGCCTTTGAAGGTCTTGCTGACACCTTTAGGGATTTCTTAAGCACTGGTAGAAACCTCTCTGCTTTGCCTGCACAGAACAGGTTCTGAGGTGAGGCAGCTCGAGACATAACTGCAACCACACTGAAAGCCTTTAGTGTAACATCTTTAACTCTTTGCCAGGCTTTGAGGCTGATGCTGAGAGCCTTAAAGAAGGCAGCTCAAAGGTAAGTGTCCATGTGAGGCAGGACATGTGGAGGAACAGCTGTTGGGGCAGTCTGTGTTTCTCTGATGATCCCATCCATTTCTTGCTCTCATTTGGATGTGGCAGTGCTGGGGTGTAAGTGCCTGCCATGAATCAGGACTGCAGCAGGTGTTCTTCTGGGATGATGTGGGACCCTGATGCTTCCTACCAAGGCTGTGCCTGGCCAGCTGCTTTAAATCTGTGAGCTATTGCCGAGTCTGCTCTTGGAAGGGCAGAGATGGGTGTCTGAGCCCTGCAGAGAGGGGTTTGGGAGTTCTGTAATCCCTGTGATAAAACTGGCTTTAAGTTTTTGGTTTGTTAAAAGTGAGCCATGTGAAGTGAACATCCTCAGTGCTAGCTTGGCCAGACATGTTAGCAAGAGGGTGAAACCTGAGGGCAAGGTTACATTTCATGTCAGAAAGGCTAATGTCTAGTGGTTAACAGATCCCTGGGAGCTGGAGTGCTTGGATTGTATTCACAGCTGTGCTTTTGGCTCTTTCACTGGGACAAGTCACTTAATTTTTCATCCTTGCATTTGCTTATCTGGGGAATGAATAATGCAGCATCTGCTTTCTGGAGGTGTTACACTTCATTTGTTACAGCCTGTATCGATCAGTGATCTCGGAGTGGGCCATGGTCTGTAAGCAATATTGAGAAAGAATTCTGTGAACAAATGCTGTCATTTAAATATTCACCTCAAATAGATGCTCTGGAAACAAAATTGCAATCTGCCTGCTTCTGGAGCTCTCTGTTTGCAGTCCTGTGAGTCATTGTATGGTTCTTCAGAGCCTTTACTTTCCTTTGCCTATAATGAAGTGTTTTCAGCAGTTACTAAGAACCAACATTTGCATTTTTGTTTTGCTCTTCAGGCTTTGTTGGACTAAAAGAAAACTTTTTTTTCCCTTACACATGAACATATGATCTCCTTTTCAGTTGGAAAGCAAACATTTCCAATCTCCTGTCCCTATCCTCTCTCAGCTGGCTTACATCCTTCTTAATGTCCTTTTTAATGTTCAACATCTTTGTGGGTGCCATGGACAGTGGCATTGAGTGCACCCTTGGCAAGTTTGCTGATGACACCAAGCTGTGTGGTGCAGCAGACAGCTGGAGGGAGGGGATGCCATCCAGAGGGACCTTGACAGGCTGGAGTGGTGGGCACAAGTCAACCTCATGAGGTTCAACAAGACCAAGGGCAGGGTCCTGCATCTGGGTGGAGGCAACCCCAGGCACAAATCCAGGCTGGGCAGGGACTGGCTGGAAAGCAGCGCTGGGGAGAGAGACTTGGGGGTGCTGGTGGAGGAGAAGCTCAACAGGAGCTCTCAGTGTGCACTTGCAGCCCAGAAAACCGATCAGATCCTGGGCTGCAGCAAGAGAAGTGTGGCCAGCAGGGCAAGGGAGGTGATTCTCCCCCTCTGCTCAGCTCTGGTGAGACCCCACCTGGAGTACTGCCTCCAGTTCTGGAGCCCCGATTACAAGAGGGATATGGAGGTGCTGGAAGGTGTCCAGAGAAGGGCCACAAGGATGCTCAGAGGGCTGGAGCACCTCTCCCATGAGGACAGACTGAAAGAGTTGGGACTGTTCAGTCTGGAGAAGAGAAGGCTCTGAGGTGACCTCATTGTGGCCTTCCAGTATCTGCAGGGGGCTACAAGAAGGCTGGGGAGAGACTTCTCAGGATCTCAGGTAGTGATAGGACTAGGGAGAATGGAATGAAGCTGGAGGTGGGGAGATTCAGGCTGGAGGTGAGGAGGAAGTTCTTCCCCATGAGAGTGGTGAAGCCCTGGAATGGGTTGTCCAGGGAGGTGGTTGGGGCCGCGTCCCTGGAGGTGTTTAAGCCCAGGCTGGATGAGGCTCTGGCCAGCCTGATCTAGTGTGGGGTGTCCCTGCCCATGGCAGGGGGCTTGGAACTAGATGATCCTTGTGGTCCCTTCCAACCCTGATTGATGCTATAGGAAAGAATCTGTAATTGGCAGTGATCTACTTTTCTGGGATCCGCAGTGTGAATAACATGGTCCTGACTGTTCAGCCTCCCTTGAGAAGGGTATAGCTTGCTGCAGATTGTAAACAGTAAATGTTATGGCCAATGCATCACTTTTATAATATCACTAAATGTAATGGAACACTTCATCCACCTAAAATTATTATGGGCTACCATTTAGCTGTAGCCATTCTGTCATTAGCTTGCGGGAGGAATGATTGTATTTTAGTTGTGTCAGGATTGTTTGTTGGTGATAAATGCTTCAGTAGACATAGTTATGGTTTTCCTGGGTTGCTACAGAAATAAAAAGCCTCACTAGCCTGGGTTTTGTGCTGTTGCAGCCCTCTCTGTGGAGATGTCTAGCCTTTTTAAGCACCCAGTGTAAAGCTCAGTAAAGAGTAGCTTCAAGGTGACGTGCTTTCTGGTTGAAAGTGTCTGAGAGCACTGGGTTACTGATAACTCTGCTTCTCTGCCAGCTTGAAATGGCTCAGCACAGTTAGACATGCCTTGTACCTTCAGATACAGCCTGCATTTAGCCTCCTCAGTGACTGATTTCAGCACAGACCTAGGGATTTGTTCCAACCTGGTGTTGATGGAATTCTTGTTGCCACTTTAGTGTTTGTCTTAACAGAATGGTGACCTTAAAGCTACTCTTTTTTAACTAGAAGTGTAGGTGCTGGAATTGACTACAAGCAGCTTTTTAGCAGCTAGTTTCAAATGTTAATTCTTTGGTTATTTTCTGGGCTAGAAAAATGAAAGTGTCTGTTCACTTGACAGTGACTAATGAGGTGACTTGTCTGAAAACACCTAGCAGCAGAGGGTCTGGTCCTCTTAGAGCTTCTACAACTAAGACTTACTCCAGCCTTCTCATTTTTACTGAGTTGCTCAACCTGTGAGGGACTTCAGGGATGTAAAACCCTTCTCTGTCCCTTGATACATCAGAAATTAAGACACAATATTCATGTCTGGGTCACTGGAAACCATTTTCACTCACTGAATCATCTGTTTGGTTAACTAAGTTAACTGTGCCTTGCAAGAGCAAGGGAAAAATGCCTCTCCTAGGGCTTTTACTCTTTCTGAGGTCTGCGTTTTGCAGCTTGCAAAAAGCTTCTCCTCTACTCAAGATACTTCCCCCCCTGCCACCTTTTTTTGTCGGCACTGCCTCCCCATTGACTTCTCTCCTTGTTTTGGAGGTCCTGAGAGTGGCTGGAGACCCCATTAACAAGTCACCAAGACTATTTTCACTCCTCAAAACCCTTGGGCAGCAGTATGTCCTCTGCAGCATTGAGGAAAGGACAGAGGTCACAAGGGAGAAGTGCGGGCTTGGAAGTTAGATGTTTCCGTACTGAGGCTATTGCTTTCTCCTAGGGGTGGCAGACCATTGTCTTACATTATTAATACCTTTACCCCACATCTGAGTGTCTTAGTTTCCCTCAGGGTAGGCAGACTGTCTGCACTGCTTGCCCTAAAGGAACTGCTGTTAGAGAGAAGCTTGACAGAGTATAAAGGAGCACCATGAATTTAAAAACCGGATCCATCACAAAACGAAGTTTCAAACCTGTAGCAGCTGCTTTGCTGCCCTTGAATCGTCCCTGCCAGTTCTCTGCAGTTGACAAGCACTTAGAGCTTGATTTTTTTCTTACCTTCTCTCCTGCTGTGTGAAAGTTTCATTTAAGGAAAGACTGCTCAAGGAAGCCAGAAGTATGGTAATTGTGGGGGAAGCCCTTCTCCCAGGATGTGTTTATT